>NC_056689.1:26694500-27054000 GCF_018350215.1 Panthera leo | reverse complement strand
TGAGGTTTCATCCTGTTCTTTTGTTTCAAACATATTCCTCTGTTTCCCCATTTTGTTTCACCCTTTGTGTTTGTTTCTATATATCATGTGAAATAGTGACTTCTCTCAGCACTGAAGCAGTGGCTTTGTGTAGGAGTTCAATTTTGCCCTTGCTTTGGTTGTGTCTTGAACCTTTGTGATTGTCTAAGTAACCTGATTTTGTTGTTGTTTTTGGATTATTTATTCTTGATAGGTTCCAATTTTTGAGGATGTGCCAAGACACATCCTCAGTGTATCAAAAGAGAGTGATCTCAGTCAGCACCTAGTTTCAGCTGATTGGAAGCCAAATCCTTAGGCAGCAGCTTTTAATGTATGTACATATACATAATCCTGTGGGACCACAATTGGTCCCTAGCTGACTCCTAGCTGACTTCCACGCTAGGAAATCGGGAGGTGTCCCTTGGTTTACAGTTGCAATATTTGGAGTTCAGATGAGTGTATAAGCTCCTTTCTGGAGGCACCTGTAAGCTTGGGTGAGGCCAAAAGATGCAAATCCCAGGGCTTTTAGTGAAGCTATGAAAGAGTGGTTGGGGACAGGGTATATCTGCAGTTTTCACATTGTTGGAGAAGAGTGCTTGGGTGGGCACACCCTTGGCTTTAGTGAGGCTGTGTTTGCCCACACCCCCCTGTGCTAGCAAGCTAGAGAGAGAGAATAAATATGGTATTATCAGCACCTCCATCCCCAGAGAACATACCAACTTGTCCCTGCACCTCTGGCAGATGTCTTAAGATTAGCAAATAAATCTCCTTCACTTATCACCCAGCACCTCTTATCTCTCTAATGTAGATCCTAGGTGTTGAGGTGCCTGATATGGAGCACAAACTCCTTACTCCTTAGGGAGAATCTCTGGATTCAAGAAATTTCCTCCCTATTGTGTGGGTTGGATATTGGGAAGACTGCATCTCTGCCTCTCCTACCTCTCGTGATATGGTCCTTTAATCCATTGTTGTGGAGACAACTGTTTACCTAGTTTTCACTTCTTTTTCAGTGGGAATTATTCCACATATACCTACAGATTTGGTGTCCATGAGAGAAAGTGAATTCAGGGTCTTCCTATACCATCATCTTGGAACCCCCGCCTTTTGACGAATGGGAAAATATCTTAACAAAAGAAAGTTTATTGTTTTTTTTTTTTATTATTTCTATGAGATAGAGTTATTACCTTTAATTACATTTTCCTATATTTAGCAACTCAAGTGATTTCTTTCTTTAAATATCTTCATGTTTATAATTTCAACTTTTAACACACCAATTCTTTTTGGTACTTTCTTGGGGCTTATATTGGATAGGATGAGAAATGATTACATGGTCCCAGGCTGGGTAGAAAAAAAATGACATAAAGGAGAAAGATAATCTTTGAAAATATTTCTATAAAAATGTGGTTTATTGTCTTTGATTCTGTTTACTTTTCAGAGATCCAAAATTATCCTGACAAAATATTTGGTCTCTTTACATTAAAAAATAATTAAAATTCTATTAATCAAATATTTATTTAAAAATATCTCATATTTTTTATGAAACTCCAGAAATCTGAAAATACAAATAGAACAATCTTATCTTTCTTATTAATTTTAACAGCAATTCCTGAGTTTGTAACACAAGTGAATGTTGCCTTGGAAGCCTTAAGTAAAAACTCTTTGGATGTATTTGATGATGATCAATTTGTGGACATCTCAAAGAAGATCTATGATACAATCCACGACATCAGATGTTCAGTCATGATGATTCGGGTAAGTTTGCTTTGCTTCCCATTGAATTATTGTAATGCCCTTCACCATCTGGAATGCTTGGAATGATTGCAAGAAATATTTTATCTCTATTTCATAATGTCAATGCTGAAATCCATTAGAACTTTAGAAATTCGTATGTATCCCTGAAGTCAAATCTACTGTCACAAACAACACTTTCACTATGTATTTGGTTATAACTTATGCAAATGAGCACATTTAACTGCTGTGTGTGCAGAAATGATAGGATTCCTTGTGTGCAGAATTCACTGAGGTGTCACATAGCATGATCAGGAGCCAAGGAAAAATACATAAAATAATTTGCTTTCTTTTCTTGAATGGAAAGGAAAGGATCTTTCTCATTACTGTGTTAAAATGGTAGGAAAATGTGTCTGTTTAAAACAGGTTGTTTCTATGGTCAAACCCTCTCATACTAGATTATAGATTCAGAATATTCTGTAAGAAATCTCACTTGGTAAAAAAAAAAAAAAAAAAAAAAAAAAAAAAAGAAATCTCACTTGGAGCTGCCAAGAACAATAAACACATGAACTGTCCCAATCTAGGAGTTGTCTGTTTGGGGAAATATATGCCATCTTCTTAAGGGCAAAAATGAGTCATTTATTGTGGGCATACTGCATACACAGAGGCCAGGATTATTTATTTGGTTTTACTCAAATATTAATGTGGAGTATTTTTTAAATTTTTATTTAAAAAACAGTGGAGGTTTTCTGGAAAATGCAAATGTAAAGATACGGGGGTATTTTATCTTAGGATGGATTCACATGGAGGCAGACCATGAGGTAAGGATTTGTGTTACTATTAGTCTATTCAGGAGAAAGTAAGACAGAAAAAAATAAGGCAGGGGGGGAAGTAAACCAGCAAGATGTAATTATGCATCACTACTGGCAACTAGGGCTCGATCTTGCTGGGAACTCTGGGTGATAGTATTGAATACACCTCAGAATTATCTTACCCGAGGTGAACGAAACCCAATTTATCTACCTATTCATCCTTGGTTAAAGGCTACCTCTCCTCAGAAGTGTTACTAAAACCTCCAGCATGGGTCAGTCAAGCTCTTGTGCCCCCAAAAAGCAACCTTAGGCGGTGTGGCAGGTGCTTGCACAAAAAGGAGTCAGTAGGGATGGTGAGTGTAATTTGTTAAGTATTAATATAGTTTAATTTGAAAGCCTCTAGATTTAACTGTTATTGAAACTATAAATATAGAATAGAAGTGCTGAAGAGATACGGGCAGAGCACCAACAGTATCTGGCAGGTCTGAATGTCATAGTTAGGTTACACTGAGCAGTCTGTAAAAGTGGAGTTGTTTGGGAATCTTTTAAGGGAAACGGCCAACAGAAGTTGAAGACACTGGCAGGGCAGATGGATGCTTATGAAAGGAATTCTAAGAGAAAAGCAGAGGTGTCAAGATATAGGATCCAGCATGTCAGAGCATGGCAAAACCTGAAAGCAAGCCAATCATACATATAAAAGAGAAAGCCAGGAAGTATTTGTTTATATGTGATCGTGAACCGTGGTATTGTGCCAGTACTATGTCTAAGCTGCAAAGTACCTTTATCAAATATTTTCTTCCAAAAAGGATTTTAAATCTTTCCCATGTAGACTAGTGGGCTGGTGGACTGGTAATAATCCAAAGGGGGGAAGATGGGTAGAACCAGAAAAGAAACGTTGAGTGAAGACACATGAGTTTCAGGCAATGGTCTTTCCAGAGTGAAACACCTGCATTTTCAGTATCCTTGGGTGGATATGTGAGAAGTTTAAACCAATGAAATAGCATAGGTGAACCAGCGTAGGAAATACATTTTTTCCCCTGAAAAAACTATCTACGGATGAAACAAGTCTTATAATTTCTCCCATTCGTATGTTTTAGTATTTAATAATTTCCTTCTTATCAAAATAGCTTACTTATAGCAAGTCAGAGTATCTTGCTATTATTTGTATATATCCCTCATAAGGACCAAGCAGTCCTCTGTTGGGCAAGAGAGCAATTTATTGGAATTATTTAACAGCCTTAGAGGGCTGTAATTTTTCCCTATAGTCATCTCTTTTTCAAGGTACATACTTCAATTTATTTTAATTTTTCCTCACAGGAATAATTCAGTATTTTGTGTTCTTTACTAGTCCTTATTTAACTTTTCAACAAACTTCTCAAATGAGACTATCAAAAAGCATACTCTAATTAGGGCCTGTCCAAAATCAAATGAAGTGGAAGACTTGTTTGTATGTTATTGCTAATAATACAGCCAACTGCTGTGAACTTACTTTTCTTCTCTTAAATATCATGATTATTGGATAGACAATAATTTCCTTTTATTTTTATTTTTCACCCTGTTATTGCCTACATATTCCTTCTCTGTTTTGATTTGATATGTTTTCTCAGGTCATAAATCTCATACCAGATTTAAACTTTATTACATTTCTAAATGATTTTTCATATAATTTATCAGTTTGCTTTTAAATTTGGTTGTGACTGTACCTAATTAGCCTCAATTAGAAACATGAGATTGTAATCTAAATTCCTTCATCTAGATTACTAATAAAAATATTGGATTATATTGGACATTCATCTGACTGCAATCTCAGATTGCAGTAGCTAGCTCCAGTTAAGGATCTTAGTGTTAAGAGACCTTAGAATCTGATGTTCCATCCAACTAAGAACATATTGGCAAGTGTGTGGTTTGTAAGGATGTTTTCTGAATTTTGAGGTAGATATATTCTTCCTTCAAACACACATTATGGATGAAAAAAATAAAACAGATAAAAAACAGAGCTGCTGTTCTTGAAACCATGAAGGAGAGTCCAGAGGCTCAGCATCTCTGGGCTTGCGTGTCCAGTTTCTTAGGTAATTTCTAGGGAAACTTCTACAGAACTACAAGGATCCCTTGGAGGATGATCCATAAACCTCTGTACTTAACTGCTAATTGGATTATAGATTGAAAGTAGAAGTCTAACTCAGGTACAATTAATAAAATCTAAAATAATTTTTTCCTTTGAAGACTATCCCTTTGTCATAGAAGATAATAAAATTAATCTGGTGTAATCTTCTCTTAATAAGGTCAAATTTAATGCTGACCAATATCCTGACCTTAGAACTACAAAGCATTTGATGCTTTCTTCAAAGTAACTAAAGAATGTCAACATTAAGGCAAGTTCAAGGAGGACTAGGCTATGGTCCTGTGAGTGTTACAGACTACTGTCCTATGTCAGAATTTCCAGAGTGCTTTCAGTGCCCTTCAAGCTACTTATTAATAAAATACTAAAAACAAAACAAAGAAAACAAAAAAACAAAATGCTAAAACATTTCAGTGCTTGAAATTTTATGTGGTTTTATAAAAAATATGATTATATCTGTCTGTAACTTTTTTGGGGGTGAATAAATGTGTTAGCAAGTGTTCAGAATATTTTTAAAAATTCTAAGAGAAAATGCTGTGACATTTAATATTGCTATCTCCACTGGATTCAGTTTGTGGACAAATAAATTTATGGAATCTCATTCTTAACAACCTCAGAGAATAGGGAATATTAAATATTTTTCTTTGAGGTTTAATATTTATGTATAAGTTTTATAGTTATTAAGAGTTCATATGATAAGATTAAAGCAAGTCACAAATCTCTCTAACCCTCAGTTTTCTTCCTTTGTAAAATAAACTGTATTAAATCTACTTCAAAATATTATTATGCTGACAAAATGAGCTAATAGAAATGAAGTACTCAGTAAACAGTAGTGTCTTATAAAAAATAGTTCCTATTGCTATTACTATTCACTATTCACTATTACTATTCACTATTGTGAATAATGCTAGTACTACTGAAGCTACTTATTATTTATTTTATTTTTTTAATTTTTTTACATTTTATTCATTTTTGAGACAGACAGAGACAGAGAGAGAGAGAGAGAGCACAAGTGGAGAAGAGGCAGAGAGAGAGAGGGAGACACAGAATCCAAAGCAGGCTCCAGGCTCTGAGCTGTCGGCACAGAGCCCGGCGCGGGGCTTGAACTCACAAACTGTGAGATCATGACCTGAGCTGAAGTCAGATGCTTAACTGACTGAGCCTCCCAGGTGCCGCAATTATTTTTTTATATGTTGAAGAATGTTATCTATAGAAGTTATAGAAATGTGCCCATGGGCCAACTTGAAGCCAAAGCCCAAAAGTACCTTAAAAGGTAAAGTTCTAAACAAATAATTATGTTTTTATTCAAGATACTGTTTTACATAAGAGGAGACTTATTGTGTATCTGAATTATAGATTATTTAATGCAAATTGTGCTTTTGAGCCTATATGACTTTAAGCTGGCATTATAATTCTATATATTGTTTTTATTAACTTCTTGAAATGTGCAAGAAGGACTCTTGATGGTTCATCTTTTAGGGAAATGTGCTTAACCAGAAATAGATAAAAATCTTAAAGGACAAGATAATTGAATTGTGAGAAACATGGGTGGCTAGTAGTGAAATATCATCAAAAAGAGGAAAAGATTCAGCAAAAATTCAGCCTTTGAACAGGTATGCAGAATGTGGGCTTCACATATTTTGTTTGTGAATTTTCATATGTGACTTATCAAAAGCACGTAGGAAATACAGAGACGCTTTCCAAACCAAATGTGAAGATTTTCAGGACCACCACTAAGTTTAGATTTTCTGCGTTAGTTGTCTAACTTCATATTTCAGAGAATAAGAACAAATTTTGGAGATATCACTTGATTGAAGTTTATTTTTTGAAGAAACAAAGGAAAATAAAGTAAATCAAAAAACCATTTATGTGGCCCAGTTTACATGAACCATTTTTACATGAATAATTTACATGGCTTCTAAAATTAGAACACAGTTCAATATATAACTTCAGTTTATATAGCCAGAAAACCCCCTTTTTTTTCCTGATTCTACTGTACCCTCAGGAATGGATAGATGGCTTTCATTGGAATTATATACAATTTTCTTAATTTAACTTACTTGCACTGTCATGATTTACTTGAATGTCTTCTATTGTTCTGCATAACTTCTTTGCATCTCACCTCAAAAAATTATTTTGCTTTATATGTCTTCTGGACCAAACTGCTGTTTGTTTCTCTGAAGTTTCACATTCAAACTTCGGGAGGAAAAGACTGATGGTGTCAGTTAGTCACTGACTGGTGGACAATGTTATCTGGTCCAACTAAAATTCTGTTGAATTAAGTTCAGAAATGAAGAAATAGTGAAAGGAATATTCTGTAAAATCAAGATGCGTTCAAGTCTCAATTTTATGTGTTATCATTTAGTTTGTTATCTTACATGATATTAGTTTCTTTACTGTAGAGGGAAATGAAAGCATACTCTATAGCTTTTAGCCATCATTGCACTTAAAAATTAAGGGCAAAACATTATTCCTTACAATTGGGACCGAAGTGAGAATGTCCATGCTCCAGTGCAATGAGATGTTGTAGATGTTCTAGCCAGTACAGTAAATCAAGAAACAAAGTAAAAAGTGTACAGATTATAAGAAAAAATAAAACTGCCTGTATTTGCAAATTATATGATCAACCACATTGAAAATCCTAAAAAAAAAATTAAAACAACAAAAAACTTCACTCTGGTAGAACTGGTAAGTGAATTTAGCACAAAGGAAGGGGAGGAGGAAGGGATAAGGGCAAAATTAATTAATTAATAAATATACAGTAGAGAAATGCAATGAAACTCAATATGTACTTCTATTTAATCACAATAATTAGAAAATATATCTTTTAAAAGTACAATCTGGGGCTCCTGGGTGGCTCAGTCGGTTGACCCACCGACTTCGGCTCAGGTCATGATCTCACGGTTTGTGAGTTCGAGCCCCGCGTCAGGCTCTGTGCTAACAGCTCAGAGCCTGGAGCCTGCTTCTGATTCTGTGTCTCCCTCTCTCTCTCTCTGCCCCTCCCCCAGTCATGCTCTGTCTCTGTCTCAGAAATAAACACTTAAAAAAAATTAAATAAAGTACAATCTAGCACAGCGTCAAAAATAACAAAATAATTGATAAATTTAACAAACTTATACAAGGTTTACACTCTGAAAATTATGAGACATTATCAATAAAAATTAAGAAAACACATATTAGGAGAAAGTTAATCATATTCCTGGACTGGGAGACTCAATATTATTAAGGTGTACAATTATCTTGAAATTGATTTATAGATATAATGCTGTCCAAAACAAACTCCCAGTAGACTCTTTTATGAAAACTGATAATCCAAGGTGGTTACATGGGTACACTCATTTGTCAAAACTTATAAAACTGTACACTTAGAATTACAGGTAAATTACGTGGATAAAGTTGATTTTATTTTATTTGTTTTTCCTTCCAGAATAGTATTTTTATTTTTTTTATTTATTTATTTTTTCATGAAATTTATTGTCAGATTGGTTTCCATACAACACCCAGTGCTCATCCCAAAAGGTGCCCTCCTCAATACCCATCACCCACCCTCCCGCCCTCCCACCCCCCATCAACCCTCAGTTTGTTCTCAGTTTTTAACAGTCTCTTATGCTTTGGCTCTCTCCCACTCTAACCTCTTTTTTTTTTTTTTCCTTCCCCTTCCCCATGGGTTTCTGTTACGTTTCTCAGGATCCACATAAGAGTGAAACCATATGGTATCTGTCTTTCTCTGTATGGCTTATTTCACTTAGCATCACACTCTCCAGTTCCATCCACGTTGCTATAAAAGGCCATATTTCATTTTTTCTCATTGCCACGTATATTCCATTGTGTATATAAACCACAATGTCTTTATCCATTCATCAGTTGATGGACATTTAGGCTCTTTCCATCATTTGGCTATTGTTGAGAGTGCTGCTATAAACATTGGGGTACAAGTGCCCCTATGCATCAGTACTCCTGTATCCCTTGGATAAATTCCTAGCAGTGCTATTGCTGGGTCATAGGGTAGGTCTATTTTTAATTTTCTGAGGAACCTCCACACTGCTTTCCAGAGCGGCTGCACCAATTTGCATTCCCACCAACAGTGCAAGAGGGTTCCCGTGTCTCCACATCCTCTCCAGCATCTATAGTCTCCTGATTTGTTCATTTTGGCCACTCTGACTGGGGTGAGGTGATATCTGAGTGTGGTTTTGATTTGTATTTCCCTGATGAGGAGCGACGTTGAACATCTTTTCATGTGCCTGTTGGCCATCCGGATGTCTTCTTTAGAGAAGTGTCTATTCATGTTTTCTGCCCATTTCTTCACTGGGTTATTTGTTTTTCGGGTGTGGAGTTTGGTGAGCTCTTTATAGATTTTGGATACTAGCCCTTTGTCCGATGTGTCATTTGCAAATATCTTTTCCCATTCCGTTGGTTGCCTTTTAGTTTTGTTGGTTGTTTCCTTTGCTGTGCAGAAGCTTTTTATCTTCATAAGGTCCCAGTAATTCACTTTTGCTTTTAATTCCTTTGCCTTTGGGGATGTGTTGAGTAAGAGATTGCTACGGCTGAGGTCAGAGAGGTCTTTTCCTGCTTTCTCCTCTAGGGTTTTGATGGTTTCCTGTCTCACATTCAGGTCCTTTATCCATTTTGAGTTTATTTTTGTGAATGGTGTGAGAAAGTAGTCTAGTTTCAACCTTCTGCATGTTGCTGTCCAGTTCTCCCAGCACCATTTGTTAAAGAGACTGTCTTTTTTCCATTGGATGTTCTTTCCTGCTTTGTCAAAGATGAGTTGGCCATACGTTTGTGGGTCTATTTCTGGGGTTTCTATTCTATTCCATTGGTCTATGTGTCTGTTTTTGTGCCAATACCATGCTGTCTTGATGGTGACAACTTTGCAGTAGAGGCTAAAGTCTGGGATTGTGATGCCTCCTGCTTTGGTCTTCTTCTTCAAAATTACTTTGGCTATTCGGGGCCTTTTGTGGTTCCATATGAATTTTAGGATTGCTTGTTCTGGTTTCGAGAAGATGCTGGTGCAATTTTGATTGGGATTGCATTGAATGTGTAGATAGCTTTGGGTAGTATTGACATTTTGACAATATTTATTCTTCCAATCCATGAGCAGGGAATGTCTTTCCATTTCTTTAAATCTTCTTCAATTACCTTCATAAGATTTCTATAGTTTTCAGCATACAGATCTTTTACATCTTTGGTTAGATTTATTCCTAGGTATTTTATGCTTCTTGGTGCAATTGTGAACGGGATCAGTTTCTTTTGTTGTCTTTCTGTTGCTTCATTGTTAGTGTATAAGAATGCAACTGATTTCTGTACATTGATTTTGTATCCTGCAACTTTGCCAAATTCATGTATCAGTTCTAGCAGACTTTTGGTGGAGTCTATCGGATTTTCCATGTATAATATCATGTCATCTGCAAAAAGCGAAAGCTTGACTTCATCTTTGCCACTTTTGATGCCTTTGATTTCCTTTTGTTGTCTGATTGCTGATGCTAGCACTTCCAGCACTATGTTAAACAACAGCGGTGACAGTGGGCATCCCTGTCGTGTTCCTGATCTCAGGGAAAAAGCTCTCAGTTTTTCCCCGTTGAGGATGATGTTAGCTGTGGGCTTTTCATAAATGGCTTTTATGATCTTTAAGTATGTTCCTTCTATCCCGACTTTCTCAAGGGTTTTTATTAAGAAAGGGTGCTGGATTTTGTCAAAGGCCTTTTCTGCATCGATTGACAGGATCATTTGGTTCTTCTCTTTTTTTTTTGTTAATGTGATGTATCACGTTGATCGATTTGCGAATGTTGAACCAGCCCTGCATCCCAGGAATGAATCCCACTTGATCATGGTGAATAATTCTTTTTATATGCTGTTGAATTCGATTTGCTAGTATCTTATTGAGAATTTTTGCATCCATATTCATCAGGGATATTGGCCTGTAGTTCTCTTTTTTTACTGGGTCTCTGTCTGGTTTAGGAATCAAAGTAATACTGGCTTCATAGAATGAATCTGGAAGTTTTCCTTCCCTTTCTATTTCTTGGAATAGCTTGAGTAGGATAGGTATTATCTCTGCTTTGAACGTCTGGTAGAACACCCCTGGGAAGCCATCTGGTCCTGGACTCTTATTTGTTGGGAGATTTTTGATAACCGATTCAATTTCTTCGCTGGTTATGGGTCTGTTCAAGCTTTCTATTTCCTCCTGATTGAGTTTTGGAAGAGTGTGGGTGTTTAGGAATTTGTCCATTTCTTCCAGGCTGTCCAATTTGTTGGCATATAATTTTTCATAGTATTCCCTGATAATTGTTTGTATCTCTGAGGGATTGGTTGTAATAATTCCATTTTCATTCATGATTTTATCTATTTGGGTCATCTCCCTTTTCTTTTTGAGAAGCCTGGCTAGAGGTTTGTCAATTTTGTTTATTTTTTCAAAAAACCAACTCTTGGTGTCGTTGATCTGCTCTACAGTTTTTTAGATTCTATATTGTTTATTTCTGCTCTGATCTTTATTATTTCTCTTCTTCTACTGGGTTTAGGCTGCCTTTGCTGTTCTGCTTCTATTTCCTTTAGGTGTGCTGTTAGATTTTGTATTTGGGATTTTTCTTGTTTCTTGAGATAGGCCTGGATTGCAATGCATTTTCCTCTCAGGACTGCCTTCGCTGCGTCCCAAAGCGTTTGGATTGTTGTATTTTCATTTTCATTTGTTTCCATATATTTTTTAATTTCTTCTCTAATTGCCTGGTTGACCCACTCATTCTTTAGTAAGGTGTTCTTTAACCTCCATGCTTTTGGAGGTTTTCCAGACTTTTTCCTGTGGTTGATTTCAAGCTTCATAGCATTGTGGTCTGAAAGTATGCATGGTATAATTTCAATTCTTGTGAACTTATGAAGGGCTGTTTTGTGACCCAGTATATGATCTATCTTGGAGAATGTTCCATGTGCACTCAAGAAGAAAGTATATTCTGTTGCTTTGGGATGCAGAGTTCTAAATATATCTGTCAAGTCCATCTGATCCAATGTATCATTCAGGGCCCTTGTTTCTTTATTGACCATGTGTCTAGATGATCTATCCATTTCTTTAAGTGGAGTGTTAAAGTCCCCTGCAATGACCACATTCTTATCAATAAGGTTGCTTATGTTTATGAGTAATTGTTTTATATATTTGGGGGCTCCGGTATTCAGTGCATAGACATTTATAATAGTTAGCTCTTCCTGATGGATAGACCCTGTAATTATTATATAATGCCCTTCTTCATCTCTTATTACAGCCTTTAATTTAAAGTCTAGTTTGTCTGATATAAGTATGGCTACTCCAGCTTTCTTTTGGCTTCCGGTAGCATGATAAATAGTTCTCCATCCCCTCACTCTCAGTCTAAAGGTGTCCTCAGATCTAAAATGAGTCTCTTGTAGACAGCAAATAGATGGGTCTTGTTTTTTTATCCATTCTGATACCCTATGTCTTTTGGTTGGCGCATTTAGTCCATTTACATTCAGTGTTATTATAGAAAGATACGGGTTTAGAGTCATTGTGATGTCTGTATGTTTTATGCTTGTAGTGATGTCTCTGGTACTTTGTCTCACAGGATCCCCCTTAGGATCTCTTGTAGGGCTGGTTTAGTGGTGACAAATTCCTTCAGTTTTTGTTTGTTTGGGAAGACCTTTATCTCTCCTTCTAGTCTAAATGACAGACTTGCTGGATAAAGGATTCTCGGCTGCATATTTTTTCTGTTCAGCACATTGTAGATCTCGTGCCAATCCTTTTTGGCCTGCCAAGTTTCAAAAGAGAGATCAGTCACGAGTCTTATAGATCTCCCTTTATATGTGAGGGCACGTTTATCCCTTGCTGCTTTCAGAATTTTCTCTTTATCCTTGTATTTTGCCAGTTTCGCTATGATATGTCGTGCAGAAGATCGATTCAAGTTACGTCTGAAGGGAGTTCTCTGGGCCTCTTGGATTTCAATGCCTTTTTCCTTCCCCAGTTCAGGGAAGTTCTCAGCTATAATTTCTTCAAGTACCCCTTCAGCACCTTTCCCTCTCTCTTCCTCCTCTGGGATACCAATTATGCGTAGATTATTTCTTTTTAGTGTATCACTTAGTTCTCTAATTTTCCCCTCATACTCCTGGATTTTTTTATCTCTCTTTCTCTCAGCTTCCTCTTTTACCATAACTTTATCTTCTAGTTCACCTATTCTCTCCTCTGCCTCTTCAATCCGAGCTGTCGTGGTTTCCATTTTGTTTTGCATTTCGTTTAAAGCGCTTTTCAGCTCCTTGTGACTGTTCCTTAGTCCCTTGATCTCTGTGGCAAGAGATTCTCTGCTGTCCTCTATACTGTTTTCAAGCCCAGCGATTAATTTTATGACTATTATTCTAAATTCACTTTCTGTTATATTATTTAAATCCTTTTTGATCAGCTCATTGGCTGTCGTTATTTCCTGGAGATTCTTCTGAGTGGAATTCTTCCGTTTGGTCATTTTGGATAGTCCCTGGAGTGGTGAGGACCTGCAGGGCACTTCCCCTGTGCTGTGGTGTATAACTGGAGTTGGTGGGCAGGGCCGCAGTCCGACCTGATGTCTGCCCCCAGCCCACCACTGGGGCCACAGTCAGACTGGTGTGTGACTTCTCTTCCCCTATCCTAGGGGTGGGATTCACTGTGGGTTGGTGTGTCCCGTCTGGGCTACTTGCACACTGCCAGGCTTGTGGTGCTGGGGATCTGGCGTATTAGCTGGGGTGGGTAGGCAAGGTGCACGGGGGCAGGAGGGGTAGGCTTAGCTCGCTTCTCCTTAGGTGATCCACTTCAGGAGGGGCCCTGTGGCAGTGGGAGGGAGTTAGATCCGCTGCCGGAGGTTTGGCTCCGCAGAAGCACAGAGTTGGGTGTTTGCGCGGAGCGAGCAAGTTCCCTGGCAGGAACTGGTTCCCTTTGGGATTTTGGCTGGGAGATGGGCGGGGGAGATGGCGCTGGCGAGCACCTTTGTTCCCCGCCAAGCTGAGCTCTGTCGTCTGGGGGCTCAGCAACTCTCCCTCCCTTTGTCCTCCAGCCTTCCTGCTTTCTGAGCAGAGCTGTTAACTTATGACCTCCCAGAAGCTAAGTCGTGCTTGCTGTGGGAACACAGTCCATCCAGCCCCTCCGCTTTTGCCAGCCAGACTTGGGGGCTCCGCTTTGCCAGCGAGCTGCCCCTCCACTCCGGCTCCCTCCCGCCAGTCTGTGGAGCGCGCACCGCCTCGCCTCCCTTCCTACCCTCTTCCGTGGGCCTCTCGTCTGCGCTTGGCTCCAGAGACTCTGTTCTGCTAATCCTCTGGCGGTTTTCTGGGTTATTAGGCAGGTGTAGGTGGAATCTAAGTGATCAGCAGGACGCTTGGTGAGCCCAGTGTCCTCCTACGCCGCCATCTTCAACTGTAGGTTTCTAAAGTTGATTTTAAAAATTAATAATGTTTTACCTAGTAATCGACACGTTAACAATGAGGTAATTTTATTTAGATAAAGTCCTATCGAATGTGTAATTAGTATTAATTAAAAAGGCCTGCATGAACTACTGAAAATGCTGATGTTTAGAATATTATAATAAAACAAATACCTTTCTACTTTATAACTGGCTACTTGCCAAATATTTCTTTTTAAAAATATTTTAATATTTACTTATTTTTGAGAGAGAGAGAGAGACAGAGTGCAAGCGGGGGAGGGGCAGAGAGAGCGGGAGACACAGAATCCGAAGCAGGCTCCAGGCTCCGAGCTGTCAGCACAGACACCAGGCATGAACCCATGAACCGCGTGATCACCACCTGAGCCGAAGTCGGAGGCTCAACCAACTGAGCCAGCCAGACACCCCACCAAATATCTCTAATATATGGTCCTCTTTTGTTGATTTTTATTTCTCATGTGTATAAATTATTATGTATTATCTTAGGTCAAGGATGGCAAGCATAGGGCCACGGAGCTGCATTTGGTTGACCATCTTAGTTTGTATGACCTATGGGCTAAAAATGATTTTAGTATTTTTAAACGGTTGAAAAAATTTCAAAGAAGGATAATATTTTTTGACTATGAAAGTTATATGAAATTCTAATTTTAGGAATAACACCAGTAGATAGTTCTTTGCCCTAGAATGGCAATTTTAGTAATGGCAACAGTAACCATAGCAGTAACAGCATGACTCACAAAGCCCAAAACAGTTACTGCCTGGCTCATCACGGAAAAATTTTGCTGACCCTTGTCTTAGTCTGTTTTGGCTCTTTACTAAAATTTTGACTGGGTTTTCCAAGGATCCAATTGCACCTTTATTAATTTTCCTTTGTAAATCTAATCATCCAAAACATTTGAATATTACAATGGTCCTTCCTTCAAGTTCATTGAGTCATGTGACCACCCAGTGCAACTTCTGCTATTCCATCCTATTCCCATCACAGGGTCCCAGGAGCTTTTCTCCCCCCTTTTCCACCCATGTGGTTTCCATTCTCCTAAGTGCTCTAATTTTTTTTACCCTTTCTTTGGTAGGTCAAACTATCTGCCCTTCCTTCTTTGCACTTCCTTCCTGCTACTTTGCAGAGTGCTTTAGTTACTAGGATTCACTCTTCCCCAAAGGCTATAAAGAGGTTTCACATTCCTCTTGGTATTTTGCATATGTTCAGCAGGTATAATTAAATTTTAAGCTGCCCTTTGATTATCATACATTTTGAAATTCAACTTTTGAGGTTTACAGGATGTTGAAATTCATCAATTTCACTCAACCCCTTTACTTTTTCTTTTCTTTATGTTATAGTAGTAACAATTTGTCTAACGATTATTAGATTACAAATGAGTTTGTAAAAGGTGTGTAAATGAAGTGAGCAACCTGAGGTCACACACCGACAGGGAAAGTAACAGATTGAAATCTTGGGGTCTTAGGGCACCTGGTTCAGAACATTTTCCTTTTTCTCAGGAGCAGGAAATAGTTAAGTGTTTTTATACAACAAGAGTCCTTCTACTTCACTGACTTCCCTTCGTCGATGGGCCAGTTAAAAACACATAAATCCCCCAAATTACTTTTTAGGCAGTTTGTTGAAGAATACCTACCCTATAATGCTCCTCTCTCCTGCTTCAGATTCAGATACATAGCCCTTCTGTCTGTTTCTTGTGTTCACCAGACATGCCCACACTTCTGGCATCTTTCCAATTACTGTCCTGTCTAACCATATGCTTTCTCCGAGAATTTGCACAGCAGACTTGTTCAGGTCTCATTCATCATTACTTTTATATCATCCTGCACAGATCTTATAAGGATCCATATACAGAGATAGCATCTCCCTCTTCAGCCACTCTGTCTTCTCACTCGAGTTTGGGTTTACGTAGTGTATCGTGACAAAGAACATATTATATATTTTTTATTTATCTATTTTCTGTCTCCCCATACAAGAATGTAGAGTTTATGAAAGGAGAGATTTTTTAGACATTTAGGATAAAATCAGATGTTAGGCTTTTTACAATTAAATAAAGTGATTGATTTAGTTGTCAAATTTGTCACTTGTTTGAAACGTAGTCACTGAACCTCAAGGAATTAATGGCAAGAAAAAAATTACTTTGTTATATTTTATATTACAGAAAGTGACAGACACTAAGAAGCTACCTTGATAAATACTTTCACAAAGAATTAAAATTCTCTCAATCTTTGGTTTAAGATAGTTTTGAAAGTACCAACGATTTCTAATACATACTGTATTTTGTGGCCACCAATGTGATCACAAATGCATATACATGTCTGTATCAAGTAACAAACTTCTATAAAACTGAATGTATAGTTGTTTTAAGAAGCTTTCATTTTACCTTGTGCAGATGACAAGATTCCTCTTTAAAGATGATAACAGTTACAGAATAGCCCTGATGAGACTTCTTGATTGTATGCATTAGTGGTTGGGTTGTGGAAGAAAAATCATTGAGGCTAGAGTTTGTGGAACTTGCTGAAGTGTATTTTATGCACATTCTCCTCCATTATCATACCCTTGGTGTTATAGGTTCTGAAAAGTCACAAAATTATCCACAAATTTAATAATTTAAAATATGTTTTATATTGTCTTATATTGCACTGTTTGGAAAAGAAATCAGAAACTTAATTAAAGTCATAAAATATAGAAAGATTCTATGACAAAAATTATTTCTAACCCTTAAAAATGGTTATAAAATATATTGTAATGAGTCTATAGTGGTCTGTTTACTAAAAAATATATATGAAAATAAAACCAGGAATTTCTGCATATCTTCTATTATCACCAAAATTAGTAGTGGCCTAGAAGTAAATCTAGGCTACTTGTTTAACAAATTTTTTATCAACAATACATTTATACAAACTAATCTCTTCCAGTGGATTTTGCTAACTTAACTCTGGGAAGACACCCCTATTTTAGACTGACTTCACACTTCTCCATCTCAAAGACATTCCCCTTCTTTGGAATATCTTTGTGACCCTGAGTAAGTCAGATAATTTCTCAACTTTTGGTTTGCATTTGTAAAATAAGGAAAACAAACATACTGGCCTAGTTATATGGTTGATCTGAGTTTAAACGGGAAAATACATGCACAACATTAAGTAAAGTTTTCCAGCACACTATAAGTGCTCAATGAATTTGTCTTAGTATTACAGTGTAGTAATACAAATACAAAGAATTTGTTATGTGTATTAGTCAAAATAACGCATTCTAGCTGCTCTAACACAACCCCACAAATCCCGATAGCTTATTTCAGTGATAGTTTATTTATCATTTATACATTGCTCTGTTGTTAGCCAGTTTTCCTGGATAAGTTTCTACCAAGTAATGACTTGGTGATTCAGGATCCTCCAATCTTTTGATACTGCTATCTTTATAATGTGGCCTCCACTGTCATTGGAGAAAGGGAAGAAACAGTGGATGATTGATTAGCGAACACCTAACCTTCCTCGGCACACACTTTGTTCCAGTTATTACTGCCATGCAACAGATGATCCAAAAGTTAGTCACTTAAAACAACAACCAATATATTATGTTCACAGATTCTATGCATCAAGAATTCAGAAAGGGCATAGGCTTGTTTACTCACATATCTGATGTCTGATTTCAGTACTGGAAAACTAAGGAAAATTACATTAACTTTCTTGTGGCTTGGCTTTCTCATAGCATGACAACCTCCAGATAATTGGTTATTTTTGTATGGCATTTTAGCAATCGAGAATAAGTGTTGCAGCTAACAAAGCACAGACAATACTTTCTTTCCTAACCTACTCTCTGAAATTATACAGTGTTATTTCTGTCATAATTTATTACTTACAAACAAGTCAAAGACCTCCCTGATTCAAGAGGAGGAGAATGAACTTTACCTTTCTGTGTAAGAAGTATAAAGGTCAAAAGGAACAAATGGGATGGGATACAATATAAAGCCTATATTTGGAAAATGTAATGTGCTCTACTTATTATAATACTCTCATCATCATTACTACTAATAATTTTTTTACTGATTAACTTTGTTACCATAAGTTACCTTGAAAAGCTTACTGCTTTTAAAGTGTAAAATAAACCAGTGGAAATATTCTTAAAACATTGCAGGTAATCATTTGCTTATAACAAGTTTTTGGGAGTTCTGATTAGTAAAATATTCTAGTTAAAAATTTTATTACATTTTAATTTCTTCGGTAACTATATGCATTGCCTATTTAAGATGTTAAGCTATATACAATCTTTCTGATACAAACTTTCTGGTACACTCTAAAAATTTCCTTTGAGGGGCGCCTGGGTGGCTCAGTCAGTTAGGCATCGGACTTCGCCTCCGGTCATGTTCTCACGGTTGGTGGTTAGAGCCCCGCATCAGGCTCTGTGCTGACAGCTCAGAGCCTGGAGCCTGCTTCCGATTCTGTGTCCCCCTCCCTGGCTCACGCTCTGTCTCACTCTCTCTCTCAAAAATAAATAAACATTAAAAAAATTAGAGATTTCCTTTGAAACAGTAATATCTAGGAAGTACAAAATAGAATAAAACTTTTGAAAAGTGTATGTAGAATACAGAAGTGTCATGAACCTGGATGGCAAAGAATGAAGAAGGCATCATGTTAACAACTAATTTTCTATTTGTTGTACAGTCTCCTCAGTCAACCTCTTGAAAAAATATTTGAGTACTTTCTATCTTTCAAGAACTGTGTTTAAGAATACAAACATGAGTGAGATAGGATCCTTGTTCTTAATTAACTAGCTTTGTCATGGAATAAAGAAATATGTGAGCCAATGATGAGAATTTATAGTGGTAAGTGCTACAATGAAAACATAGAATCATCATTGCTAATTAAGAGATTTTAATTATGTCATGGAGAAAATTATGCACGGATGTACTCATTTGGTGACTAGAGTTGTATTAGAGTTGGGCTTTGTTGAATGGATAGGGGTTGTATAGTTGGAATTGTGGTTTAGGACATTTGCAAGGGAAAAGATGTAAAGACATATTTAGAGAACTGTAATTAGGCTAGAGTCCTGGCCTCCAGTGTATAGGTGGAAAAATAACTGGGCAAATAAAAAGAATCCAGATTTATAATATTTTTTATGCCATGTCAAAGATAAATAACCTTGACCAATGTCAAGAGGAGCACAATTACTAGGCTTGGCACAGACTATTCAAGATTCATTCCATAGGGTTTGGGTGGGGGAGTATCTTCCTCCTCATGTGCCACAAACACCTCAACTTTCCTAATATTCGAAAATTGAAGTGCTTTTAGCAAGAAAGAAAGTAGAAATTAGTGATAGGGTAGACAACAAACAATCTCTTACAATGTATTTATTATTAAAAGAAGGTAGGAATTTTAATCAAATGCTAATTTACTATTTATGCCTCACTAAATAAATTGATCAAGTGTAATTTTCAGGAATTGCTCTTCCTTAGGATATGAAACCTCTCCAAAAGGGACTTTGGAAGAGTGATAAAGATAATAACAATAATGATGATGGTGATGATGATGATAATAATAATAATAATTATTATTGTTGTTATTATTATTATTACTGTAGAAAATAAGTGAGGCTTGTGTCTGGAACCAGCCAGCATTTTTGTATTTGAAATGAGCTAAAGCCAAGCATATGCCAACAGTATTTCTTACTGCCTACTCTCTTTTAGGAGATTTAGGAAATCAGACTGACAGTCAGGGATGCTCACCACTAGAGCAGCCAAGGTGAAGGGATTGAAGTGCTGTCTTGCCAGCTTCAGGGACTCGTTGAGTCTGTTCCAGAATATAACATGCTACTGATTACAGAGGATTTTGGTGTTAAATTGACAGAAGAAATTGCTAATCAAAATGCAAGTGGGAGATGTAAATGCAAAAAGATATGAACTCACCAATTAATGCACAGAGAATCATTTTCTCCTTTAGATGCCTTGTTTTGTTATTAAATCTGAAGCTTTACACATTAGCTTCAAAAGAACTACATCAATCAGAGAAGGTTGAAAGACAGTGTGTTATGCTGTGATGAGCACTAGATTAGAAATCGAAAGACCTTGATCTTGGTCTCTGCTACATTATATAGTAAGTAGCTCTGGAGTCCTGATTTCCTACCTTGAGCACACTTACACAGTGTCCTAAAGCATAATGGGGATAATCACATTTTTCTTGCTTATAATTGCATATTTTAGGGGGTTCTTCCTTCCTTCTTTCCTTCTCTATCTCTCTATCTCTGTCTTTTCTCTCATTCTTTAAGCTATTCATTGAATTATTTTGATTCATTTATTTTGATAACTTTTTATTGAATACCTACTATGTACCATAAATTTGTCAGACATTTAGGCATATAGAGCTAGATAAGATAGGCAAAATCTCTATTCTCTTGGAGTTTATATTCTAGTGGAGAGAGACAGAAAGTAAACAATTATAGAAAATATAAACAGGGCAGTAATGATGAATTATATGATGGAATTAAGCAGTATGAAGTGATAAAGAGAATATTGGCATAAGAGAAAACAACATGTTAAATACAGTAGTCAGGGAAAACCTCTCTGAGGACGTCAAATTTGACTTAGGTAATAAGAATCAAGATGAGTCAGCAATTTTAAGATGGAAGAATGTTGCAGGGTAGTGTAAATGCAAAGAAGACAAGATTGGCAAAACGCTGGTTGTACCTGAAGACCTGGAATGAGGCACTGTGTCTAAAGCTTAGTAAAGGGAGGAAGGATAGCAATATAATATGATTTTAGAGAGCTAGACAGAGTATAGATTATTTTGGCCTCTTCAGATACATTAAATAATTTGGATTTTATTCCAAAGCATTGGGAACTATTAAATCTAACACATGAGTGGCATGATCCCATTTGTATATTAAGAAGTTCTCTCTTGCTTTTGTTGACGATTTGCTTTCCAAAAGACCGCTAAAAAATATGTTTATCAAGCAAACTAAGTTTATTAGACTTAGTGCAGTAAAAGAGAAACCACCTTGACAGGGTCTTATAAGCATCTCAAATGGGGAGATTGAGTAGGTCTCTTTATATCATTTTAAGGCCTGTGCTGAATATTGTGAGTTTTTGTTTGTTTGTTTGTTTGTTTGGTAGAGACAGTGCAAGTGCGGTAGGGGCAGAGAGAGAGGGAGTGAGAGAGAATCACAAGCAGACTCCATGCTGTCAGAGCAGAACCCAGGGCAGGGTTCAAACTCACGGTACTGTGAGATTATGACCTGAGCCAAAATCAAGAGTTGGATGCTCAACCAACTGAACCACCC
This sequence comes from Panthera leo, assembly GCF_018350215.1. Taxonomy (NCBI): domain Eukaryota; kingdom Metazoa; phylum Chordata; class Mammalia; order Carnivora; family Felidae; genus Panthera; species Panthera leo. The sequence goes on along the minus strand of NC_056689.1, from coordinate 27,032,661 downwards.
AGGTGTCCTGCTGAATGATTTTAAAGTGCATCTTCAGGAGGGAAAACTGGTTCGGATTTGGTGACATAGATTTGGATGAGAGAACACAGTGAATTGAAGATCTTGAAATGAATCTAGATGAACTTTTTAGTCTTGATAATTTATCGGTTTAGCTGCATCAGTTTTCTCTTCCAGGAGCAGGTATTTCCTAGAGAAAGCAGGTAAGATATTTTTGCTTGATCTTAGTATTATGAACACAAGAATAGGAAAGTCTCTCCAGTCCCATTAGTATTTAATAAAAGAGCTGGAAATTTTGTTGTTTTCAGTTCTCACTAGTCCATGGGAAATATGTTGTTGGGGGTGGGTTGGCAAGAGTTGAAGTGAGAAAATCAGATAAGAGACGTGGTCGTTTTCTAAGGTAATAGATGATGTCGATGTAGATTAGGTCTACACTGTTCATTGCAATAGTTACATGTGGATATTTGAGCACTTGAAATTAGGCTAGTATGAACTGAGATGTGCTATGTAAGTGTAAAAACCATAGCAGATGTTGGAAACTCCACACACACAAAAAGAATATAGAGTATCTCATCTATTTTTAATATTTATAATATTTAATATTTAAATATTTAATATTTAATGGAGAATTTATGTTAATAATATAATTTAACCAAATATATTCAAAATATTATTCGCTTAACATGTGTTAAGTATTATTTATTTTATTAACGTGACTGCTAGCAAACTTAAAATTACATATGATGCTTGCATTACATTTGTATTGAACAGTGCTGGACTAGAGAGTTGGTAGAAAAGGTGATCAGATTTGAAATTTATTTGAGAGATAAAATGTGCGGACTTTCCTGGGAATAAACGTGAAATTGAAGAAAACCGGGGAAACAAATTTGCCTCTTAGGTGTCTTGCTTTGGACCATTGTATGGATGTAAGTGTGGCTTTTTTAAATTATTTATTTATCTAATTATTTTTGAGAGAGAGAGAGAGAGAGAGAAAGAGAGAGAGAATGAATGGGGTAGGGGTAGAGAGAGAGGGAGACAGAGAATCCCAAGCAGGCTATGTTCTATCAGTGCAGAGCCCAGTGTGGGGCTTGAACTCATAAACTGTGAAATAATGACCTGAGCCAGAACAAAGAGTTGGGGGCTCAGCCAACTGTGCCACCCAGGAGCCCCTGATTATAAATGTGATTTAATGAGCTAGGGGAGACTTGGAGAAACCAGTTTGGGGTAGGAGTTTAATTCCATTTTAGTGGGCATATTAGATACGGAAATTGCTTATTTTATAGATACATGGGCCATTGGATATATGATTTTGGAACTTAGAACATAAATTTGGCCTATTATGGAAATTTGATTTCCCTTAACATAGAATGTACTCACCTTTTCAGAGGGTATATTAGAGAAGAAAAAAAATGATATAGGAGCAAACATTTAAAATTCATGCTGAGGAGGAGCCGATAGCAAAGGAGACTGACAAACAGTAACAGGAACGATGAGAAGAATCAAGACAGTGTTGAGTCAGAAGCCAAGGCAAGAGTTTTCAACTGTGTAGACTGTTACATAGAGAGCTGATAAGGTAAGAAGATATGTTCATTGTATTTGGGGACATAGATGATGAAATAGATAATGTAGGGTTGAAAATAAAGTACATGGTGTCAGGCATTACTGAAACTGATGACCAAGGCTGCAGCAGGCAAAGAAGCTAAATACTGCAATTATAGGTTGAGAAAATGTCAGCCTATTGGGACCAGTGCACTTCCATGGAGCTTAGATATAAGTAGAAAATTTGGGACAGGAAAAGAGAAATTAGAATTCTTGAAAAGTGTAGTGCTCTGAAAAAGAGTTTAAACAGTTCTCTCATTTCCCTTTGGAATCCTCAGAACATCTATAACGTCATCACCCCATCATAGGGGAAGAACAACAAAATAAACCTGATATTGTGACAATGACTGAACCAACACTCTGAAAGTGAACTCTTTATACTTTATGCTTACACAAATGCTTACAATTGTAAATATTGTATTATATCTAGGCTTTTGATAACAACTTGAGTTGATGACTCTATGTGTCTTGTGTGTCTTGATCCCAGCCCAGTTTTTTTGTTTTGTTTTGTTTTGTTTTTGTATTTTTGGTTTTTTGTTATTCTTCCAGTGTTTGCTATTGAATCATACTATCTTCGATTGGAAAGCTCGTTCCGTCCTGTGTCCTTATGAATATCTGCAGTCATTAGTCTTTGTGTACTTCTGAAATATTTGTCTTTAAATGCAATCTTTACCTATCAACTTCTTTGGAAAGATTTGCTTTGCTCCAATATGTTCTGCAAAATCCTGCCACCATATTCCATTCTGTTAACTCCAATGTTGGCTTTTGCCTACCTCTCAGTACTTTCTGCAATGTAAAGATTTAGCCGTACCTGTGTTTCCTGTTACACTTATATTTTAATTACCCTATTTAGTTTCCTTGCCACAGATGCAATGAGAAGAACAGTATCAAATCACTTTCAGAAGAAATCATCACTTTCTGCTTGGGTCAGAGCTCAAACAGATTCCCTCACTGGCTATGTTTTTACTGTGGAATACTAATGAACGTTTCTCCACCTCAAATCACTGTCTTGTTACTAACTTCAACCCAATTTATAGTAAACTACAAAGCTACCTTATTAAAAAATATGAGTAAAAATAGATATTAGTCAATGATAATATTTTTGTTATAAAATTAACACATGCTTGTGATAACATGCACGTAAATATATAGAAGAGTTTATGGTAAACATTTAAACCTTGACTGCTCCTACTGCTGGATCTCTGGATCTCACTTCTTCCAGTACTGATTGCTTTTAGTGATTTTGTTTGTATCCTTTCAGATAATTTTCTACATAAATTCTAACACATATACTTGATCATCTATGTATATCTTTTGTTCATTTGTTTGTTTTGGCAAAAATAAGATCATTCTATACCTACTGTTGTGAAGCTTGATTTAATTTTTGTAATTCTGCAGTGTCATGCATTAGGTTCTCTTAGTTTCAGCCCAAAATAAAAGTTAGCATGATCCCCTAAAACTGTTGGTAATACATCTCTTTTATTATAAGCCTTTCCGGTAGGTGGGAAAAGTATAAGTATAATACATCCCTTTCTTTATAAGCCTTTCCGGTAGGTAGGAAAGAGAAGAAAGGGGGACAAGTCACCCAGAGACAGAACACATGGAAGCATGGAAGCAAATAATCATTTGAGGTCATAGAAAAAAAAAATATGGAAAGCTAACATATTGTCATTAGTGGAGCATTGCATTGTTACTGAAATGATAGAGCTGAGTTGAATAAAAATTCATGTAGCTCAAAATCTTTAGAAGGTGTTGGGGACTACAGAGGTGAAGTGATAGAGTGCCCAAGTGCATACAGCTAGTTAGTGTCAAAGTCACTGGTGTCCTGAATCCAAAATAAGTGTGTTTTTGCTATTACCACAACCATAGATAGAAACAAAAAGACAGACAAACACATGGTATTAATCAAATGCAATTGTAATATAATGTGTTTAGTATGACATATTGTATTAATTAAGCATATATATTTTAAAAATTACCTAAAAAAACTGTATTTGAAATCATTGGCTAACAACAGGAATACATTAATGTAAGGACTGAAGAAAGAACAAGTGATGAGAAGCTTGGGGGGAAGGTCAAATTAGCTTCTCTAGAAGAGAAGATGAGGTAGGAAGATCAAGGGAAAAAATTTAAATGTACCGAATTTGCTTAAGAGGTGAAGTAAAGAGAAAATGCCCTTCAGTTTAAAGTAAAATTCCCAACAGAAACTGAGAAGATCAAGTAGAGGTAAAAGCTATATCCTTGAGCTGCTGATAAAGAAATCTAGCCTGAGGGGAGAAAGTTTTGTTGAGAGATTGTTACCTGGCAGGAACTTTACACACATTCTCTCATTTCACCCTTAAAGAAACCCTTGAGGAAGGGATTTAAATAACCATTTTATTGGCAGGAAAGGAAACACATCATTTAAAATTACTCTCCCAAAGTCACTCTGATAGACTGTGTCCAACAGGGTTCAGAATCAAGCATTTCTATCTGACTCCAAAGCCTAAGTTTATTGTGCTATCCATACTGCCTTTTTCACTCACTAAGGTAAGAATGATTTTCATGTGGTATCCAGAGTTTCTGGATTTAGAGATGTGGGAGATTAATCTTAGTATTTCTGTACTATCCTTAAGAATTTAGAAAGCATAATTAAATTCAGTTATAAAGAAGTAAGATTAAGGGGGGGATGAATAGTTTGCTGGGCATCGCACATTGTTTTACAAAGGTTTTCTAAGTATAAGCTCCCTGTCACTTACCTATTTATTCTGCTGTTTCCTGATTATAACTCTGTTTGTTTGGAGCTTGAAGAAATTTGAGTGGATTAAGACAGAAATTAATAGCCAAATAAACAAGTCAAGGCTGATAGGCTGCTCCTCTCACTAAAATTTCTACCTGTAGGTCAATTTTTTCATCTGTACTCATTTTGCAAGTTGGCCCTGATACAGAGACTTGGAGTCAAAAATGGAACAAGACTAGACTCTAACATAGAACTTTTCTATTTTCTCAAAATCCTGTTAATATTTTATGCAGATATGGGCTTTCTTCGCAATCCAGCCTCATCTGGCTCTCCCATTTGCAAATTGGAATTCATATCCCTCTTTAAGAAACAATTGTTCTGACACTAAAGCTATTCATTTGCAAGAACAAGGCTTTTTGAGAGGTAAGAAGAAAAGATTTTGAAAAGCAAAAGTCCAATTTTAAAGAAGAGATATAAGGTTTATCCATAACACTAGATTTAAAGAGTCTAGAGGAAAAGCTGGATCCCTCTACCTGTCATGTTTAGCAGTTTTGTCTATCTTGGGAAATCAGGTAACAAAGGAAGTCTGAGAGACCAGGCTTGCCTAGATCATTGGGGAAAAATGAGTAGGCATGTGAGGCTCCTCTGCCTCTTCCCGGATGAGTACTTTAGTGGTCAATGCCAAGGAGCCAGTATCTGCAGAGTGTCAATCACCATGGAGTAATAATTTGTCACCTATACTGAAAACATTCTGTCTTCCTGTTGCGGTTCAGGGATAGCCACAGACATATCACCTGGATTATACAAAAGTGACTTCTGGTGTCTCTAGACTTTGCTTCTCTCTTTTGGAACTACTATAAAGCCACCTCCCGTTTTAGCCACTCAGAAGGACACTTAACAACCATCCCTCATTAAAACAAAAACAAAAACAAAACAGAAAACAAAACAAACAAAGAAACAAAGAAAATAACAGGAGCCCCTAGGTGGCTCAGTCAGTTAAGTGTTCGACTTTAGCTCAGGTCATGATCTCATGGTTCATGGGTTCATGCCCCAGGTCAGGCTCTGTGCTGACGGCTCAGAGCCTGGACCCTGCTGCATATTCTGTGTCTCTCTTTCTCTCTGCCCCTTCACTGCTCATGCTCTCTCTCTGTGTGTCTTTTGCTCTCAAAAATAAATAAACATTAAAAAAAACCCAAAAAACAAAAGAGCGGATGGGTGGGGAGACAGAGAGAGAGAGAGAGAGAGAGAGGAATAGAGACAGGGAGACTTTGGATGCAAAACTACTGTGAAAGAAAAGCTTCAGTGTGCCATGCTGTGGTTAATACAGTTTAACCAGTTTGAAGTGCCTGCCCCATGCTGAGCTAGGGCACTGGCGAAGTCTGCCACCATTTCAATAAGATATCCCCCAAGAGGATGCTTTATGGCTTCTGAGTCCTCGTTGGCTATTTCACTTCTAAGTTCATAACTGAGCAGTGTAAGTACATGGAGCTAGAAAGTCAGAAAGGGCTTCTTGTGACCATGTGCAACCTTGTAGTGTGGTCCAATGAAACTTTATGTCTCATTTAGAGCATATGAGAAAAACCTGCTAAATATTAATATGGATTAGAAATAAGAGGGAGAGTAACAGAATAAGAAAGAGACCTATGGACGCCTTGTGTGGAGATGCATTGTCCTTCTCCATGTGTTTGGCCATTATACAAAATATTAATGTGTACTTGCACTTGATGGTAATAAGGGTGTTCTCATGGTTGATCAAAATTGTTTGGCTAGCCATGATGCAATGATGGTGGATTACTCCTTTCAGGATAGTCAGTGAGGGATTTCTACATTAGGTAGCAAGGGGATAATATGACACAGGACTGAATCCGGACAGCAATCTAGATTGAAAGAAGACCTATTATACTTTAGACAGTAGAATTAGACATGTGTTCTAAGATCGAGTAGGAATAATGGTAGGAAGAACTTAATTCTATGTAATCCTTTTATACTTTAAGCTAGAAAATACCTTTATACCCCCCAAAAGGTTGTTCTCAGATTAAGTGGAGATCATGGGTATGAAAACAGTTTAAAAATGAAAACTGAGGGAGATATTAATATTTACCTGATTTCTGGAGCCAGAAACTTGGCCATCATCTGACAGTCCTTTTTCAGATTATTCACCAAGTCCTACTACCTCTGGACATTCAGTCATTTTGACATTCTGTCTGGCCCCTCTACCTTTTCTCTGCAATAATTTTTACTTATGCTTGAGTATCTGTTTGGATGTCATTTCCTTCTGGAAGGATTTTCTCAACCCTGCTTATGAATTAGGTATTTCAAAATATTCACATGGCACCGCACACCTGCAAATAATGTCAATGGTTACAACTATTTATCATGTTTTCTGTTAGAATCTAAGATCTAGAGAAAGCCAAGACTATAGCTCCAAGTCTCGCTCCTTCACTATGGCATCATGATGCTTGACACATAAGTAGATCATCAGTAACTTGTTTTTGGAGGAATACGTTTATGAATGACTTTTCCTGGAATTAAAAATTAGAGAGGAACATGAAACTGAAAATGATAAGAGTAATGGTTTTAAATAAGAATTGATAAATTTTTAAAAATATTTTGGTGCCTAACACAAATAAACTTCAAAATACGCTCTAAAATTAATAGGTTGGTTTTGATACTTTATTTGACAATCATCTAAAGATTTGGGAAACATAGATAATGTAGTAATAATATATGTATTGATTTCTATTTTCACAAAAAACTTACATTCTTTTTAGGTTTTTAACATATATAAAAATATTAATATATGTCACAAGTAAATGCTTTTTGCTAGATTAAATTGATGCTTTTTTTACAGAAGACTTTGCACCCAACTTGGGGCTCAAACTCATGACCCCTGAGATCGAGAGTCACATGTTCTACTGATTGAGCCAGCAAGGCTCCCCAAATTGATGCTTTTCATATTTTACACAGATCTAGCATAATATTTAACAATATAGTTTATAAATCAAACAGATTAAAGCTTATTCTTTCTTCCACTTAATAGCTGTGTTATATAGGGCAAGTTGCTTAACCTCTTATAAATGTTTCCTCATTTGATAAGTGGGAATGGTAAATCCCCCACTGAGAATTAAATGTCCCATGCATGTTAAGTACTTGGAACTCTGGGACATAGTAACTGCTTACTAAATAGTTCTTATTTTATTATTTTTCAAGCAATGTTTATGTTTTCAATTTCTGAACTATCATTTTAGAGTATTTAGTATCATTCTTATATTCTCAAATCATTTCGATATGCTGAAACATCACAAAACATTCCTTATGTAGTTGCTGAGTTATACTGCAATTGGTTTTTCTTGTTTAATTTCATTTTGCCAAGATAGAACTATTGGGATTTCCGGATTATAAGAGTTTGATTCAATGGATTTTAGCCTACTACAGTGACTTGGTAGAAAGATTCAATGTTTTAGATGCCAATTTACCCTTGAATAACATATAAAAATGCAGCTCCAACTTCATTTTCAAGTAAGAACTTTTTTGAAATGAACAAAATTATTCTAAAATTTGTTCCTAACAAAACAAATGCACCAAATGGTTAAGAAAATTTAGAAAATAAAGAATATGAAGAGGCATTTCAACTGCTAGATAGTTAAAGAGTTTCAAACATATGGTATTAATCATATGGTGCTGTTTCACCAATAGGAAGACAGCTCGGTGGAATAAAAGAGATGCCCCTGAAAGAGACCCTAATAAATGAATATATTGAGGTAGACCACATAAGGTGGCCTCTGGCGACAATCTTCTTTCCCAAGAGTCTCTATATCCCTGGCATGTTCATAGTTCCCTTCTAAGAGATTCTAAATACATGCATTACTGTGTTTAGTTCTGCATGATTCTGCAAATCTAGCCATGGATTGTTGGAGCAGGGATCACTTCTCACCCAAAGTCAGCCATGTAGAATGACCATTAATATAAGGATACCAGTATGAGAGGTTTATACTATCCAGTACTGATATTCTCTGCCATATGTAGTAAGTGGCCAATTCAGTCAGAGCCCCTTTTGTGAGTTATACAAAAATGTCACATAGAAACAGTGCAGAAGCCCGAAGACACAAGGAAGAAGGTTAGTAGTGAGATGACCTCTTAGACAAAACAAAACTCAGAATAAGCAGAAATAAATTTTGAAAGAATGTAGAGTGTATAATGACAAGAGAAGAAGAAACAATAGAAGCGTAGACAAAGTGGAGTTGAGTCATTGTAGAATATTGCATTAAGGAGCAATAGACACCTGCTGGTAAAATAATGGTAAAACAGCAAGTTCATTAGAGTTGCTACATTATCTGGATGTGCTGGAAATTTTGTGCTTGCCATTTTCAATCCACTATTATGTCACTATTGTGCCCCTGAGGATATTTTGATTCCAAGATTCTGAACTAGTTTTGTTCTAGTGTTCTATACCTCTGCACTAACAAGGGTCTTTACCATGCCATTGGTATGTATGGTGAGAATATGGTGTGTGTAAATTTTCTAGAGTAAACAGAGACATTTCAAAAATTAACTAGTCATTTTATTTTATTTTCAACTAGTAATTTTAAATGCTATATTCATTCTTTCAGGTAAAAGAGTTCTAGCATTGAACAATCTGCAGAAATGTTAATATTTTTGTATGCTGTGTAAACAGAAAATGATGTAATGTCAATAGCATCAAACTGGATTAGAGAAAACTCATTTCAGTGATCACTTGACTGCTTTTTGAAAATAAACCTAGATAAAAAATCAATAAAAGAAGTTTGAAATTGGTATGGATTTTGACAATAGAGAATCCTGAGGGCAATTTAAAATCTGAGGATAATTGTTCATTATTTTCTCATGAACAAGCTGAGCAAAAATCCAAAGGAATTAGTTCTAATAAATTTACTTTATGATGAATTTTACATATTATGAGTTATTTATATTTGTGTGTCCCTCTGTCTTCTTTTGCTTAACATAATATTTTTGGTCTCATCCATATTGTTGCTCATATCAAATGGTATACTCCTTTTTATTGATGAATAGTAATCCATTCATTGTATTAATATGCCACAGTTTGTTTATCCAGTGCCCTATTAAAGACATTAAGGTTTTTCTCATTTTATGGGCTATTGTGAATGTGGAAATCATGGACTTTTTTATTGACATTAATTTGTGGAATTTTATTTCTCCTTCACAAATTCCATTCTTAACGGTGCAATTGCAAGGACATTGGGTAATTGCAAGGGCATATGTTTAACTTTTGAAGAAACTCCCAAATTTCTTTTCAAAATATTTATACCACTGTATATTCCCAGAGCAATGTATGAGGGTTCTGATTGCTTTACTTCTTAACATGTGCTATTGCCTGTCCCTTTAATTTTATCACTAGTGAATGCAAAATGGTATCTCCTAATGGATTTAATAGAAATTTTCCTAGTGATTAGAAGGATGTTGAGTGTTGAGTACCTTTTTTTTTTTCTTTTTGCTTATTGACTATCTGTGTATCTTCTTTTTCAGGTATCTGTTCATATTCTTTGCCCATATTTCAATTAATTTTTTTTCATATTTTTATTGTTGATTTGTAGGAATTCTTCATACATTCTTGATAGGAGTCTTTTGTTGGATATGTGTATGGTGATTATATTTTTGTCCCCAACCTGTGTCTGTGGCTTGTTTCTCCATTTCTCAATGATGTCTTTTGATAAGCCAAATAAATTAATTTTGTGAAATCAACTTATAATTTTTTTCCTACTAAACATTAACTTTTTTTTGCATCATGTACAAATAAAATAAAATAAAATAATTAAAAAAATGTCTACTACAAGGTTGTGAAGATATTCTATGTTTTGTTCTAGGAGTTAAATGGACTTGAGTTTTACATTTGAATCTGTTACCTATCTCAATTAGTTTTGACCATTCCCATGTATTTGGAATTTTAAAATGCTGCTTAATTTTTTTTTTAAACAAATGACTTATGCTCCAGTTAACATTTAAAATAATAATTTAGATTTTTCCCCTTTTCATTTTATTTGTGGCCTCTAATATTTTAATTCTTGATTTTTAAAAAAAAAATTTAGCTATATAATTGCTCTTTTTTTTTTTTTTTTTTTTTTTTTTTTTTAGATTTTTTGAGTTGTTCTTTACAGGCTATAGTCAGATAATACCTCAGGGCCTTTGATGATTCTCTTAGCTCATGAATTTTAAATTATCTCCTATTAAATTAGCCCAGGGTCTTAATTACATTCTCAAATATAAGGTGTATGACCATTTAAAGGAAGTTTATATGATTAATTTTCTTTCTTTTATTTGTAAGATTAATCTTCTTTAATTTTCACAATAACTCTAAAATGATTATAAAAGTCATTCTTAATTTTTCCTGATTTTTTTTAACTTTTAGTGTGAGATACTTGCAGAATCACCTGCAGTTGTAAGAAATTATGCAGAAAGATCTCATGTACCCTTCAACTGTAATGACTTGCATAACTGCAGTGCACTGTCACAACCAGGAAATTAAGAGTGAAGCAATCCAATGACCTTATTCAAATTTTACCAGTTTTGCATGCTGTCCTTTGTGTGTGAATGTCCTTTATTTTTTAACCTTTTTAAGAAGACAAAGAAAGTTTAAGGTTTTGTTTTTTGGTTGTGGTTTATCTGGTGCAATATGAGTTTTAAAGAGCTCCTTATTTTTCTTTTTTCATCTCTCCAGTAGTTTTTCATTCTTACGAATAAGGCGATGCATGGATCACTACATGTAAAACATCATTTTTGTCTCTTTGTATTTGAAATCCTTAGATTTCTATTTCCTCAAAATTAGATGTTCTTACCCTGACTGAATTGATCAGTTTCGTTTCTTTTTTTTTTTAATCACTTTAGCAAAGATTATGTAATAGCAAGCTTTGTTCTTTATTAAAAATCATTTTTGAGGTTGTCTAGATAACTTTTTTCCCTGTTGCTTTGTTATGTTTGCCAGATTTATCACCATGCATTATATTTATTTGCTCAGAATTCATTGTTGGGTTCCTGATGTCTGTTCTCTTTGTTATCAAAATATTTTCCCTTCATCTTTAGCTTTATGATTTTAACTGACACTTTCAATTATCTCTCTCTTTCAAACTTCCTAATATTTGGCGATGTTAGATTTCTAAATTTCCTTCCCAAACTCTATTTTTAAAACGTTGTTTATATTTTGTTAGGAAATAAGGTTAACAAAGAGCATCTGTTCCTTTAATTTTGTAGTACTACAGTGCAGCTGGTAACCCAGTAGGCTATCTATTTGGTTCTCACAGGGATCTCTAGGTGTTATAAAGAGTATTATTTTTCTTGCCTGGCTGGTATATAGTCAAAAGCCTAAAGATGGAAACACATATGGATGATGCAATGATTAAGGTTAAGATATCTGTGTTTTATAAACAGGAAAGTCAAGTGTGATAATTGCAAATGGGCCACTTACAGAAGTTAATGTTGATATCAGAATCATGATTTGCATTTCCTGATTTTGGTACTTCATTTGAAATGTTAATGATTCATTTCCACAAGCACTGACTTTTATAATCTTGGAATTTCCCAAGAGAACAGAAAAGCAGAAAAGGGAAATTACAACCCAGACTTTCCTACTACGCAGTATTGAATGCAAAAATATGCCAATGTATAAGTTACCATTATAGTAAAAATACAGATACACAGGTCACATATGTCAAAGTAATTAAACAAGGAGGCCGTTAGACCTAGGTGATTCTAATGCCTTGGCAACCAAACTGAAACCTAAGCCAGACTCAATTCCTGGAGATGTCTCAAGGTTAAGAAATCAAAATCCAAGAACACCCAATCACAAATAGTCTTTCTCAAATAAGACAGCTGCTTATGCTGTAGCCAGTCAAATCATTTCTATGCTTTGCTTCTATGTCTGCTTTATAAAAGCCTTTCTTTTCTCTTAGTTCTTGTCAGCAGAAGACTCCCAGCCATTTTTATGTGGTGGTGCCCAGTTCAAATTGGTGTTTGCTCAAAAATCATAAGCTCTTCAAATTTTATTTATTTCAGTTTCTTTTTTAACACATTATAGTTATAGGTAATGCATTTGTTAAACTTCAGGGATCTATGTTTGTCTCTAAATACGCCTATGCTAAATTGGCCATACTTTATTTTCGTTGTTCCTGGTTTATTATTTATAGCCTTTTTTCTTAGAATAGCAGACAAAGGAATTGAAACTGAACACGTTATGCAAAGGTAATATATAGGATTTTGTTTCATAAAAAAACCTGCCCAACTTAACAGTGACACAAATATTTCAATAACATATGCCACATCATGTCTTGTCCCAAACAGTGCATACAGTTGAAGAGAATATGGACAAAAACAGCACACAAACCATATCAGTGCCACTTGACACTCATACAGGAAATACTTAAAATGTCTGATGAGAAGCAAGAATGAAACATGTTCAAAGGATATTTCAGAGTAAACTGTAGAATGCTACTAGTTATGTGATAATTGCCTCATTTTCTAAATGATGATAAAGTACTGTTGTTGTTGGCGATGGTATCCTTACTGAGAGGTCCTAAATCTATTAGGTTTTATCAACATGATTTTTGAACCAAAAGAGACTATCAAAAAGCATGGTAGGATTAGGCCTTTTCAAAGTTTATTTATTTATCTTGGGAGAGAGAGGGAGATTGCCCATAAGAGAGAGCAAGGGAGGGGCAGAGAGAGAGGGAGAGAGAATCCCAAGTAGGCTCCATGCTGTCAGCGCAGACAGGCAGCTAGATCTCACAAACCTAAGATCAGGACTGGAGCAGAAACCTAGAGTCCTACACTAAAAGGACTGAGCCACCCAGGCACCCCTTGGCCTTTTCAAATGTAAATAGTCAACCCATTGATTTTGATGGAAAAATACCCTATGGTGGGGAGGCAGGGGATGGAGCAGATAGTACCTTAGCCTTTTCATCCCCAGAGTTAGGGGAATGAAAAGTTGAAACAGAATATGACTATACTTTATATTTTAGAATTGAAATGAAATATGACTGATGAAAATTGCCATCTTTTAAGACTTTCTTATAATTACAGTTATTTCTTTTCCTTTGCTATGGGTTAGGTCTTGGACTCACTTAGATTTTTTTGATAATACTTTCAGAAAATTCTGTCTAACTTATCATTGCACTTATTATGTATTATTAGATTTTCTTTGTCGATTCTCCATCATTTCTATTTTATAAAACTATAACATCCTCCTGAATAGGGACCTTATTTATCTTACTCGCTAATGTAATATTGACATTGACTGAAGTATTTTTCACAGTGGAATACTGGATGCTTATTCTATGGTCTCTTAAAATAAACATTTTTTTTTAAATATGCAATTAAAATGCATATTTACAACAGGTACATTAGAAAGAATAGAAAAAAAAAAGAACAAAATCACCAATGAATTTTATCAGATAGAGATAAGTACTATATATTCTTTCAGATATTTTCCCTGTAGATGTGTGCAATCATGTTTTTAAATTATTTAGTATTCCAGAATAGGATCAGATTATACATATTGTTCTCAAGTCTCTGTGTTTTTTGTTTTTTTGCTCCTATTTAGGCTTTTCCATCCAAAGCCTCATTTATTGCTGCTTTCCTTTTTTTTTTTTAAGTTTTTTTTAATCTTATTTTTGAGAGAGAGAGAGAGAGAGACAGAGTGTAAGTGGGGGAGGAACAGAAAGAGGGAGACACAGAATCCAAAGCAGGCTTCAGGCTCCGAGCTGTCGGCAGAGAGCCCGATGTGGGGCTTGAACTCACAAACTGTGAGATCATGACCTGAGCTGAAGTCGGACGCCTAACCAACTGAGCCACCCAGGCAACCCATATTGCTGCTTTCTAAACTAGTCAAATCATGCTATTTTAGCTTTATGTTTCACACATATGAAGGCAATCCTTTGGCTAGTTGTATAGATTAGCTGAACACCTTCATAGACCTCTTTTTGTTGCAAAGACCCTGGAGCTAGAACTTGAATGACAGAAACCATCCCATTAGCATTTTTGTGGCAGTATTCCATCACTGGTGTAAAATATGAAGTCTTGACAATGAGAGAGAAAAAATTTAAAAAAAAAAGAAGAATCTTAGATAGTCCTATCAGGCAACTCTTGGATGACAGTTTTGTAGGTCATTGTTGCAATTGGAATGAATACTCCATATTTATATCATTTTAGTGTCACAAAAATCTATTATTGATTTCAAGAAAATGGTATTTCAAGAAAATTATGAAGCAAATCTTAACTATGAGGCAAATAATGCCTTCAAATTACAAAGAAAGGTATATCTTGTATTCAATAGTTAGTATTCCATCTAGAGAAGATAGACTAAAAAAATATGCCAACTATGTCACATAAGTCATTGCTTGATCCTAACAATTGTGTTTTTATTCTTACAAAGTACAACAATTTCCTTAAAAATTCAAGTAACAAGCCACAGAATCTTATATGAAACTTAGGTAGGCACAAACCTTTGCTAGTTCTGTAAATTTCTTTTCTATTGGTAGTAGAGAGAAAGACACCCTGACCCCATACATACATACACTGGTTGAAAACAAAACCTCTTTCCTCTTTTATAATTGTAGAAGTAGATTAAGGTCTTGAGGTTCTTGTCAGCTATATGTAACTATTTTGCATGAAGAAATGAACTTTTACAAAATCAACAGCTGAACAAATTCTACATGAGCACAAGTATGTTAGAAAGGTAAGCCTGGAGGAATACATTTTTTGGTAACTGCTGTGTGTTATTTCTTTGAAATATGAATTAATTGTCATAGAGTGGGTGGGGATTGGGGAACTATTTCAGAAGACAACTAAAAACTATTGCTGATAAGTTTACATTTTCATTGAAAGCTATGAATCGTTCTTAGGTTCACAAACTACATGATTTACAAACACTGCCATGTAACATTTTCTCTAAGAATGAAGAAATTATGCACCCTCACTCTACCCAAGAAAATAGGATAAGGATTAAATATTACCAAATATTTAGATAATCACATGGCTGTTGGCAGGATCCAGTTCCTTTCAGGTTGTCAGGCTCTGTTGGACAGAGTCCACCTTCATTTCCTTATGTGTGCTACTTCACAGAGCAGCTCACTACATGGCAAATGCCTCATCAGAATCAAGTAAGTGGGAAGATTAGAGAACACACATGAGGAAAACAAATAACAATCTTCTATAAACTAGTCTGGGAAGTGACATCTCATGTTGCTATATTCGGTTCACAAGAAGCAAGTCGCTGGATTCAGCCTACACTCAAGGCAAGGAGAACACACGTAGTTGTAAATGCTAGGAATCAGGGATCATTGGAGGCCATTTTAGAAGCTGATCACCACACAAAATAACACGTTGCCCTCATGGTGTTTTTTTTTACCAGCCTCAAGGATATAGGTCACTATATAGGGCTTTTCCATTTCACTTAGGTCAGTCTCAATCAAACACTGCTAACACAATATTATATAATCAGATCTTTTACAGCAGACAAGAAACTATAGATTTTATAGGAATGCATAGCAGTAGTGAAATTTCTTTAAAGGTGAATATTCATTAGTCATCCTTCACAAACATATCTTCAGTGTGATGATATTTGGCAGGTGTGTGTGTGTGTGTGTGTGTGTGTGTGTGTGTGTGTGTGTTTGGGTGTGTGTGTTTACATGTGTGTTTGTTTAACTCTGTAGGGGGCACTGGAAAAAGAAATCCCGCTATTTAATAAGAGAAGGTGGATTCTTGTTAAAGAGCCATACTTGATTTATAACAAGTATATATTTTTTTGGGTTATTTGATAAGATTGAAGTGCAATATACATACAAATAAATACAAAATCAGATATACAGTTTCATGACTTTTTACAAAGTGAAGACACCATGTAGTCAAGAAATGCAATATTGTCAGTATGTCAGAACATGCCTGTGTTCCCATCCAGTTACTAACTTTCCAGAAAGTAACCATTTTTCTCTACCACTTCTTCATCTGTTCTGGCTGCTAGCACAAAGTACCATAGACTGGGTGGTTTATAAATGACAGAAATTTATTTCTCATGGTTCTAGAGGCTAGAAATCTGAGATCAGAGTGCCAGCATGGTCGAATTCCGGCGAGAACCCTCTTCTGGGTTGTAGACTGCTGAATTCTCGTTATATCCTCACATGGTGGAGAGCAGAGAGCATCAAGCTCTCTCATGAGTTTAAGAAAGACACTAATCCAGTCATGAAGGTAGCCCTGGTTACCTCATCTAATGCTGATCAGCTCCGAAAGGCCCCACTTCCTATTATCATCACATTGGGGGGGTAGGGTTTCAATATATAAAATTTGGAGAGACACAAATATCCTCTTTAACAACCACCATAAATTAGTTTTTCTGTCATTTTTTAAAATATATATAAATGGAATCAAGTGTGTATATATTTTTTAAATGTTTTTATTTATTTTTTGAGAGAGAGTGCAAGCGGGTTTTGAGAGAGAGTGCAAGAGAGAGAGGGAAACAATGGATCCGAAGTGGGCTATGCGCTGATAGGCTGAGAGCAGAGCCTGGTGTGGGGCTAGGACTCACAAACCAGGAGCTCTTGACCTGAGTGAAGTCCAATGCGTAACTGACTGAGCCACCCAGGCACCACTCAAGTATGTACACTTTTACAACAAGGCTATTTTACTCAAAATGGTTTGTGAGATTTGTTTAGCCAGGTTCACTCATTTTCATGCTTTGAAATAGGTGTTCTATTGTAAGCTTTTGGCAATACTATTAGTGCTGCCATGAACATTCTTTGTACATGCCTTCATATGTGTGCTAACACCTATGAATACATTTCCAATGGGTTTATACATGTAGGAGTGTCCTGAGCCATTAGGTATGATGGATTCAGTTTTAGAAGACATTGCCATTTTCTCAAGTTCCGTATCAATTTTATATGCACCAGAATTGCACAAGAGTTGCTTTTTAACTCATTCCACATTTTGGCCAACACTTGATCGTGATTAGTCATTTTCATTTTAGCCATTCTAGTTGATGTTAGAGGTATTACATTTTAATAGGCATTTCCTTGATGGATGTGGATTTTGAGAAGTTTTTCAAAAAGTTTATTGACCATTTGAATTACCTATTTTGGGAAGTACTTATAAGAGTCTTACCTATTTTTTTAAAAATGAATAGTCTGATTTTTTTATTGACTTACAAGATTATTATACATTCTAGATGCTTTTCATTGGTCAGATAAATGTATTATTATGGATATCTTCTTTCCCTTCAGTAGCTTGCTTTTCACTTGATGGCTTATTTGAGAGAAATCATTTTTTATTTTAATAAAATCCAATATATGAATTGGACTTTTGCTTTATGGTTAGTGACTTTTTGTCTTGTTTAAGAAATAATTGTCAAACATCAAGGTCATGATACTGCATACAAACTTTATTGTTCTTCCTCTTATATTTAGATGTACAATTTACCTGGAATTGACCTTTGACTATGTTATGATATAAAGGTCAAGACACATTTTTCCCCCATGTGGTTATCATATAGCTCTGTTAACAATTGTTAAATCAACCATCTTTCCCCACTTCAATTCAAGGTCAACTTTGTCATACATCAAGTGACTGTATAAATGTCAATCTGTTTCTGGACCATCTTGAGAACTGACATCTTTATAATACTGAATCTTGTAATAAATAAACATGATACATTGTATTCATTGTCTATTGCTGCATAACATATTATCACAAATTTAACGGTTTAAAATGAAACAAATTTATTATCTTGCTGTTTCCATGGGTTGGTAGTCTGGATGCAAATTAGCGAGACTATTCACAGTCTTACTAGGCTGAAATCAAGGTGTTAGCCAGGACTGATATCTCATCTGAACCTTGGAGAAGTCATCACTGTTGTTAGGATTTAACTCTAAAACCAGTGTATGTCTTTTGATCTCCCTGGATCCCTGTCCTCTGTTTAGTTGGCGAAACGGTATTTTCTATTTCTGTGGTAAAAAGAGTTTTTCCTTAGAAGCAGTAGTGTAGTATTAAGATAATTTATTCAGTAGTGCTAATTTGGCCTTTTGAAATCTGGGAGTAAGGAGGAGTTGAGAGAGAATGGGGGCTTTGTCAGATAATTGTGAGACTCTTAACTTTCTCATTGTTGGAATTCTTACAAATAGAGCTAAATCATACACATATTTGTGGATAATTGGATAATAATTGCTAGTTTATTTATTTTAGTTTTGCAGTGAGCTTCTCTAGAAGAAGGGGAGGATAAGATAAAGTATCTTCATCAATTTAAAATACACACCCATTCTAGACATTTCATTTGTTTGCCTTTTACTCTGAAACGAGTGGTCACTAAAACCACTAATTATATTGTATGAATACACCATGGTATAAAATGATGAAAACCAGCATTAAAATTGGGAGTCAAGAAGCCAAGCTTCTGTTGTGTCAGGTTACATTCTTAAACCTTCATATTCTGTGGGGAAGCCCTCACCCTCTAAAATGTTTCGGAGGGATGACTTCAGCAGAAATGAAGTACTTGATGATCCAGTAAATCTTGTGAGTTTTATCCATTATGAAATTATTCCATATGGAAAGACTTATTGAAAATGAAGTTTGATTCAGAAAATAAAATCACATGTAAGAACTAAATTTATACTGCTTGTAAAAAACTGTTAGGACTATAAATTTCAGTGTATAATTGCTGAATTTAATTGCTACCATAATATGGTTAGCTTATATATTAGGAGAGCAATGTCCTCTCTTCTGGAGTTAGAAATTTTAGGACTTTAATGAAAACATATCAGTTAACTTTAGATAAAGTCCTTTATGGCGTCCTTTTCTTAATTATGTTAAAACATAACCAAGCACGTAAGAATTACCGTCAGTGTCAGACTCTCCTCCCTACCCACCTTGTGAGAAGAAAAATTGAAAAAGAAATTCCTAACGTAAAAGCAAATATTTTAGGATAAAATTATTGCAACCCACATTATTATCATGGGAAGGAGGAAAATATTATATGACATTTCCAGGTACCGAGTCTTAAGGAGAAAGTATTTTGTACTAATTAACACTACCTGGAAAAGCATGGACTGTGAATTATGGCAGGCATGAGTTTGAATCTTCACTGGATAAATCTTTATGGAACTGAACGTTCCTACTAAATATTAATGTGATAACCTTGGGTATTATATCTGGCCAATAATCGACAGGGTGGGTAATTTATAGTTATAAGCCTCAGTTTCTTCACCTGTAAACTAGATTAAATGAAGATTTACGATCGCTTTTTGCCAATCCTAAACCGCCCCCCCCCCCCAATCCTCTGAAAAACAGGACCTACTCTCATAAATCATTTGGTGGCAAAACTTGTGTGAAGTGTTATAGGGGTAGTGAGAGTCTTTTTAAAATCTTATCTAGTATGAGTTATTATAACTTTGATTGTTGAACTATTAATGCAATGGAGAGAGAACAACGTGCATTAGTTTTCTCCAATCCAAAAGAATATGAATTCTATGATATATTTTGATCCACAGAGTTTCTATAAAATAATATGGACACATATATTTACTTTTCATAAATAACACAGTACCCACTATACAAAAAATGCTAACTTCCTTTCTGCTACTTGGTATTATTCTTTAGATATTTAGATATTTATTCTTTACTTGTTTTATCTGGCTCATATTGATTTTTCCTAAACTTCAGAACATTACAAACAAAATACTGAGCCAAAGATACATTTCAGGGATGTTCTAAAGGTCAGCTTCAGAATTACAGACATTTTTATGAAGGATTTTTTTTTGTACCTCAAGAGCTGAGAGCAGCTCAGCCCAAATCTCTAATTATCTACATTTCAAATACATCAAATCAAGTAAATAAAATAAGGTTA
This sequence comes from Panthera leo, assembly GCF_018350215.1. Lineage (NCBI taxonomy): Eukaryota > Metazoa > Chordata > Mammalia > Carnivora > Felidae > Panthera > Panthera leo. The sequence goes on along the minus strand of NC_056689.1, from coordinate 27,012,472 downwards.
AAACAGTTATTACCAAGTACTTTAAAAAACAAAGACACTTGATCAGATGAACTTGGTCTAGAAAAGAATACCCATATAGAAATGAATTAATTTTATTTTGAAATATTTGCTGCTATCTGAACACCTATAATATTTCAGGGCATTCATTTGTTTCCATGCCCTTCTGCTAGACTGTAGGACCTTTGACAGTAGGATCCATTTCTTTCTTTCTCCCTCCCTCCCTCCCTTCCTTCCTTCCTTCCATCCTCCCTCCCTTCCTTCCTTCCTTCCTTCCTTCCTTCCTTCCTTCCTTCCATTCTTCCTTCCTTTCTTCCTTCTATTGTTCCTTCCTTCCTTCCTTCTTTCCATTCTTCCTTCCTTCATTCCTTTTTTCCTCCCTTCCCTCCATTCTTCCTTCCTTCCTTCTTTCCATTCTTCCTTCCTTCATTCCTTTTTCGTCCCTTCCTTCCATTCTTCCTTCCTTCCATCCATCCATCGTTCCATTCTTCCTTCCTTCCTTCCATCCATCGTTCCATTCTTCCTTCCTTCCTTCCTTCCTTCCTTCCTTCCTTCCTTCCTTCCTTCCTTTTTTCCTCCCTTCCTTCTATTCTTCCTTCCTTCCTTCCATCCATCCTTGCATTCTTCCTTCCTTCCTCCCTCCCTTCCTTCCTCCCTCCCTTCCTTCCTTCCATCCTTCCTTCTTTTTTCCTTTCCTTCCTTCCTTTAAATCCAACTTCTTTAATACACAGTAAGCACTCAGTAATTTTTAAATAAATAAATAAATAAACATAAATGAAAAAAGGCAAAAAAAATAAGAGAGCCACTTTAGATTCATGGTTAAATGACAGTGTTTGAATTAAAATCCAGATATATAAGTAGCAATGCAGAGAATGAGTAGATATTTTCAATGAACAAGGTCCTTTCTAAATTTATCAGGCACACAGTAGTTATGACTCCTGATTATATACTGTTCAGATGTGGGGGTCATCTTCATAAAATTACCAAGAAGCATGAATAAAAATAAAAAAATCATATAGAAGTAGAAATCAAAGAAGAAAAGAGGAATCAGGCCAAAAGAAAAAGATTAAATTGAATTGATGGGTACCATGAAATAGGTGGAAACTGCTAGTTTCTAGCAAAACTTTCAAGACTGAAGAAAACAGCTCAAATCAATATATTTTATGTCATTAAAGTGAACCAATTTTAATTAAAATAATAAAGGTCCAATGACCCATTGATTGGACAATAACCTAGGTCATAAAAAATGCAAGGCTTTCTTCTGTAATTTGTACTCAACCCAGAAGCCTCTGGTCTTCTGTCTCTCTTAAAGCAAATCCCAAAATGCAAAACAATTGCTTTCAAGCACTATGATTGTAAATAAAATGTCTTTGTAAAATTGTGCTTGGCTGACAAAACTGAAGCACATACATGTCATACACTCTGAATCTAAAGTTCTCTCTTGTCCAGCAAGAGAGCAGTGTCAGTATTAAAATGCAAGAGATGACTAATGTCTGGGAGAAGACAAGAGCCCCAAATAAGGGTCCCTGCTCTGTATTTATTAAGATCAGAAGGCTTACAAACGTGATGGGTGTGCACAAAGAGAAAATGAATCTGTGAACATTAACTCATGGGCATGAGGGAAAGGAGGTTTTGAAGATTGACGGTGTTGGGGGTTTGGGTCAATGTAAACCAAAAATCTGGCACCAGGCAGATGTTATGTTACTAGCTGACAAGAGGCGCCTTGTCTGTTTATCTTAGCCAGCGTAGGGGATAAGACAGATAGAGCCTGCAACCGCAAGGTCAACAAGGCACCTTTCTTTTGTTAATTAGCTCTGCTCTGGGCGACTTCCTCCTGCAGTGGTCTATAGCCCTATTTACCTGTTTACCTAATTTGGTCCTTCCTTCTTGTGAAAGAAGCTTTCTGCTATAGTACTAAGTTGGAGGGCATTATCACCCTGAATACCTAACCTGGCTTACCTCATATACCTTTGTATAGGGGACTTTGCCCCCTTTCTCTATCTTGGGGACATTTGTCCCCCTTCTCTATCCTTATCCGCCTAATCTTGTTTACCCAAACTTGGGTGTGAGCATCCTATGGCTTTGTAATTCTTTATGCCTTGCTAACCCATTGGTGCAAGCTCAGGAATTCCTAAGCTTACTCCCCATACATACCCATGCTAAACAGTATGTCTTAAAATTCCCCCCACCCTCTGCCCCACTGGCTTGTTACATGCCTTGTTATTACATTCAAAATGTCTCCTTTGAACTTGGGATTTACAAATGTATCTGACCTACCATTCATTCATCCGACTGTATTGTTAAAAATGTAATGGGATTATGTTCATTGTTTTCCTGAAAACTATTAATTAATAAGTACTATTTGGTTAGATGAGTGACACAGTGAAATTTAATAATAGCAGCATTGAATCTAGAGTGACATAAGTCAGCTAAGACTTTATGGAGATCAGTGGGAAGCTCATTAGTTGTTAAGATCTCAGAGCAGTTATCATGTTCTTTGGACTTAAAGATTAACAAACTTATTTTTTTTTTCAGGGCATCCACAATTGATCAGGATTATAGTAGCTAGCTTTTCCTAACATGGCCACAAAACACTTAAATTGAAAACAGTTAAATTGAATGTTCATTTAATATCAGCTAGCTAGTTTACTGGGCCTCCTCTGGGAAAATTTGTGTACTAAGTCAGGTTATAGTTAGAAAGTGGCTTGGTGAATGTTCAATCAGAGCCAGAGTTGGTTGGATGATCTGGTGTCATCAATTCTATGTTACCCTTAATAGGGAGAAACATTGGCCAAGGTAATTCACATTACCTGGCCAGGATATATGTTCTTACAAACAGCAGAGGAAACACATTAACAGCCCCTTTTGTTTTATATTTTCTTCAAAGAGGGTAAGCTTCACTGTTTTAAACTTATATTCTCCAAACTATAATCACAATCTAGTTCCACATTTCTAAGATAACATCATGGACATCTTAGCTGTGTTTAAAATGTGGAACAATTTTATAGAAAATTTTCCAACTGCTTTTTGCATCTGGTAAATCTCATCCATGTTTCTATATTCATGGATATCTTTATGCTTAAGTTGTATTCGCAACTACATATTGTAGTTGTCTATTGCTGCATAACAATTGATCTTAGTGCCTTAGAAGTACATTTATTATCTCAGAGTTTCTGTGATTTAGGAATCCTGCAATGACTTATCTGGATAGTTTTGGTTTAGGTTTTCTCACTGGGTCTCAGTCAATGTGTTGGCCACAGTTAAGAGTATATGAAGACTTGACTGGGACTCAGGAATATGGTTCTAAGATTATTCATGTTGCTGTTGACAGGAGGATAACTCCTTCACCATGTGGACTACTCACAATATGTCTTTTCCCACAGCAAGTGATGAGAAAGAGAGGCAGAGAAGGAAAGAAAAGCCACTGTTCTGTATAACGTAATATCAGGGTTACCATACTATTAATTTTGGCCATATCACATTGGTCACATAGACCAATCCTGATACAACATGGGAGGGAACATTGAAAGAGTGTGAATATCAAAATTTGAGGATCATTGGAGGCCATCGTGTAGGCTGATTTCCAGTTTGCCCTATGATCCCCAATGATTCATACCCCTGGAACATTCAAAGAATAATCACCCTTTCCCAAAGCCCCACAAGCCCATCTTATTACAGCATCAGCACATAATCTAGAATCTCATTGTATGAATCAGGTCCAGGTATGGATAAGTTTCCTTGGGTATAGTTCTATAGGTACAGTCTCTCCAGGACTGTTCATCTTCATTTGTAGGCTTGTAAACTAAAGAAGTAAGTTATCTGTGTTCACATACTCAACATACAAAGGTGAGGCAGGCATAGGATAATCACCATAGATATTTCTTCGTTTTTTTTTTTGTTTGTTTATTTATTTTTGAGAGAGAGAGAGAGAGAGAGAGAGAGAGAAAGTGCAAGTGGGGTAGGGGCAGAGAGAGAGGGAGACACAGAATCTGAAGCAGGCTCCAGGCTCTGAGCCGTCAGCACAGAGCCCGATGTGGGACTTGAACTCAAAAACTGCAAGATCATGACCTGAGCCAAAGTTGGATGCTTAACTGACTGAGCCACCCAGATGCCTCTCACCATAGATATTTCTAATACGAAAGGGGAAAGATAGAAGATACACAGGAGTATTTGGTACCTAGAAGTTTTTAAATCCAGCCAGAAAACATTGGAAATTTATTGATTAGGACTCTGTCCTATTCCTGCCAAGGAGTGTTTCCTACATTGACCATGTCTCCATTTTGGTTCTACCTTGAGTTATACTTTATCCTCATGAAAGATAGAGCATATTTACAGATACGTAGTCTTCTGAGCAGTCTGATTTCTCCTTGAAGGTCTCTTTTTATTTCCATTGTATTTGTTCCTTACATTCTAAGCTGACAGTGTTTTTGCCACTATCATTTTTTTCAAAGGAAATTACAGTTATCCTATTCACCTCCTGAGGGATACGTCATTAGACAAAGCCACTCCCAAAAGTACCTTGGAGAAAAGCCTTTCTTTATGTTGGTATTCTGCTGAAACAATGAAGTCTCCCCAGCTCCCCACACCCCAGCCTTCTAAAATCACTGTTGTTTGGTTGAGAGACAGACTTTAAGAAAGAACCTCTCTTCAGAGGCATAACCTTTGATCATTCTGAGATCTCAAAGGCACGCTTTCCCTTCAGCTTTATACAGGCTTTCCTCAGGGTTTCTTGAATATGATCTTTTCTTGGAATTCGTTTCTTAATATCACCATTGTTTACTTCTAACAGAGGTGGGAATCTTAAAATTAAGACTTGCTTAGATTATAAGATTTTATCTAACATCCCTATCCCACCCTTTTCAGTGTACCATTTCCTTATTGCACTTTTGTCTAAAGAGTAAGAAGAAACTAGGAGACACTTTCAACATAGTAGTTGGAAATCTCCACAACTAGCTCAACCAGTTTATTGCTATAAATATATATGTTTTTTTACCTTCCACATTTCTGCGGGTAACTGGATATGCTTTCTGTCACTACTTAATGAGGAATCTTTCTGCCAATTTTTAGTAAGATTTTTTCCATACTTCTTTTAAGTCTTCTCTTCCAGCTTTTACACAAGTCAGTTCTAAAAACAGTGTGTTTAAGGCACTTTAAGACCTCCCCAGAACTTTTCTCAAAATCCCTGCAGTTTATTTAGCTCCATTCATTACCTAGTTTCAAAACCAATCTCATATTTTAAGTTTTTATCATTATAGGTAGGATTAGACTTCTTATATCAAAATATTTATTTGCTATTTATGGTGGCATAATGAAGCACACAAAACTTTGCTTTTTAGAACAATATTTATTATCTCACTGTGTGTGTGCACGCGTGCGTGTGTGTGTGTGTGTGTGTGTGTGTGTGTGTGTGTATTAGGAATCTTGGAGTGTCTTAGCTGGTTGAGTTTGGTTAAGTGTCTCATAAGGTTGCAGTCAAGGTATTGGGCAGCATTACAGTTCTGAAAGACGTAACTGGGGCTGAAGAGTTCATTTCTAAGCTCTCCTATGTGGTTTCGGCAGGAGACTTCAGTTCCTCACCACTGGGCTTCTCTCATAGAACTTATCACAACATGGCTTCCTCTAGAACAAATGATGAAAGAGAGACAGAGAGGAGAGAGAGACAGGGAGAAAGAGAGAGAGACAGAGAGAGAGAGAGGGAAAGAGGAAAGGTAAAGAGAAAAACCAAATCTTGGAGGTATATACCATCACTTCTGTCATAATCTATCAGCCACACATTCCAATCTTAGTAAAACATGGAGGGAGGTTACACAAGGTTGTGGATTCCAGGAGGAGGCAGGGGTTATTGGGGACCATATCAGAAGCTGGCTACCACAGATAGTATGGATGTGGTTTGTTCAAACTTAGGAAGCACTAAAATAGAGTAGTTAAAACAAGGCTCCCTATTCTGGAAAAAAAATTGGCAATTTCTTAAAAAGAAAAGCTAAATATACACTTACCTTATGATCCAGCAATTACATTCTGGGAGTTTATTTCAGAGAAATGAAAATTTAAGTCTACACAAAAATATATACATAATTGTTCATAGCAGCTTTTTATAATAGTCAAAAAATGGAAACAATCAAAATATTCATATGAAGAGTTAACACAAACTGTGGTGTACTCATACCATGGGACACTACTTGGCAATAAAAAGAAACAGACTATTGATATGTGCAACAACTTGAACGAACCTCAGAGCATTATACTGAGTGGAAAAGAATGTCATTCTCAAAAGGTTACATACTGTATGATTCCACTTACACAGATTTCTTGAAATAAAAATATAGAATGGAGAACAGATTAATGGTTGTCAGGATTTAAAGAGAGTTAATGGGGAAGGATAGGTGTGACTATAAAAGGATAGTCTGAGGGAGATCTCTGTGGTATGGAATAGTTCTATATCTTCTTGGTTGTGGTGGTGGTTACATGAATCTACACACGCAATAAGATTACATGAAAGTATATACACACTTTACACCGATGGCAATTGCATAGTACTGATACTATACTGTAGTTGTGTACAATGTAACCATTGAGGGGTAAAGAGTGCATGGGATCCCTCTGTGCAATCTTGCAACTTTCTGTAAATATATAATTATTTCAAAATAAACGTTTAAAAAAATAATACATGGCCCTTCAAATCAGACAGTGTTCAAATCCCAGCTCTGTTAGCTACCAACTGTGGATAGATTACTTAACTATTTTTTATTAGTTTACAAAATTCTGTGGGCTCCTGGGTGGCTCAGTCAGTTGGGCATCTGACTTCGGCTCAGGTCATGATCTCACAGCTCGTGAGTTCAAGCCCCACGTCAGGCTCTGTGCTGACAGTTCAGAGCCCGGAGCCTGGTTCGGATTCTGTGTCTCCCTCTCTCTCTGTCCCTAACCCACTCCAATTCTGTCTCTGTCTCTCTTAAAAATAACTAAACATTTAAAAAAAAGATTACAAAAAATTCTGGTTAATTGGTTGGGATAATTTGTGGTGACAAAAATTTTAAGGTGAAGCTAGAAAGAAAACAACTGAAAGTAAAAGCACATGAGTCTTAAGATTTTACCTGTCTTTGCTTCATAATTTTCAAATCTGGTCACAAAAGGGGTGAGGAGATAGATAGTGTGGGAGAAGCAGAGGCAGAGAATAAAGTCCTCCCAGAATTTAATTGTCAATGGGTAACTGACAGCTTGTGTTATTCTTACCAGGGGGTGGCATTCTTGAAACATTGATTCTTCTTGGATATAGCCATGACATAAGCCTTTAATACTTACTTAAACTATTTGTCCCAGATCTTATGTTATTCATCTTTCAGTGGCCTTATTTGATACTGTTAATAACTTCAGTATGTTTTCTCTTAGACCTTAGCATGTATTTTCATCTCAAATAATTTATTTTTCTTAGCAACTGGTAATCAATTTATTAAAAAGATTGATTTAAGCATCAGCAATGGTAACTTCAACCTTGACTCCTGGCTCAGTACTGATGGAAATAATCTGCTTCCCTATCTCAGAAGGACTGTGCAAATCAATGAGCTTGTGGATCCTCACCTGAAAATGATCCCACGTCTTAGAACCTTCACCACGAGGAATTTTTCTTGTAGTGATTCTCAAGAGTCTTGGTGGGCATCTGAACTGGTCCTTTCTCTTTGAGATTCTTTTCCTTTGTGCCTCTGACCAGGCTGGCATATACTTCCTACCAAGATTTTATGTTTTGGTTGGTTAGAGTAATTCTAATTCAGTGAATCTCTGTTTTCATAGGTGTCCTTACCATATATTTAAAAGCCATGGCTGCAGTGTGGCTTCCTGACCCACCTGTTCCTCTACAGGAATGAACACAGGGAGTCAGTAGCAGAAGTCAGGCATCCAGAACTCTGCTGCAGCTGTGACCATCTCTTCCTCAAAGAGAACTCAAATCATTTATAGCTAATGATATCTCTCTGCCACCATTTTAGGACTGTGTATAAACTGTTGCCATATATTGTTCTATTTATAAATTCTTATTAATGGCATTACTTTCTGCTTCTGCTCCTCTAATATTGATTTACAATCCAACATTTCCATTTCCAGAGCCCCTAGAGATGGAGTCATTGCATGTTTTCAAGTGTGAAAGGATGATGATACCCATAAGTGGGTACTTTTCTTAAAACATCTGCTCTTAAATAACCATTTGCCTTATTTGCAAAATGGGGATTATAATATCTAGTTTAAAGACTTACTATGGGGATCAAATGAGATAATGTTTCTAAAGGGCATAGCACATTGCTTATGTTGACTCAAACATTGAATAAACAGCAACTCAATATGCCAGCACCTATATCTTCCTCTGCTACTGTTTCCCTTCAGATTTGTTCATGGACATTCTGTTTTCTGTACCATCTCATGATGGTGGCCATCCAGTGTCTTAAGCTGTATCACTTTTACTTTCCGTGGGTTCCTTCTCCCCTGTCAATCTTGCCCATTACTCTGTGCAAATCAGATTCCACAGGGCACTGAAGCCAAATTGTAAAGAGATCTTTCTTCCATTTTGTTCTTTTCAAGAATTGCTTTATACTCCACAACAGAAAGTTGCTTTTTTTTTCTAAGATTCACTCATGAGTCACATTTCCATAGGGAATCAAGTTGGGGGCTTCTTCAAGGGAAATCATCACACTATACTGAGAATCTCCTCTACCCTCAGGCAACCAACCTGCATTTTGGGAGAGACGATGCACATCACTTCTATTTCACATAGAATGAGTTCTTTCCTAGGAGGTTGCTCAGTTCCTCCAACAAATAGACTTCTCGTCCAACGAATCAAGGTTAATATGTTCCATTACAAAATCAGAAGGAAGCACTATTTTCTTTCTCTTCTTTCCTCATTTTATGTTCAGAAAATCCACTAATTGGACAATATCTATTCTCTCTCTCTTTCCTGAAATACCTAAATGATAAATAATACCATAGAAAATGAGAAACTATCCTAGGCAAACAGCTGTATTGCAATGGACAGTAAGAGACAGCAAACAACCCTTACTTCCTAGAACAACAAAGAATACATTTTCTTGAACTCTCCAGGCAGCACCCCACCCCCATCTCTCTCTCTCTTCATATGTGTATAAATGTGTGTACGTGTATATGTAAACCCAGTAAAAAGAAATGTAATGCAACTACTCCAATTTACTGTCACAAACAACATAACGAAGTACACTTAACTAAGATTTTATGTCTTTATTGTCATGTCAAAAATTAACATGCGATCTTCTACAGTTTATATGCCAGGTAAAGATTGAACCTCCTGCTAGCAGATACTCAAATATTTTGATGAAGGAAAAGCAAGCACAAGTTAAGCAGGTGCGACTGCATGCCTCAGATTTCAAGGGACACCTCTTCTTTTATTTAGCAGGGGAGGGTAATGTTACTCTGAAGGCAGCTAAGGAGGCAGAATAGTTGCTACCTCTGTGTGTTTGGCAGGCTGCCAGCATTCCTGGCAATAGAGTCTGCTAAATCTTTTTTTTTTTTTTAATCATTTTTGCTCATGTAGACTACTGAATACAATGCATAGAAACACAGTCCTTTCAAAATTACACAGCCTCCAATGCTCCTTACAATGTTTTTGGCTGCTATCAAGCAAAACCCCGGTTTCTGCTGACTTCCCATTTTAAATGACTCTTACAATAATTTCTTGAATTCTGCTTTCATGAAGCAGTTCTAAGAGAGAGAAAAAAAATTCCCCCAAGAAATTTGGGTAAATATGGCTAGGGGCCGAAGCAGAAAATGTGCTTTGCAAAGCTGTAGCCTGCCACTTCTTACATATTAAACATATTATTGTGAATTGGGGACTTAGTCACTTCTTTTCCCTTAAATGTGTCTTACAGCCGTAGGCACTTGTAAATGCTCTGAATTAAAAAGTTTGGGTGTCTTAAATTAGTTCATGGTCTGTGATGGGTAAGTCCAGAACTGATTTAGGGGCCAAAGTGGGTTAATACTATTGATGTTTGCAAGATGGTTTCAGTATTTCTTCTCATCAGTTTAGCTCATACCCTATTGTAAGATAATAATGAAATTATATTTTATATCTATTTTAAGGACTAGTATAATATTATAAAATTTCCCTGGCATATAGACGATATAGCTTATTAACTTATCTTAGCTAGTGTGATAGATGAATAAATTGCTATTTGCTTTTTAAGTTTTTAAATCTGTAATGCTACATCAGATGTACCAAAGAAAATAAAGACATTTGAAATACTATATGGGGAATTACAATAATCGAGGACATCTTTTCTATATTAATCTGCAAATATGAGGATACCAAACCTTGCAATAAATATCCTTTGAAGTTATAAGTAGAAACCCAGTAAAAGAAAAAAATATTCTTAAAGGAAAACTATTTTAATGAAAATTTTGCAAAGGGACTGTGATACATGATACATTTCTAGGTGTGAATGGAGCAATTTGTACAACCTAGGACAGCTCTTCTCATTCTTGTCTTAATGATATTTTCCTGAAATAAATACATAAGGCTAAACTTAATTTTTTTTTAATATCTATTCATTTTTGAGAGATAGAAACAGTGCAAGCTGAGGAGGGGCAGAGAGAGAGGGAGACACAGAATCTGAAGCAGGCTCCAGGCTCTGAACTGTCAGCACAGAGCCCAACGTGAGGCTCGAGACCAGGAACCGTGAGATCATGACCTGAGCCGAAGTTGGAAGCTTAACCAACTAAGCCACCCAGGCGCCCCGAGCTAAACTTTTATAATTGCGCACGTACTAAATGGAAACCTTCACAGCAGTGCAGCATTGAGAGCTGTAGCCCTCAGTTACTCGGGTTTCACCTTCTCGTTCTTCCCTTTTGGTGGAGAGGAGGTACTTACAGTGTGTCCTAAAGGATCCCTTCACAGATGCTGCCCATGTCTGCTGTCCCCTTCTCTGGAGCCCTTTAGAACTTTGGTGTGGTGACGGTAGAAGTGTAACATTATTCATTTTTACTATTTCACTTTTTATATTCTCCATGAGGTCTAACTCCTCCTTTGGAACTCGACATCCGCTATATCTTTATGCCTTGGCCAAAACTTTAATTTTTTTAATTCCTCAAACTGCCGTCTTTTTCTGTGTCGATAGTGTTACTGTTGCTGCTGTGCTACTGCTTGGAAGCATTCTGGGAAGGGAGCCAGCTCCAAATTTACATTGGTTATAAATCAGGCAATTCATTAATAGTATAGCATGACCGAAGTTCCCGAACCGTTGCTTCCCTGAGAGTTACCACTTAGTCCTGTAGATGCCCCCAGAGAGCTCTCTGTTTATGGGAAGTGTTCTTTCTACTATGTAAAATCTGAGAATATTTCAGTGTGGGCAACCCACCCAAGAACGTGACTTCCTATATTTACAAAGTAGCTTGGGTCCTAGAGAGATGTTATAATTTTGTCATTTTCAAGGAGATCATATTTTCAACATTTGGTGTCAATAAACTCGTGTGAATTTTTTTGTGAACCTTATGCGGTTATGTTGGGTTTTTTGTTGTTGTTGTTCTTGACCCCATCTGCTTAGCATAGTTTTATGTTGTGCAGAATACATTGATATCTCACCTGATTTATAAAAACTCATATTATGTTAATTTATTGAGTGCGGTTTTAAATAACACATAATGTAAATATAAATCTCTGCAAAAATAACAATGTACCCATTTATACATTTCTTTAAGCTAAAGGTATAATTACTGGCTACCTGAAAATAACATTAACATCATTGTAGGCATGAATTGGGAGAAATATTCATATCCATTCAGCGGATTTGCTCCGGAATTTTGAAATAGACCTTCCTCTAAAGAATTTCTTTTTTATTGTTAAGTCTAACAGATCATGTAATAATTGGAGTTTTTTTTTCTTATCAGGATCAAAAATTATGCTCTTTTATTGTTAATGCAAGACTTTTTGACCTAATTGAAGTTTGATTATTTAAGTAAGCTGAGATTCTGAATCTGATCTTTTATTACCTTGTTTGCTTTACTAAGTTATAGAAAGTTACTAAAGGATTATGATTATTTTTTCCCTCATAACAGCTGTATATTGAGATCATACTTCCCAGCATACCTAAACTTTTCCTACCCATATATGGCACACTTGTTTTCAGTGCCTAAAGTTCCTTTCCCAAATTTATTTTTATTTTATTCTATCTGGTTTGTACAATGCCATTACTTTAAAAGGCCGATTAGAATCAATATAAAACACCTTGGATATTATATGCTAGATGAATTTTCTTACAAATATATATCAAGTAATATTTTTGACTGTGTTTTTAAGATGTGAGAGCCAGGAAAGAACATCAAGTTAGAGAAAAGCATTGTAGCGGCTGCATATTTCTGTTTTACTTCTGTCTCTCTGTTTTCTCTGTCTTACTTTCATATAAAAGTTGCTTAGAGAATAGACTGAAATATTTACTAAATCAAACAGAAACTGCATAGATATCTGCCACGACATACACATATTTTAACCAAGTATGAGAAACCCATGCTAAGGTTTTCCTGAATCCACATGATTTACTCCCCTAGAGCTCCAATTTGTAAGCAGAACCTAACTTATTGCCACAAAATAAAGAAATATGGAAAAAGGACTTATCCCTGCCTCTTGTTTTCTTCATGCCTTTTAAAACATATTGCTTTCTAAGATACCTAAAACCTCTGATTGCTTCTTTCGTTGTACCTTGGCTTCCACCACTTCTCCACACTGACCTATTTTACTATTTCTCAAACACCCCAAGTGTGATTCCACCTCAGGGCTTTGGAAGCACCTGTTTTCTTTGCATGGAATATGTTTCCCCCAGATGTATTGTATGGGTGCACCTGTCCCTCCCCCCCACCTCTTTTCCAGATGTACCTTATCAGTGACATGTACCTGATTCTCCCTGTTAAAATTCCAACTCTCCTTTGTTTCATGCGCTCATCCTTCCTTACCTCATTGTAATTGATAGCATTTCTTTCCTTATAGAATGCCTGATGTTTACTCATTCATTACATCTTTTGTCTTTCTCTTAACTAGAAGCTTTGTCTGTTTGTGTGTGTGTGTGTGTGTGTGTGTGTGTGTGTGTTGTTGTTGTTATTGTTTTTTCTCCCAATTACATATTCTCAAATCTTAGAACAGTGCCTGGGATAAAGTAGGCTCTCTACTTATTTATTGAAAGAATAAATGAATGACATAGCAGAAATTATGTTATTACTTTAACTGCAACAATATCTTACTTATTGACATACACAGAGCTTCTAAACTGCAGTTTAGGTACAGCCATCTCCTGAGAGGATGAGGTTGGGGTTGCAGAACTTTTAAGAATATACTTTGCTTAAAAAACATACCAGCTTTACCCTGAATATCCTTAGGGTGGTCTTGGCGGGGACACTGGTGGATATTAAAGTGCAGGAGACCAAAGCCACCCTCTCTTATATTCCTTGGGCATTGATTCCTCTGGTTACTGGGAGAGGAGAATCCTCATATTTTTATAACATTGGTGCTTATTTGGGAATGTTGAGTGTATGAAGTGTATGTGAGGGAAGAAGTGGTATTTAATTACGTAGTTAAACAAAACAATACATGTAAACACAACAGAAGGCCATAAGAAAATTACTTTTTTCAATGTACACTAACTGTATTTTCTAGTATTTTATCATCTTTTTTTCTTTAAATATTTTTATTATTTTTGAGACAGAGAGAGACAGGGCATGAGCCGGGGAGGGGCAGAGAGAGAGGGGCACACAGAATCCGAAACAGGCTCCAGACTCTGAGCTGTCAGCACAGAGCCCGATGTGGGGCTCGAACTCACGAACCGTGAGATCATGACCCGGGCTGAAGTCGGACACTTAACCAACTGAGCCACCCAGGCACCCCCTATCATCTTTTATGTACATCTCTCCTTTTTAAATTCCTTAAATATGATTTTCCAAATTGATTTGATTAAACAATTTTTTCAAGCCATGCTGGGGAGGTTTGGTTTTTATGTGTTTGCTATAGATGATATAAATACAGACTGATGTATATAACCAAGCAGTTTGGAAACAGTACTATATAAATGCTATTTATTTTAATTATTATTATTTAGTGGCAATTATATTATGATTTAGTTAAGCTTTATTATATTGTTCTAGGGTATTATCAATCTAGGAATGCTCATAAAAGTTCAATATCATTTGCGGTTTTATTTTGTCTTTGTAATCTATTTCTTGTGAATATGTAAAGAGAAAGGGATTGGGAAGTTTAAAATTCTTTTCATTTTTCTTTCCCATGTTTGAATAGCTACAGAATTACTAAATCCTATACAATTTCCCTCTCCATCTATCTACCTAGTTCTTACTCCCGAAATGAGAAACCAAAATCATTAGCTGCTTTTCACCTTTTGCCTGAGCCTCATCTACTGTCTGGGATTCTTCAAACCATAAGTGGAATGGAAAATTGAGCACTGATAAAAATATTTTTGATATTCTTTCTGCACATTTTCTCATTAAACATACAGAGAGGAGGTTCACTGATGCTGACAGAGTAGCTGATTGTGCCTGGAAGAAATATTGTGGTGGCAAGTACAAATTAGATCATCTCGGACTAGCTTGCGTTTTGCTGTTTCAGCTGCTATGAATGACTACAACAAAATAATTTTTTTATTAATGTGAACAAATACATCAGGTAGAAAATTACTTTAAAAATAGTGATTTGGGCATTGCAACACCATTTCAATCCACATGAGCACAACAGTATGACAAGAGCTAGATGATCAACATCAGCCTTCTTTCTAAAATTTGAATTCATGTGTTGAAAAAGCAATAAAGATATCTAGAGCTAAATAAATTAATATATTCAGTAAAGGTTTTGCCTGCTCCATTTCTCACCTCTGCCGTCATTAGTTTCATGACGTAAAAGAAAACACTTTCAAATTTTGTTTTTTGACGAAATAGATACATCAATGGCATGTCTAAAAGATGGATTCATTTTGACAGTAGGAATAAAAAAAGAGCAAGATATGTGGCTACGGCATGCATAACATTTTGGAAACGATGCTCTAGCCTATTTGATGGCTATCCAGATATCTCTAATATGGGGGTGCATTGTCTATTTTCAATAATGTTCTTCTTTAAGAAACAGAAACACTGTCTCTTTGGTTGCATATTATACAAAAGAAGTGTACCAACCACGTACAGTTAAATAACTCCTCTTAGGGGTACCTAGACACATTTTTTTTTCATGAAATGTAATGGGTAAGTTTCAGAAATGTTGTAAAATCATGGCATGAGATTTAAGGATCAAAATATATACCTTTTAGAACAATATATATGAATAATAACATTCCAAATTATATATTAGAGAAGCTTATTATTTTTTTTCTTATCTAGTCTTATACTTTTTTTTCTTTAAGGTGAATTGTGGTTAGATATTATTTATTTGCACTTGACAAAATATACTGAGTTCTGAGAAAATATATGACAACTGAATATACATACACATTCTTTCATCTGCCAAGAAAGAGGCTGACTTTAAAAAGTATTAAATACTTCAATACCCAAAAACAAAACAAAATAAAACAAAAACTACAACAAATAATGTGAATAGAAAAATGAGCAGAGGACCTTGATAGACATTTTTCTAAAGAAGACAAACAAATGAAAAGATGCTTAACATCACTTATCAACAGGGAAATGAAAATCAAAACTATAGTGAAATATCACTATATGCCTATCAGAATGGCTAGAATAAAAAATACAACAAATAACAAGTGTTGGCCAACATGTAGAGAAAAAGAAACCCTCGTGTACTATTGGTAGGAATGCAAACTGGTGCAGCCACTATTGAAAACAGTATAGAGGTCCCTCAAAAAATTAAAAATAAAATTGCCATATGATTCAGTAATTCCACTGCTGGGTATTCACCCACTGAAAATGAAAACACTAATTTGAAAAGACATATGCCCCCCCCATTTTTTCTGCAGCCTCATTACAATAGTCAAAATATGAGAACAACCCAAGTGTGTGTGTACAGATGAAAAGATAAAGTGGATATGTATACACATATAGGAGTATTACTCAGTTATAAAAAAGAATGAAATCTTTCCATTTGCAACAGCATGGCAGGACCCAGAGGGTATAATGCTAAATGAAATAAGTCAGACAGAGAAAGACAAGTCCCATAGGATTTTACTTATGTGGAATTTAAGGGGAAAAATAATAAGCAAGCCAAGAAAAAAACAGACAAACAGAATATGAGACTCTTAAATACATAAAACAAACTGGTGGCTTCCAGAGGGGGAGGGGGCTGGGGGATGAATGCAATAAACACAGGGGATTAAGAGTACACTTATCACCATGAGCACTGAGTAATGTATAGAATTGTTCAATTATTATATTGTAAACTTGAAAATAATATAACACTGTTAATTATAATTGAATTTAAAAAAGTATTAAAGACTACCAATGTATAATTTAGTTTTATTGATTATGTTTAAAAATTTAGATGTAGTAAAGGAGATATGCATTTTAAGTGGACAGCGTGCACATGGGGAGACCTCAGTTAGTCTGAATCTATCCTTTATTACTTGTATGACAGAGGCTATGTTGCAATACAAGCCCATGAATAGAAACACTTCATAATGTAAGCCAAACTTTTATTTTATCAAGGAGAGAGTTTTGTTTTTTTAAATTTAAAATTTTATATTATTATTTTTGAGAGAGAGAGAGAGAGAGAGAGAGAGAGCGCATGGGGGAGAGGGATAGAAGGAGAGAGGGAAAGAGAAAGAGAATTTAAGCAGGCTCAATGCTCAGTGACCCTGGGATCATGACCTGAGCTGAAATCAGGAGTTCAATGCTCAACAACTGAGCAACCCAATGTCCCTACAAAGGAGAGAATTTTTTAACTGACTAATTTAACTATGAAATATTTCTAGAGTGTAGATGAAATAGTCAAATATCTGCAAATTACTTACTATATCAATTTAAATATATATGTTTATAATAAAAATTACATGAAACATTTGGATGAGAACTATTACTTAGCCTTTGCTCAGATTTCATCAAACACATCTCTTTGCATTCTTTATTTGCATCTTGAGACCTCAGCAGCTTCATCTTCTTCGAGTCATCTAAGACAATTTTCCAGAAACATCACTCTGTTTGAAATACTCAAATGTATGAATACATGGATCATGTTATCACTCAAAAATTTATTTCATAGATATCCCAGAAAATTGGGTCATTCCCATTTATTCGTTTATTCTGTAAGCATGTATACATGATCTCCATAAAGTAAGGTTACTTTGATACAGTGATTTTCAAGATGTTTGTTTTAAATTATACCTAATAGTTAATAGTTTTATGAGAAGACATCTCAGGAATAGTCACTAAATTGTTGTTATATTTCTTTGCCTTTATTTTTATTTATTTTTTTTAATTTTTTTTAAGTTTATTTATTATTGAGACAGCGAGAGACAGAGCATGAACGGGGAGGAGCAGAGAGAGAGGGAGACACAGAATCGGAAGCAGGCTCCAGGCTCTGAGCCATCAGCCCAGAGCCCGACGCGGGGCTCGAACTCACGGACTGCGAGATCATGACCTGAGCCGAAGTCGGCCGCTTAACCCACTGAGCCACCCAGGCGCCCCTCTTTGCCTTTATTTTTAAATGCATATAGATGGCCTCTGTAATTGGCCAAAGACAGAATTGGTTGAGTCTTTCCTAAGCATGTTGACCAAAATAGAACATTCACCTGGTGAATTGCCTAAACTTGAATCAAATAGAGGGGTGCCTGGATGGCTCAGTTGATTAAGCGTCAGACTGTTGGTTTAGGCTCAGATCATGATCTCGTGATTTGTGAGTTTGAGCCCCGCATTGGGCTCTGTGCCAACAGTGCAGAACCTGCTTGGAATTCTCTTTGCCCCTCCCCTGCTCATCCTCTATCTCTCTCTCTCTCTCTCTCTCTCTCTCAAAATAAATAAACTTTTTAAAAAAGGAGTATCAAATATAAAGTTACCACCTTTTTTAAAGTAATACTTATGTAACAGAAGTCCTTTTTTGATAGTTGAATATATCCATTAAATTTATGTGTCCATTTTTTTAACCAAATCTGGGTGTAATAATATTGCAGATCTTTCTGGAGACTAATGAGGTTTAAATTAAGAGTATGCTTAGATTAGTAACTTGCACATAGTACTTGACACATGTCAAATAAATGATAACCTCTTATATTTATAAAAAGAATCACCAATTTTCATGTTGTATTTTTCTTCAATGTTAATTAACAAAAGGTATGTTAATAGATGCATAAATAATGCAACTACACATAATAACAGGTCATGTAGATAATTTTATCATTTTGTATTTATTTACTACCTGAATCTAAATGAAATGAAAAATTTTAAAAATGATGCTATTATGCATCAACTAACATATATTTGTCATTTGAAAATTTTGTTTAGAATGTGTTTATAAGAGAAAATAATATCTAAAACCATATGATATTTCTTCTCCTTCTCCTTCTTTCCTTTCTTCTTCTTCTTCTTCTTCTTCTTCTTCTTCTTCTTCTTCTGCCTCTCAGTAGCTTTCTGACTTTATTTTTTTATATTGAAGAATAGTTGACATAAAATATTGTATTAGTTTCAGGTATACATAGTGATTTGATATTTATATACATTATGAAATAGCACGACAATAAGTCTAGTTACCATCTGACCATATACTAATTTCCAATTTGCATGTTGGGTATAGATTCTTTTTTTTTTTTTCATTTTACACCTTACATATAAAAGTGAGTCTTAGTTTCATACCAGTTACATTCTAGAAATTCACTTCTAAATTAGGAACTGAGAACTGAGAATATGGCTAGTTATAGAAGCAATATGATTGAAAGTGTTTACATTCCAAAATCTGCTCACTCCACGTTGTTAACAAAATAGTGTGTGAGTGTGTGTATGTGATGAAAAATTGCAGAATACAGTAGTACAGAACTTAAACACAATGGAATAAGAAATAGTCCATGTGTTCAAACTGTGCCTGAAAGAAAATCAAATTTGATTAGTGAACAGGAAGTGGAAAATAGAAAATTATGTGTGTCTGTGAGATTGAGAGATTGCTGACACTCATTTTTAGGATAAATTTCATCTCAAAATTTATTGCTACTTTTGCATTAATTTTGATAGATCTTTAGTTCGCTCCTATGGGTTGATTTAAAAAACAAAAAGCGCAATACTTGAACTTTGGTCCTGTTTATGCCATTAATTATGTATGTGTTTCTTCATTTGTCAAATGCCTCTTGGGCTTCTACTCTGTGCCCTGGCACTTGAGTAGGCATCGGTAATTCCAGCAGGAGTAAGCTATGGTCCCGACATTCACATAAATCAGACTAAGAGGAGGAGACAGATGTTTAAACTGATAATACACACATGAACAGATGGGAGAACAAGGGAGTAAGTGGTCACCTATGGACCAGTGAGAGCACTGGGATACTTGTCGTAGGTGCCAGGAGACAGTATTCCGTACTGTGATGAGCTACACATCTGTAGGGCAAGGCTGGGGCAGAATCTTGGAGGATATTTACACCATACTGGACTTTGGAAAGTTTATTTTATAGGCAACACAGAACTATTGAAAGGTTTTGATCAGGAAGTCACTCTTATACCTATGAGAGCTTTGGTCCTTTAATCTATAAAATAAAAGAGATTAAGTTGACATTTTCTATCCCTTCTTGTTATAAAGTTTTGCGATGTATCAGTGAAATTTGGTTGTTATTTTGTCCAACAAAAGGGGAGGGAAAAGAGAGAGTCTGAATGAGAAATTCAGATGTGTTGATTGCTTGTATCAGCTACCATATAGTTTCATCAACCAAGGAAAACCTGACTGCTGTTTGGAGTAGGCAAGAGGTGAAGATATAGGAGCACCTGGGTGGCTCAGTCAGTTGAGGGTCCTACTTGGCTCAGATTATGACCTCATGGTCCATGAGTTTGAGCCCCGAGTTGGGCTCTGTGCTGATAGCTCAGAGCCTGGAGCCTGCTTCAGATTCTGTGTCTCCCTCTCTCTCTGACCCTTCTGCACTCACACTCTGTCTTTCTCTCTCTCTCAAAAATAAATAAACATTTAAAAATTAAAAAAAAAAAGAAGTGGAGAGATAGAACAATGTGAGTGGTGCATTTTCATCCTTTAATTTAAAATAAATTATTTTAGAAGATCCTATTCTTTGTGAAGGAGTTCTTAATGAGATTTCAGGGTATGTTGATGACCTTGGCCTTTTCCTAATGCTTGGTAGCTTTATTAGAAAACAAGGATGAATGTGAGTCTGTGAAGTTGATCCTACCCCTACCATTCTACCTCCAATACCCTCAAGTTGTTTTAAAATTTTGGGTTTCAGATGCTGAAGATATAATAGTAAATGTAAAAGATTATGGCCCCTACTAGAATTTATAGTCTTGAGGGGTGGAGATAGGGACCAGCAGTAATTAAATATCAACACAAATAACATTTACCAGTTAGGTCCTTATAGGGTAGCTAGATTTAGCAAATAAAGATATAAGACATCAATTTAAATTCAAATTTTAGATATATGATTAATAATTATGCTAAAATATAATAAAATTATTTGTTAATTATCTGAAATTCAAATTTAACTGAGCATATTATTTTTCCTAGAAACCCTAAATATTCCTAGTTTTTCAGATGGGTTAATAAAATTAAGTAATTTAGTCACTGAAGTTTTTTTTCTCCTTTTCCTTGGGGAAAAATTAATTTCAAAAGAGATTATTCAAAGCTAGAACATCATTCTTGGGTAATGTTTTAACCTTTGAGAGTATGCCTACTTAATAATTATGGCTCTCATATCCTTTTCTATCCACTAAGATTATTGTATGCTATTCCCAATATTATTGCTTTGCTTCTGTAGGAGTGAGACCACTCCCTGTATTACCCACATCTTCTTGAAAACCTAGAAAGCTCATTTCAAGAAGTGTGGACTTTTTACCATTCAGAAACTTTTTTATAATATCCACTGAAACATAATAGCACTTAAAACATTATTTAGTATTGTTAGTTTATACCTGCACTTTACTGATTTTAAAGTTTATTTATTTATATTGAGAGAGAGAGAGCATGAGCACAAGCCAGGAAGAACAGAGAGAGAGAGAGAGAGAGAGAGAGAGAGAGAGAGAGAGGGAGAGAGGGAGAGAATCCCAAGTAAGCTTAGCAGTGACAGGGGGGCTCCATCTCACAAACTAGGAGATCCTTACCTGAGGCAAAATCAAGAGTCAGACGCTTAACTGACTGAGCCACCCAGGCAGCCCAGGCTTTATAACTGAAATTCATTTTTGTCTTTGTTCTCTAAATGCATACCATTGACTTAAATACTTTACTAATTCAGCTAATATCATAGTGATTCTTTTCTCTGTTCTGAAGGATCTTATTGACCTTGCAAAATGGGTGATAATGCTGGTCTTTCACCAGCATTGGTGATTGGATCCCCCATTAGAAGAGAGTGATGGAGGTAGATCTGTAATGTTGATACTCATCCAAACTCCAAACTTTTGCTTGTAATTTTGGGTTATTTGTCCCATGACAAATGATATAGCCAAGACCTCAGCATTAAAGGCCCCATAGAGGTTTTCTTCTCTCATAGTGATGTCTCCTGTTTATAAAAGTGCAAAGGAAGACTTCACTGAAGGGAAAGAACCTTGTTAAATATGATTCTTTTGAGGGATGCCTGGGTGGCTCACTTAGTTAAGCACCGACTTCAGCTCAGGTCATGATCTCACAGTTTGTGTGCTCGAGCCCCGCATTGGGCTCTGTGCTGACAGCTCAGAGCCTGGAGCCTGCTTCAGATTCTGTGTCCCTCTCTCCCTCTGCCCCTCCCCCACTCATGTTCTGTATCTCTGTCTCTCTCTCTCTCTCTCAGGAATAAATAAACATTAAAAATAAATAAATAAATACAAGTATTTTGAGAAAATCCAAAAACTAATATACATTTAGGACAAGATTTTTTGCTAACTAATTTATACCACTTTAAAAGAGCTTAAGTTCTCACCTAGAAGACCAAGACTTGAGACTTGGGAAGTGCTTATAGAAGATGAGATTAAAGAGTGTGATGGACAAGTCAGAATTCTAAGAAGAAAGGAAGGAAGGAAGGAAGGAAGGAAGGAAGGAAGGAAGGAAGGAAGAAAGAAAGAAAGAAAGAAAGAAAGAAAGAAAGAAAGAAAGAAAATATGAAAAACTCAAAGATTAAAGCATACCAATGTTTTAACTAGAAATTAATAAAAATTGATCACATAATCTGCTGGAAATTTAAATTTATATGAGTGGGATTAAGGGGAGATTATGTGTAAATATGGAATTCAGACCATTTTGGAAGTTTGAAATAGAAAAATAAGAGAGAATAACTTAAATATTAAACAATGATTTCTTTGAAGTTTTGAAGTAGGTAGGATTGAAGCCATAGCTTCAGTCGTAGCTTTCCATGATTAAAAGTGGAGGTGGGAGCACTTGGGTGGCTCAGTTGGTTAAGCATCTGACTTTACCTCAGGTCATGATGTCATGGTTCATGGGTTTGAGCCTGCATGGGACTTTGTGCTGACAGCTTCAAGCCTGGAGCCTGCTTCAGATTCTGTCTCTCTCTCTCTCTCTCTATCTCCCTCTCTCTCTGCTCCTCCCCTGCTCTCTATCTCTAAAAAATAAATGAACATTAAAAAAAAAAGTAGAGGCAAACTAATACAAGTAGAGGTAAACAATCAAAGAAGCATAAATGACCAAAAGAGTTGAGCTATCCCTGGAGTCTATAACAAGTCTACACAAAAAGCTTTTAAGCTTTTTAAAAAGTGGAATATACATGTTCTTCCAATGGAGAGAAATAAGGGTGTTACAGGAACAATTATTTTTTAAAATGAAGAGAATATATGAAGTAAGTAACACCATGTAGTTTAAGTGTTCTAGAAGTGCCTGCTTAGAGGAAATACAGTGGAGTTTTGGCTTACTGAGGAGAGGGGATAGGAAATAGGCCTTGTAGGAAATTCACCAGAACCAGTAAAAAAATGAAGAGAGGAATACTGATTGTGAATGGAAGTCCAGCTGAAATTAGGTATCAGGCCCCCAAACCAAGAGCACACTGTATACACTGTTAGCCAATTTGAAAATAAATTATATTTTAAAAAAAGAAATTAGGTATCAAAATTTAAAACAGGGCATTTCTTCTGTCTTTTGTCAAAAGAAGGAGGAGGAGGAGGAGGAGGAGGAGGAGGAGGAGGAGGAGGAGGAGGGAGTAATGATTTAGGATTAAAGATTGGCAACCTAGGGAAGATTAGATGGGTAGGTGATGGTGACAGGTGACAGAGGAGGGAAAGAACCTTTGGAAGATAGGCATTTAGGGAAGGCAGCAATGACAGAACTAAGCTGAATCTTAGTCTGGGTAGTGAGTAAAGTGTAGTCAGAAGTAAGCCAGAGAAGCCAATGATAAGAGAAATAAGTGCAGTAGAGATTTTGATGTGGGTGACGTGGAAGTTTACTAGCTTAATGAGAATAGGATTGATATCACTGAAAAGAGTTCTAAATTTTGAAGATGGAGGTGTACAGGGTGACAAGTTCTATGTTAGAAGTCAGGCAGGCTACTAAATGAGCTAAAGAAACTGAGTTTCAAGGTGTCATTGAGCTAGCAACACTGGTTTCAAAGGTGTCAGTAACAATGGATAATAAGAAAAATTCTAATCTAAATGCTGGCGTCATGAAGAAGATAGGGTGATTTGGAGTTTTTAATCATTATAGGTAGAATGTTTTCTACAAACTGCAACCTAAAGCAATTTTTCCTTAGAGCAAAATACTGCCTAAACCTCGGCTATTAAGTTAGATTTTATATGCTGAGTAATGTTTAATACAACAAGATTTCAGTAAAATACCACAACCACAGGAATGTGATTTGTATGCATATTTCAGAAATAGGAGGATTGAACAGAAATATGAAAGGACTGCCCATGGTCATAAATTAGAAATTACATGAAGAAAATTTTATTGGACACATTTGCAATGCAATTCTGAAAAGAAGTCCAGTGATTATGATACTCGCATCCATATTTTATACTGAACTTCATCATAGAGTTTAAATCATCATTTCAAAACTAGCTAGTATTTATTCAAACTGCTTCAGTGCATTTAATAACTCCATTCCTACCTCAAACTTATGTAACCCTTGTAAGAACTGGTGGCCAGGTAATCACTACAGGTTATTTTACTTTTGTTCATGCTTTAGAAACTGTTCACTTCATTCTATTGACCTTGGTTACAGATCCCTTTACTTCTGATTATATCCTTACCTTTCTGCCATCCCCACTGGGTTTGATGCAAAACATTGTCCCATTGATTCTGAAGCCTGCCTCTATAATATCTTTCTTCTTCCTTGAAACCACCCTCAATCTAGTGGCCTGACTTTCTCTGAGACAAGATGAATCTGTGTGTGTGGCGGGGGAAAGGGGGCAGGCATGTGGGTGTATACTTGTACTTCTGAGTGGGTCTTAGTCATTAAAATTTTGTGGAAAGAATTATTTTTTAATTGTTTTGATAAGAACACTTACCATGTGATCTGCCTTCTTAACAGAGTTTTAAGTGTACAGGAGAGGATTGTTAACGATAAGCACAGTGTTTTATAGCAAATCTCCATAAATTATCCATTTTGAATAACTTAAAGTATATATCTTTTGAGGGGCACCTGAGTGGCTCAGTTGGTTGAGCATCTGACTTTTAATTTCAGCTCAGGTCATGATCCCAGGGTCGTGGGATGGAACTTCTCTCCCTCTACCCCTCTCCTCTGCTTGCACCCTCTCTCTCTCTCTCTCTAAATATATATGTATATCCATTGAATAACAATTCCCCATTTCCCCCTCTGCTCAGCCCTTGACAATCACTATTCTGCTCTCTGCTTCTGTGAGTTTGTCTATTTTAGATATCTCATATGAGTCAAATAATGTAGTATTTGTTCTTCTGTGACTGTCTTCCAGCGTCATCCATCTTGTTGCCTATGGTAAGATTTCCTTTTTTCTTAAGGCAAATAATATTAGGTTTATGTGTAATGTCACACTTTCTTTATCCATTCATCCATTGATAAACACTTAGTCTCCATAAGTTGGTTATTGTGAATAGTGTTGCAATGAACATGGGAATGCAAATATCCCTTTGCGATTCCGATTTTAGTTCTTTCAATATGTACCCAGAAGTGAGATAGCTGAGTCATATGGTAGAAAGGAGTTTAAAGTAAATTCACAGTATATTTTTTTCTGAGTCCTACTTCTTTTTAATTTGGAGTCCATGAGTATTTAGTCAAAAAGGAAACTGAGTAAAGTGCAGTGAGATAGTATGTGGTGACATTTCATCTTGAAATGTAAGCAGGAGACAGTATATATAGCATTGAATATTTTTGACTTATTAAAATATTTGAGTATGGACATCATTCTACAAAATAGGATTCTTTTAGTGTGGTTAAAAAAAAAAAACTCAACAGAGTCAGCTACCAGAAGAGAAATATATTCATTAGAGTAGTTAGCATTTCTTGATATTAGGTTAAAAGTAATTTAGTATGTTACATTGTGATGTTTTTTAATATAGTTGGTCTCTGAGTTTTTTTAATTTAAACTTGGTGCTTCTTCCACTAGCTTTCTGTTAAATGATTTGATAAGAGTAGCCAGGATCACCTTTCAATTCAGTTTCCTCGGAGGAGGGAAGACAAGGATATTGTGCCAACTTTGAAATTCAGGCCAGAAAACAAAGGAGGGAGTCAAGTTAGCAGCAAGGAGCATTATTCACCTGATGGAAAGAGCCCCTCAGTGAAAAAAGGAAATTTTATGTTGGGCAGGATAAAAGGAAGATTTGATCTTCCAGTGTAGGCTTCTAAACTTATTCATAGAGCAGTGGAAAAACTAGTCTGCCTCATATTAATTATCTAGAAGCCTAGCTGAATGAAAAAAAAAAAAAAAACAAAAAAAACCCCACAAATTTCTTCAAAATCCTCAAAAGGAAGAAAAAGACCCAGCAATATTATTTGTTCTCACTAAAGTGCTGAAAACAATAGGCAGAGAATTAAAGACCTTATACAATGTTGAGAATGTATATATTTTCTATATATGTATATATGCTAGAGATTTTTAAGTGGATCATTTTCATTAGTTTAAGGACATTTCCTTTGATTTCATATTTACTAAGCCATTTTATTATTACTCAGTCTTGAATTTTATTGACTACTATTGAGAAGATAGATTTCTTTCTTTAACATATGCATATGGAAAAGTTTTTGATAGATTATCTGATGTTGAACAATCCTACATTCTTCTACTATTATTCATACCCTGGCAGATTCAGTTTGCAAGTAGTGTTTTATTTAATAGCTTTGCTGCGTACCTGTATAATACTCATCTATGATTTTATTTCCTTGTTCTCTTCTCGTCTGGTTTTGCTACCCAAGTTATACTGATTCACCAAAGAAGTCAGAAAGCCATCCATCTTATAATCTTCCATGAAAGCATTTGCCTACAATAGGGATTGTTCTGCTTCTAATTATAAGTGATAGATTATACAAAGATTACACTTTGCTCTTTATCCAGATCTCACTAATAATGCTCAGAAATACATACATACATACATACATACATACATACATACAATTACAAGATAGATAATATATGTAAGATTCATATATAATTACAAGAGAACAGAACTCAGGAAAATCAGTTGTCGCAGATGAGAAATGCCAGTAAAATTTTACAACGTTGAAAAATTATTGAACAGTCCCTGAACAAGTAGGGAGAAATAAACTCAAATTTAACTATCCTTAAAGAGGGAAACAAACAAGGAGCTAGTAAAATTTGCCTTCTCAATCTTTAGAAAGGCTTAGGAATTAGACACAAAACTAGTGTAGATTTAAGGGATTTCAAAGATGGACACTTTTTTTCCCAACCCTATTTTTATCCTCCTACCACAAATAAATAAATAAATAAATAAATAAATAAATAAACAAACCAATCTCTTATTGATATTTTTTTTTCCAATTTACCTCCTTAGAGTTTTTTTCCCCTGTATAGTTCCCCCATATGTTACTTTTTCCAGTCATCTCTGAATCAAATTTTTATTCTCTTGAGTTGCTAAACAGTTTTTTTTAAACTTAAGTCATGAGGTTTATAAGAAGTTGGTGTTTGTTTTCAGAAGAAAACTACCACAGAAAACCGCAGGTCATTATTAGGCTTTTATTTATTTCCATAATTCCTAGATCTCAAATGTTACTAAAAATTATTTGTGAAATTTTTCAAGAATTTCTCCTGGAGCCATACCTTTTAACTATCATTGGACTTCTGGACTCCAGAAAGAACAAAAATCTTGTCTTATTTATGTGTTGATTTAAATTACAAATTAATGCAGATTTTGTACATTGGAACAACATCCTTATACGGTAGCAGATTTTTAAAGTTGAATAGCAGCATGCTGTCTTGCTTTCTCCCCAGTTTCTACCATTCCTTACTATGTATCCATCACTGGGGGTGAGTGTCAGTTGTCATTTGCTCTGCCTAATATAGCAGGTTCAATTCATGATCCTGTTCTGATTCATTCAACTTCATCTGTCTACTGGGCCCTTGGTCACTAGTTCGTGGAAGATTCCAGTTGCTGCTGCCAATACTGTAGCTGAATCTGCCTCAGCCTGGAACACTTTGGGGGTCTTGGCTACCTCTGGAATGAGCTATGGACTCCAATATGGCTTCCGTTGCTGCTTCCTACTTGGCAGATGTCACAACTGCTTTGGAGCATCCTTCTTAACATAAATAAATAGAGTCTCTGGCTCCTTCTATTTTCTTTTTAGTTTTTTTTTTAAGTTTATTTATCTATTGAAAGAGAGAGAGAGAGAGGGAGAGAGAGCAGAGGAGGGGCGGAGAGCAAGGGAGAGAGAGAGAATCCCAAGCAGGCTCTGCACTGTCAGAGTAGAACCCGATGTGGGGCTGGAACTCATGAACTGCAAGATCATGACCTGAACCTAAATCAAGAGTTGCATAGTTAACTGACTGGGCCATGCAGGAACCCCTCTTTCCATTACTTCATGATTATGTAAAGTGTCCCTTGACAGGGCATGGAATATGGTTTTCCTCAGAAGTCATCCATGGGACCAGGTGATACAACCCAGAAGCAAGGGAACTAATTCCTATAACTAATGCAAATGTATCAGTGAGGGGAAGAAGATCTCAGGGAGTTAGCAAATAAATCCATCTCCTTTCCTTCCTCCGATGTACAGAGGCATGGAGGTTCTGTATGGCTGCCTGGATTTGTCTTCTTTGGCCAAGCAACCAACTGGGTCTTTTCAGGAAGCCATGGTAAAATACCAGCTTGGTAAAAATACCACCATAACTTTGCTTGGCCTCTTTTTTGATTTTCCATGCCTCTTTTTCTTTCCCTGTGAGCTTCTTGCTTTGGGATTGCAGCTCTCAATAAAAGCTTAGCACCTAAGCTTTGCTTCAGATCCTGTTTTTTTGGGAATCTGGACTTGGATACCTATGTCTCTCACTAATGTTATCTGGTTGGCCTATATAGACTTTAATTTTTTTAATCCCTGCTACATTTTCTTAAACTTTCTTTCATTCTTTCTTTTTGCCATTAAACAAGATATTATGTATATCTTTCCAATTTGGATCCTCAATATAAACCCCATTCTTTTAAAAATTACCTAGAACTCTTTTGTATAAATATTATATGATTTTCTTTTAATAATTTCCTTCTTTCAAGGATTTAGAATGCTTTCAATATCACAAATATCTTTGCTAAAGATGCTCTGTGGCTAAGTGTGTATGTGTGAGTATATGAAGATATGCAATAGTTATAGATAGATATTTTTACACACTGATGGCAGTGCTTTAAAACCTTAATTTATAGTTCATTACTGTGGCCATAGCTAACATGTGTTCACCCAGAAGGATTTTGCTTATTTCAGAATCTGTTAACATTCTGTATATATGTTCATCTCACTATAAAAATAGATCTTTTGCTTAAGGCAGCACAAGTAATAAAAATTAGAGGAGATATTGATGATGTTCCATTAATTTCACTCTGCCTTAGCATAGTGACTTACTCCAGTTGACAGTTTTCTATGGCAAAGTAGGAAAGATTTAAATAAAGTGCATTCAAAGACTTGCCCAAGTTTGCTCTCCCTTGTGGAAATTCTTGGACCATCTGGTTTGCTTCTGCTGCAGCACCTGGTATATTATTGGCATTGAATAAATGTACTATACTGATAAGAGAGGAGGTTGTACACACATCTTCCAAAATGATTTGATCACAGCATTACAAATAAGTTCATGTACAATAATATTCTTCTTTATAATATTATTTACATCATCAGTGATGTCAGCGAGTACTCACAGTCTTAGCTAAATGTAAGAAAGCCTTTTTTTTCTCTTTTTTTCTTCCTTTGTTTGGTGACTGCTAGGATATGACATAGCAGCTCAGAGATTGCATTTTAGATATTTCTGATTGATAGACAAGTCTTAATGAACCTGTTTTCAGTGGTGTTATCTGTAGAGGAAATAAAGGGTCATATAAAAAATGATACTGGAAAACTCTTGATCTGTTCTTTAATTCTCAGTGATATCTAGTTGCAGTGAAATCTGTAGGCTCCATTTATCAGTGGCCAATATGATAAAGATCCTTTTAGTTTTGTTAGAGGTGTTCTATCTAAAATAAACATTTATACTCAGGAGTCTACCTAAGTGGTTTAATTTCATGTTTAAAGTGCATGTGAAGTCACACCACTAAGAGAAAGGTCTTTGGTTGTACTTCATACAGCAAATCGTATTAATTTTTCTCCTAGAATAAAGTGCATTCTTTTGAGTCACTTGAATAACATATAAAGTATATTTAGGAATTCTCACCTCAGTAGTGGGGAAAAGGCATATTAGAGCCTGATTTTCTACATAAATTTGCTTAACCTCATTCTTCCAGTGTTGGTGTAGTATAAATAGGCTTCAGTTGGTGAAAAATGAGGTGCTTTGCAGAACTATGTCACATGGACAATTGTAGAAGGACAGAGAATAGGATGTGCATACTTGTAAATCTGAGAAAAGAAACATAATGGGTATTATCTTTCTCACATGTCTGTTTCAAATTCTCAACAAATGTAAATTTCATTCAGTAGTAAGTTAGTGTATATTTTGAATCTATCCTTATGGCACATCAAATGTTTAGTGAGAAATTTAGTCAGAATTCTCTTATTGAAGTATTTTACTAAGAAAAATGTTAACTCTACTATTTAAAAAATTATCTCCCAGGTTATACTACGGCTCCTTAATAAATTGCTCTGACATTACAATGGCTGTCTACATTTAGATTATCAAGTTTTGAAAATCCCTGTGGCTGTTCCATAGTACACTTTTTCCAGAGTATGCCATATTTAAATTTTCATCATTTTTTCTTTCTCCCTGAAAGAAAAGACATAATGGGTTTTATTATAATTATACTCACAGACTATCCAAGTGCTATTTGGCTATGTATGGGCAATATATCCTTTAGTACTAAAGAGTCAGCCTTGCAGCACTTCTATACCCATAATTCTTATTGATTTCAGTGAATGTTATGTACCCACAAGAGCTATGAGATGGATTATTAACAAATAGAGGATAGCCCAGTATATGTTGCCATGCTTTGGGGGAAGAAATCTGCTGTGAATTGTGCTTTCATACTGATATAAATGAAATAGAACATTAAGAAATAAAGATAGCTGAATTCATTACTAATATGCAATTGAGAAGCCTCTATTAGATTCACATTTGGTTTTAGACAACACAGCGATTACTTTTAGGGACAATTCCTGAGATGGTAATTCCTTCAGATTATGTAGTTCAGCATTGACCCTGAGGTTTGTTGATGTCATATGACTTCAATTCTCATCAAGCCATGATATTGACTTTCATCACAACCACTAGTTACCTCCTTGACAAAGCCAGTAGATATATATATTTTTTTCTTTTTAGTATTTGACTTATCTGATCTTTCTATAGCCATGCTATTCCTCTTGAAGTAGCCTCTTCCCTTGTTTCCATGACACCACATTCTGATGATTTTTACTCAACCACTCTGTCTACTTCTTAGACTCCTCTGCAGTAGCATCCTTCTTTGCCCAGTCATTACATATGGCTTGAGTTCCTCAAGGTTTTATTCCTAGATTCTTCTCACTCTACTTTCTCCCAATGGACCTGGTAAATGGTCATGGCTTTCCTTATTGCCAATAAATAGAGATGCACACCTTTATTTTTCCTAAGGAAATTCTTCTCTGATTTATTCACCAATTCTATTCACAAAAATTTATTGAGAACTTATTCTTTATAAGACTTTTGCAAATATGCTAAAAATAGGGGACAAAAAAACAGATGGGCCCTGTTCTCAGAAAATGTTTTGTGGGGGAAATGAAATTAATCAAATAATCACACAAACAGTATAATTTCAATCAGAGTTAACCTTTGAAGTGAATGGAACACCATTGTAAGTCAACTTATATTCAAAGAAACTTATGCAAGCTGGAAGATGTAAAAAAATGTTCCAGGAAAGGGATGGAAAAACTGCAACCACCCTAAGATGGGCAAAAACATGATCTTTGAGGAAATAGAGGCAGGCTAGCTTGACTAGAATCTAAGGAACAAGGGAGGTGAAACGAGAGGAAGGCAAG
The DNA here is from genome assembly GCF_018350215.1 of Panthera leo. Lineage (NCBI taxonomy): Eukaryota > Metazoa > Chordata > Mammalia > Carnivora > Felidae > Panthera > Panthera leo. The sequence continues at coordinate 26,980,805 of NC_056689.1, read as the reverse complement.
TGTTTGCTCATTCAGGGTTTTTGTTGCTCCTATTAAGCATTTGAGTGCTTATTTTAAAACTGGGAAACAAAAGTTTTCAATTTATTAGCATGTGGTCATTATACTTAGGCTTGCTTATTCTCTAAAACTACTGAGTGTATAATGAATTTGTGGAGTTTACTTAATCAGCTTACCTCAAGGTTTGTTATCAACTTAAAATGACTGGGATATCTAAACACAGGCTAAAACTTTGGGATGATCTTCCTCAAGATTCTTTCTACTCTGTAGCACCACAATATTTGCTGGTTGAGTAAATATGGCATGAAATTCCTTTCTTCACTGTAAACTGTTTTCTATACATAGCCAATCCATTGGTACTATTTAATTACTGAGAGTATATGTGTATGCATGTAAAATAGTGTATAATTCTGTTGGGGGGGGGGAGATATTACTAAAATATGCAAGATCCTTTCTCAAAAATCGTGATATAGTTGGAGGTATTTAGTTGGCAGAGTTTAGAAGAATGTAATATTAATTAAACAAAAAGCTAAGGGAAGATATCTTTAATTTGCTAAGGGTCTTGGAAAGATTTCAGAATGAAGAGATAGATTTTTTGACGGTCAAGTTGGAGTAAATGGGATTCCTGATAGAATTGTGAAGTGCTTAAGATTGACCTCAATAATAATTGGATAATTTTATATTCTAAAATGAGCCTGGAGAAAGAAAATGTGGCTCAGACTGCCTTCAAATGAAGCCTATCCATCCATGGGAGCTGGCAGCAAGGAAGAGCCATCTCAGAACTTGAACATTCTGGGGTCTTGACTGTCCAGACGGATAATTTGTTAGTAGGCAGAAAATGCCGCACAGATCCAAGATTAGGGACACATGCACTAATATCTCAGGGTCTAATGCATGGTTGGCATTGGAATGGGAAAAAAGTCATACAGCTTGCATTGAGATACTAATATGAGTCAGGGTGAAGACTTCAGTAGTACTGCACAGTAGAGATTTCTGGAGATGAAGTAAAACTGTGAGGCTATAGAGAATATATTTTTCAGTTTCTGCATGGTTTGAGTTTTCTGAACAAAGAAATCTGCTAATTGGATTAATGGACAAGGCTACCAAGTTAAAGAAAAATAAGATAGTGAAAGACCCCCTAAGGTATGTATTTACATTTACATGTTTTACATGTCAAAGAGGAATGAAATTTAGGAGGAGGGATGATTTTCACAAGTTGCAAACCGAGATTCTTGTCTTACCTTCTCTGGAGACATTTATTTCCATTCCAAAGTGTAAGGACCCCAGGACTGAGATCTTCTCTAAGATAATTTGTTTATACTAAGGAGCAAAGGTTTTTCTCCCTCTCTTAGGAATTGTGATGGAATAGTGACAGATTCCCCTTTTGCATGTACAGGCCTGTCCAGCTGGCTTCTATAACATTATCACAAGAGGTTTAACTTTATATTTGATATAGAAATCTCCTATACTTTTGATATAAAGTGAATAAATGTGGATATTGAAAATGTATCAATGAACACTATCCCTAGGAATACAATTGCCAGAGATCTTTTGGGATAGACTTTCTGAAGGTCTTCGGCTGTGGAATTACTGTTTCCACCCAGACTCTGTTAGTGAAGGGCCCTTGTCTTTGAGGAACAATCTACCAGCTGGTAGGCAGGGTCTTTGGGAAGATTTAACTTAATTTAATTCACCACTCAATTCTCCTTGTGTGAGATCACAGAGAGATGGTGGTGACCAGTTAACTGAGTATGTTACCCAGCTCAAAGCTCTTTTAAATTTTATGAAAGAGATTACAGGATTAGAAGATGCCGAAAGGGGGTCATGAGAAGTTGAACACTAGGAACAAAACAAACATTAAAGATGAGGAATAAAATAACAGATTAGAGCTCAGATTTTGCTGATGGAGAAAGGAAACTTAGCTCAAGTGCTAGGTATGCATAACCAGGAAAATGACTCATCAAAGAGTCCCTACAAACCATGTTCAGGGGACAGTGACTAAGCTGGTTTTTTGTGTGGATGGTGGCTAAAGGGAAAAATGCTGCAGAACAAGATCTGTACCAAAGGCTCTGTGACACGAGATTATATATAGAACAACAAAATCTATCCCAACTGACCTTTATAAACAGATTAATGTAGTCCACTCACCCTCCAAGCGGATGTCCACAGCATGCTGCTGCTACTAATAAGATACTCTCAGGCATTGAAAAACAGTCTTCAATGTGACACGCACTTCAATTTCTGCCAGTGGAGGTATGTGTCCACTAAAAATTAGCAGGGCTTGTTTTGAAACTATTTATTCCTATTGAATTTTGTTACTATAGTTTAGAAATATTTTATTAAGCAGTGAAAGAAAAATGGGAAAATAATAGTGGCTGTCTTAAACTAATCAAATTGTTTGGAAAGGCTCTATAAGGAAAGTCAACAGAATGATTGTAATCATATTTGATGACGTGAGACAACGACAAAATATCATGGAAAAAGAATTAAAAGCCTATATGCATGTGCCCTCATTTATTTTTCACAGATTAAAAGAAAATTTATCCTTTCTCTAGAGAAACAGGAATGGAAGTATTGGACTATATGCTATTGGTGCGTCTTATGCAAGAATGAAGAGTGGGGCTCAGTTAGTAATTCTAAACATTTTGAGTTCAAGTCTACTAAAGTATACTAAAGTTCAAGTAGACTAAAATAAACATTTTGAGTTCAAGTCTAAGGTGTTCCAAATGAATGTACACTTATGTTTGAAACTTTATAGATTCATTTTAACCAAACATTTGTATTTACTATAAAAATACTGCTGTTAATATATCATATTAGAGGGTTTCCAATATATTTGAAGATGGTTACAAATGCATATATCTTGTTTATCAAGAATCACCAAAACAGCAATTAAATTAATTCAAAGACTATTGAACTTTTTGTATCACATAGTGTGACAGACTACACTGATATTGACTCTTGGAACAATTCGTAATATGAGCTGAAATAGAAATAAACTTTTAGAACAAGTCTACCAACCATTCAAAATATAAGTAATTTATTGAGTCCTAATATTAAATGGTAGGGGAAACTCAAAGAAGTGCACTGGGCTTTGACCATATCTGACAAACCTAATGAACACCAATGTTTAGTTCAGGGATAGAAGATTAAGCCTTGGGTCTGCCCAAGTTGACCAGTTGATCACAGGCAGGCATAAGTTATGGCAAAGTACTATACACTTTAAGTAAGGGTAAACTAGAAGTAAATACCAGTTGGGGCCATTGTTTTCTTCTATAGGAGTCATCAAAGGAAATTGGCTGTTGGGAGACTTAGAAATGGTTGAAGAGCCAGACAAAATCCATACCTAAAATATCTAAACACACCATGGCTTTAGTTGATTGTTTGCTTGATTCTTTGTTTTGCAGCTTAAATTCTTGGTACTTAGATGACAGTCCCATATTGATAGTGTCTCCTGGTAGAAGAAAGTGCAAATCCTGTCTGTAGTAATTTATGTAGATAAAGCATAAAACACACAAGGAAAGTAACATGAGTGACTGAAGAAAAATATAGGCAGGAGAACCAGATTGGTAAAGAATCTCTAATATTGGAATTGTCTGACACAGGTTGTAAAATCAGTATGTTTTATATGTTCAAAAATATAAAGGAGAGGGTTATTATTAGGGTTAAGGAAGATGAGAGCAAAAAGTATATCTAAAAAAGATATGAAAAAGAAGATTTCCTATTTATATCAGATGTTGAAAAAAAATTTTAAATATATATAATCAATTTATCTATAGAAAATCCTTTACAGATATTTAGGTACATAGTGCAAAGGTTCTTATATACCTCCAGCCCAGTTTCCCCTATTATTAGTATCTTACATTATTAGTATGGTACAGTTGTGAAAGAATTAGTATTGCTACATGATTATTAAAGTCCATTCTTCACTCAGATTTTTTTTATTAATTAATGTCCTTTTTCTGGTTCAGGATCCCATCTAGGATATCACATTACACTTAATAGTCATGGTTTCTTAAGCTCTTCTTGGCTGTGACAGTTTCTTAGACTTTCCTTCCTTATTTTTGATTATCCTGACAGTTTTGAGGAGTACTTGTCATGCATTTTATAGCATGTCCTTCAACTGGAATTTGACTAATGTTTTCTCATGATTAGATGGAGGTTACATGTTTTGGGGATGAAGACCACAGAGGTAAAGTGTCCTTTTCATCACATCATATCAAGAGTACATACTGTTAACATGGACTTACCACTGTTGATGTGAACCTTGATCAGGTTGAGATGGTGTTTATCAGGTTTCTCCACTATAAAATGACTCCCCCCACCGTTCCACACTGTATTCCTTGGAATTAAGTTGCTATGTGCAACCTGAAATTAAGGAGTGGGGAGTTTTGTTTCACCTCCTTGAGGACTGAGTATCTGCATAAATTATTTGTAATATTTCTTATGGAAGATTGTTTTTTCCTCCCCTATTAATTTACATCAGCATAGACTCATGAATTTTATAAATATGTATACTTTGGGTTATGATCCAATGCTACCTTACTTATTTCACTATTTAAATTTTCAGTTTTGACAGTATGGAGCTCTTTCAATTTGCTCCTGTGTCTCTCTGACGTACCCTCATTATTATCTTTCATGTTTCTGTGTGATTGATTGATTGGTTGATCTATCCATCTATTTATTTATGGAGCACATCCTTACACTTTCTCAGTAGGAGATACTCCAGGATCATTTTGTATATTTTGTCACATTCCTAGAAACACCCTTTTTTTTTCAAGGAGCCCCGATTCCTTTTACTGGAAAATGTTATTTCAAGCCAAGATCTGGTTACAGAGGGACTAGTTGATAATAGGGCATCATTTTGGGGTTTTTTTTTTGGTAAAGAATAAAGAGTAAACTGAGGCATACTGTCTCTGTTGCAACTACTCAATGCTTATTGTATTAAAAACAACCATAGCTAATATGAGCATCGCTATGTTCCAATAAACTTTGCTTACAAAAGCAGACCAAAGCCTAGATTTGTCCAAAGGCTGTGTGTGCTTTGCCAATCCTTGTTTTAAACTATACAATCATTGTAAGAAAAAATAAAAAATAAGGAATTAGGAGATTTGTAAAATACTGAATTTATATGAAACTTCCAAAGAAAAATTCACAAATATTTAAATAAGAAACCTGTCTTCTCACTGTCTTTATGGTAATTTTTTATTTGTTTTTATTTTTAATATTTTTATGTTTTAAAATGTTTTATTTCTTTATTTTCAAAGAGAGAGGGGGAGAGGAGGCGTGCAAGTGGGGGAGGAGCAGAGAGAGGGAGAGAGAATCTCCAGATCCCCAGCATGGTCTTCTCTCAGTGTGGAGAGGGATCTCACAACTGGGAGATCACGACCTGTGCCTATATCAAGTGCTTAACCAACTGAGCCACCTAGGCTCAGTTTTTATATTCAAAATGTTTAAAGATATCTATGGTCAATATTTGTTTAAGTTTATTTATTTTATCCTGGAGTATCTCCTACTGAGAAAGTGTAATTTAGTTATTTTGAGAGAGAGCGAGAGAGAGTGCGAGAGCTTGTGGCCGGGAGGGGCAGAGAGCGAGAGAGAATTTTGACTCAGGGCTGGAAATCACCAACTGTGAGATCATGACCTGAGCTGAAACAAGAGTCTGATGATTAACTGACTGAGTCACCCAGGCACCCCTGTGATCAATACTTCTTAATGATAACACCAATATTTTAACTTTAAAAAATTAATATATTGATACTATAGAATTCAAACTTTTAAAGAGTACAATTAAATTGTTTTTATTATAATCACAAAGTTGTTCATCCATCATCACATTCTAACTCTAGAATATTTTCATTGACCTCAAAAAGAAACTCCACATACATTATCAGTTATTCCTGATTTTCCCCACTTCCCTCATTCTTGGCAATCCATAATCTATTTTCTGTCCCCATGGGTTTGTCTATTCCGTACACTTCATGTAAATGGACTCATACAATAAGTAGCCTTTTTCAATAGACTTCTTTCACTTAGCAAACTGTTTTCAAAGTTCATCCACATTGTAGCATGGGTCAGTACTTTATTCCTTTGTATCGATATACTACCTTTAGTTTATCCATTCATCAATTGATGGTTTTAGGGATGTTTCAACTTTTTAGCTATTATAAATAATGCTGTTATGAAAACATGTCTAATATTTTCGTGTGGACTTGTTTTCAGTTCTCTTGAGTATATACCTAGAAGAACTATGGTAACTCTGTTTAATTTTTTTGTTTTGCACAGTGCAGCACTATTTTACATTACCACAGGCAAGATATGGGGATTCTAATTTCTCAACATTTCAACACTCAACGACAATTGTTATTATTTGTTGTTTTAATTATGACCATCTTAGTAGTTATAAAAGGCTATCTCATTGTGGTTTTGTTATGTATTTCCCTAATGATTAATGACTTGAATAGTGTTTTATGGGCTTAATTGGCCCTTCTATGGTCCTCTATGGAGAAATGTCTATTTAAATCCTATGCCTATTTCTTAAATTATTTATATTTTTATTATTGAGTTGTAATAGTTCTTTATATATTCTAGATATGCAACATCAGACCTGTGTTTCACAAATACTTTCTACCATAGTATAGTTTTGAATTTCATTTTATTGATAGTATCCTTGGAAACACAAAAATGTTTAATTTTGATGAAACCCAGTAATGTATTCTTTCATTGCTTTCCGTTTGGTATCACATCTAAGAAACTATTGCCAAATTCAAGTTTGTGATATTTACACCTTTTTTTTTTTCTTCTAACGTTACTGTTTTAACTATTACATTTAGGTCATGAATGCATTTTATTGTGTTTTGTTTTTTAAATATTCTTTTTAAGTTTATTTATTTTGAGGGACAGAGAAAGAGAGGAATAACGTGAGTAGGGAGAAAGAAAGAGAGAAAAGAGAAAGAAAAGAGAGAAAGAGGGAGAGAGAGAATCCCAAGCAGGCTCCGCACTGTCAGTGCAGAGCCCAATGGGGGCTTGATCCCATGGACTGTGAGATCATGACCTGAGCTGAAATCAAGAGTTAGACACTTCCCAACTAAGCCACTCAAGCACCCCTATAATTGTTATTTCTAATAACCTTTTTTTTTATTTGTACTTATAGCTCATGTCTATTTTGTCTGGTATCAGTATATCCTTTGTCTGACAAAGGGATACCAGAAAAATGATACTAGTATCCAGCTCTCTTTTGGTTAATACTAGCATGGTATATTGTTTACATCCTCTTTGTTACATCCTTTAGATTTAAAGATAGAAGTAGTTTGATTATATCTTAATGTCTCCTTCATTTTTTAGGATGTTTTTCATAGACATAGAATTCTTCTTTGACAGTTTCCCGCTTCCCATTACCCCATACATACTTCAACTGTTATCCTTCTTGCGCTTCTGGCTTCCATGGTTTCTGATGACATAGTAGTTGTTGATTTTATTGAGGATCCATTGTATGTGATGAGTCACTTCTCTTTCACTGATTTCAAAATTCTTTGTTTTTGCTTTAGATAGGTTTTTAAAATAAATTTAAATAAATAAATAATTTATTTATTTTGAGAGAGAAAGAGAGAGAGAGCAGAGGAAGGGCAGAAAGAGGGAGAGGGAGAGAGAATCCCAGACATGTTCCATGCTTAGCGCACAGCCTGAGGTGGGGCTCGATGTCATGACTGTGAGATCATGGGGCTGAAATCAACAGTCATATGCTCACTGACTGAGCCACCCAGGTGCCTTTTGATAGTTTGATGTATCTTGGTATGTGTCTCTTTGAATTTATTCCACTTAGAGATACTTGAGCTTTTTAGATATGTAGATTCACATATTTCACTAAATTTGAGAAGTTTTTGGCCATTGTTTTTTCAAATATTCTTTATACTCCTTTCTCATCTCCTCTCTTTGTGAAATTCCCATTAGAAGTATGTTGGTACAGTGGGTGGTGTCTCATGGATTCTGAGGTTTTATTCATTTTCCTTCATTCTTTCTTATTTCTATTCCTCAGACTAGAGCATCTCAATGGACTTAAAATATTCAAGTTGGCTGATTTTTTCCTCTGCATGAAATCTTCTATTGGGCTTCTCTGGTGATTTTTTTACATTAGTAACAATACATTTCAACTCCAAGCTTTTTATTGTTGTTGTTGTCGTTTTATATAATTTCTGTCTCTTTTCTATTTGATTAGACATCCTTTCCATGTCTTCCTTACTTCTTTGAACATATTGAAGATTTCTCATTTACAGTCATTCTTTAGTAAGTCTGATATATGGATTTCCTTGGGGACATATTCTGTTGACTCCCCTCTTTTTTTCTCTTGCCATATTGCCTTTTCTTTGTTTCTTTGTATGTCTCATAATTTTTATTACAAACTGGCTATTTTTTTAAATTTTGCTGTCTATACCTTCATCTCAGTGTTCTCCAGCCTCTTTTCCCTTCTTTTTAATCCTTTTATTGCTATTCTCTCACTGCATTTTCTCCTTTCTTGAACATAGTTATGCTTTTACTTATTTTGGTTTATATAAATTTTTATTTAAATTGTTAGTTAACATTCAGTTTCAAGTTACAATATAGTGATTCGACACTTCCATACAATATTAGGTGCTCATCACAGGAAGTGCTCTCCTTAATACCCATCACCTATTTAACCTACTGCCTACTTACTTATCTTCTGATAACCATCAGTTTATAACCATCAGTAAGTTAAGAATCTGTTTCTTGGTTTGCCTCTCTGTTTCTTTTTTTCTCCTTTACTCGTTTGTTTTGTTTCTTAAATTCCACATATGAGTGAAATCCTATAGTATTTGTCTTTCTCTGACTGATTTACTTCACTTAGCATAATATTTTTTAGCTCTATCCACATTGTTGCAAATGGCAAGATTTCATTCTTTTTTATGGCTAAGTAATATTGCATTGTGCATAGTAGACCACATCTTCTTTATCCATTCATCAATCAATGGACACTCGGGCTATTTACATAATTTGGCTATTGTACATAATGCTGCTATAAACATTGGGGTGTATGTATCCCTCTCAATTAGTATTTTTCAATTATTGTTTCAATTAGTATCCCTTTCCATTAGTAATTGCTTAATTGCACCTAGTAATGCAATTGCCAGGTCATAAGATAATTCTAATTTTAACTTTTGGAGGAACCTCCATACTGTTTTCCAAAGTGGCTCTACCAGTTTGCATTCTCACCAACAGTGCAAAAGTGTTTCCTTTTCTCCACATCCTCACCAACACTTATTGTTTCTTGTGTTATCTTAGCCATTCTGATAGGTGTGGGGTGAGATCTCATTATAGTTTTGATTTATATTTCTCTGATGATAAATGGCATTAAGCATCTTTTCATGTGTCTGTTGGCAACCTGGATGTCTTCTTTGAGAATTGTCTGCTAACATCTTCTGCCCATGTTTTAATTGGATTGTTTGTTTTTTGGGGTGTTGAGTTTTATAAGTTCCTTATCGATTTTGGTTATTAACCCTTTTTCATATATGTCATTTATAAATATCTTCTCCCATTCTGTAGGTTGACTGACTTTTGTTGTTTCCTTTGTTGTGAAGAAGACTTTTATTCGGAAGTAGTCCCAATAGTTTATTTTTAATTTTGTTTCCCTTGTCACAGGATGCATATCTAAAAACAAGTTGCTACAGTTGATGTCAAAGACGTTACTGCCGGTGTTTTCTTCTAGGATTTTTATGGTTTCAGATCTCACATTTAGGTCTTTAATACACTTTGAATTTATTTTTGTGTAAGAAAGTGGTATAAGAAAGTGGTCCAGTTTCATTCTTTTGTGTGTTGCTGTCCAGTTTTTGCAATAACATTTGTTGAAGAGACTTTTTCCCATTAGGTATTCTTTCTAACTTTGTTGAAGATTAATTGACCATATAGTTGTGGATGCATTTCCAGGGTTTCTATTCTGTTGCATTGATCTATGTATCTATTTTTGTGCCATCACCGTATTGTTTTGATATACCACGGCTTTGTAATATAACTTGAAGTCTGAAATTGTGATGTCTCCAGGTTTGTTTTTCTTTTCCAAGGTTGCTTTAGCTATGCAGAGTCTTTTGTGGTTCCATACAAATTTTAGGATTCTTTGTTCTGGTTCTGTGAAAAATGCTTTTGACTTTTTGACAGGAATTGCATTAAATGTGTAAATTGCTTTGGGTAGTATAGAATTTGAACAATACTTGTTCTTCTAATCCATGAGCATCAGATGTCTTCCCATTCTTTCATCAGTTTTATAGTTTTGAGAGCACAGATCTTTCTTCACCTCTTTGGTTAAGTGTATTCCTACATTATCTTATTGTTTGGGGGCAATTGTAAAGAAGATTGATTTCTTAATTTGTCTTTCTGCTGCTTCATTATTGGTGTATAGAAATGCAACAGATTTCTATATGTTGATTTTGTATCCTGCAACTTTATTCACTTCATTTATCAGAACAGAAAACTGGGAGGCGCCTGGGTGGCTCAGTTGGTAAGGCATCCGACTTTGGCTCAGGTCATGATCTCACGGTTCATGGGTTTGAGCCACCTGCCTCGGATTCTGTGTCTCTCCCTCTCTGACCCCCCCTGCTCACACTCTGTCTCTATCTCTCTCAAAATAAATAAACATTAAAAAAAATTATTAAAAAGAACAGAAAACTGGGTATTTTGAATAATATGCTGTGGCAACTCTGGACTTCAGAATTCCTCTTCTTTTCCCTCTGGCTTATTGTTTTTCTTGTATGTGGGTGATGGTGCTGCTGTTGTTAAATGACTTCTGTAAAATAATGCTGTAAAATCAGTGTTCTTTTCATGTGTGGCCAGTGAAGTCTTTGATTGGTTAACTTCTTAGGTAATGATGAACAGAGATTTCCTTAAATACCTTGAGCCAATAAGTTTCCTGGCTTTTACCTAGGAACTCAGTGTGCTTTTGTGGCATATTTTCAGTAATCATAGGGGCTGTTTACAACTCCACTTTAGTCCTTATTTCTTGCTTGCAGAACTTCAGTATTATCCAGAGATGACAATTTGGGGCTTCCTCATTTGACTGAAACTTTTCACATTAAATATTTAGGATAATGATGGAGATTTTCCTTAAGCACATGGTTTATGTTGTATAAACCTTCATCATCTTTCTTCAGGTTTAAGTTATAATATAGGCTAGATACAACTGGTGATTTTTTTTCTAAAGTTGAATGTCACTCTGTATCCATAAGCTCTACAACAGATACTCATACACACACACGCATACACACACACGTGTGTATGCATGTATGATTGCAAAAATATGTGCTTATGTAGATAGATATAGGTATGTGTATATGTGTATGTGTGTGTGTGTACACATATGTATATTAGCACACACACACAGATTTTCACATTGCCCTTACAAACAATCTGTAAAGTATGACTCACAATATTTTTCATTGTTTAGCTTGTAGATATTATTCATTTTTTTTCCTCTTAAACCATAGAATGAATTTAATTGATTTTAATTATTTTACTAAAGCTGAAACATGCAGGACTCTAGGATTTGGGATTTCATTTGATTCACTAATGGGATATCATTTTATTTAAATTTCAGATTTATAGGCAAATTTTGCAGAAGAGAGCCAGCTTCCCTGTGAATAGAAATATATTGACATCTTAGGATTTTCAACAAATTCCTGATATAAAACTTTATGCCTTTCTGTCAATTAGTATAATGTCAATATTATAATAATTTGTGTAATAAATTTTGCAAATGTGTTGTTTTCATGAATTCCTTTATCACTTTCAATAGCTCATTCACAATGTTTTGTTTTGTTATTTATTTGCAGAACAAAAAGTATTCATTCAAGCACTCAATTTCAAGTATTGTAACTGTTAATATTAGGTGGGCACATTATATCTGTATAGTCATCAATCTACAATGAACATTTATTGAAAATTATTCTATTTTACTGTTGTCCTATGGCATTTGCCATCTTGCCAATGTGTCTACTAAATGTATTTATTATTCAAAGTGGCACTTTTTCTATTTCCTTAGCCAAATTTTCATTGATAAAGTAAAAACTCCTTGATAGTAAATTGCTTGTGAATTAATAGTTTGACTGCTTTAGACAATTCAGTGGGAAGGCTAGAAGAGAGCCTATGTGATGATATACCTAATAAAGAGCTTTCTCTAGTGCTGTAAAGAGCTGAGTGATAATTATCACACTGAGAAAGTTTATATAAAGGTCATACAAAAAAAGTCTTCAAATATCTACTCAACAACAGTCTAATTCATTGCAAAGCAGTTTGTTCTGCACCTAAGATTTCTCTGCATATAAAGATTGAAATAGATGAACAAAGATATATCTGATGAACACTATCAATAATGATACTCAATGCCCATGTAGTTCTATTAAAGAAAAAATAACAAAGCAAAATGCAAAAAGCAAAGCAAAACAAAGCAAAAACAAAGCAAATAATAGAGCAAAATGCATTAGTAGAAATAAAGAATATAAAAAAGGGAATAAATACATGATGATAAGGGGTTTGATTTAACAGGAAAATATAACAATCTTATATTTTAATGGTTATGTAACAGTAACTCAAAATATAAAAAAGAAATATTGACAAATTAAAGAGATTGAGATACTGTGACATTGTTCCAAGTAGAACAATCTAAAATAATAGTGTTCAGGAGACCTTTATGGATATGGCAACTCGATTTATAATATAGAGTTAGCATTACAAAACAATGGGAAAATATAGACTTCTCAATAAACGATACTAGAATTTTCTCTCTTTTACCTTCCATACTAGTTAACATTTAAAAAATATAATACAGAACAATACTTGTGTGAACAGGGTAGGGAAGGTTTTAATAAATAGGATATGAAATTACATACTATATGGAAAAATATAAGTAATTTCAAATACACTCAAATAAGAATGTTTAAATAAAAGATGTATCTAGAATGAAAAGACATGCCATAAAATCAATAATATATTTACAATATATAATTAACAAAGAACTAGTATCTAAAATGTATTTTAAAAACACCTTCAATTTGATAAAGCAAAAAGACAAACTAAGAGGGAAAAAATAAAAACGAAAAATTGATAGAGACTTTTCATAGAAGATGGAACATTAATATCATTAAAGAGAGGAAAATATGCTCAGTGTCATTTGTAATCACAAAAATACAAACTAAAACCACAAAACTTTTTACTCATCCAAGAGAAAAAAAAAGTCACCATATCAAGTATATTTCAACTATGCTGAAGAAAAATTAACACCTAAATATATACTATAGAGAAATTGTTGCACATATAAATCAGGAGACTTGTACACAAGCATTTTTGGAAACAGCACTGAACAAAAATCAAAGTATTAGATCCAACTCAAATGTTGCCTGGCATTAAAACGGATTAATTATAATTTATTCATACACTATTCATGCAGCAATTAAAAATTTGAAATTAATATACTGAAGTTATATTAAGCAACATCAATAAATCTCAGAAACCTAATGTTAAATGTAAAAATAAGCCTTCAAATGATATATGCAATTTGATTCTTTTTATATAAAGTTCTACCATGTAAGATAGGTTTTATCTTGCTGGACTGGGTAGGAGATATGAGTATTTCTTAAAAAAATTTTTTTTTATTGTTTATTCATTTTTGAGAGAGAGAGAGAGGCAGAGTTGAGCTGGGGAGAGGCAGAGAGAAGAGGGAGACGCAGAATCCAAAGCCGGCTCCCCACTCTGAGCTGTCAGCACAGAGCTGGATGCAGGGCTCAAACCCAATGGCTGTGAGATCATGACCTGAGCCAAAGTTGGACGCCTAACCAACTGAGCCACTCAGGTGCCCTGATATGAGTATTTCTTATGGAGAGAGCAGTGAGCAAAAAGAAGCAGAAAAATATAGGACATGTTTGGGGAATGATAAGTGCAATTGTGATCTAGGCAGAGGTTGACCAATTTTTTCGTAGAAAGCTGGATAATAAATATTTGAGGCTTTGTGAGCTATAGGGACTCTAGCAAGCACTCAACTCTACTATTGTAGTGCAGAAGAAGTTATACATGACATGCAAACAAATGGGAATGGTAAGTAAATATTTATAAAACCAGGTGGAGGGCTGGATTTGGCCCTAGGATTGTAGCATTCAAAGCCTGGGCTAGGGGACGAACAATCTAAAGATTTGTATTTTCCCCCACCTCTAAGTGTTTTGTTCTCTGTGAGGCACGATATCCATCTCATCTTCTGGAAAATAAATTCCCTTTTTTGCTGGGTTCTCCCTTAAGGAAATTGCAGTGAAAGGCAGTAGTGGTAGTGAGGACTCATCTGGGGAGGCTTTTGGATGCAGATTTCCTAGTAAGGACTCATTTGACCACATTGTGTTCTTTTTTTCAAAAAAATGCACATTTAATATTGTACTCCCCTTCATGAACTGGCCCAGGATATGTCTCTGACACATAATAAAATATTAAGTAATGAGTTTTTGATTATTAAGATTATAGTCTCTAATATGTATGACTTTGCTATACTATGAATATGGACATTTTGCTTTCATTTATAAGTCTGAATTTACTCCCTTCGTAAAATCATCTTTCTGTTTTCTCCTCCTCCTCCTCCTCTTCCTCTTCTTTCTTTTTGACATAAGATCTCAGGATTTTGGCTATGTGGTTAGAAAGTACACAATCTGAGTGGAAAAAGAAAAGTCCACACATTGGGGGGTGCTTTTTTCTAAAACAGAGTGAGTCTTGGCAGAATTTGTGTCAGGAATCACATGAGATGTTCCTACTTAGCAAAAATGTGTTATCTACGAACACTGTAGAAACATCCATACCTTAAATTAGAGTTTATTCATTACTTTGAGCCTCCCATACTTGACTTCAAAGGTTATACTCACAAATTCAAAATAAATGTTGATCTCCCAAAATCAAGGATTAAGCAGTTTGGGGATATTGTTTCATTATTTTGCCTGAATTTTGCAAATACTTGTTAGGATGTCAACAGCATGGAATATGGGTTTGTGGATTATCATAAGACATTTTTACACAATATTAGTAATTGCAAAACTATCTTTATTTTTAGTTTGAACAAAGTGATCCTAACTTCTTATCTCAAGTAATAATAAGCCTAAAAGGAAACTAACTGGATGCAACAATGAAAACATGGCTAATGGTTATTGGATTTTTAAATATTATTTATTTGAATAGCTTTAGTGTAACTGATTAGAATGTCAAAGGACTATAATTTGCATAGGCATACCAACCAAGAAAACAAACAAATTAAGATAACAATTATAACATTGAAATGTGAAAATTATACATTTGTCTGATGAATTTAGCTTATAAATAGTTCTCAGGGTATGTTCAGTATACTTCTTAGGCACTATGCAGATATGATTTTCAGTGGTATTTACAAGCTTTTTAAAAAAATATTGGAGCTTTTAGCAATATAAGCCATCAGATTAGTTCTCTGGAAGGAAATGGGGGTGGGAGTGTGTAGCCCTGGGCAAACAGATCTTAAAATTATGCCAGGAGAATGAGCAAGGAGGACCTAGAATCACCTGTCACTTACATTTAACAAACAAATCAGGAGTCCCTGGGTGGCTCAGTTAGTTAAGCATCTGCCTCTTTCTTGATTTTAGCTCAGGTCACGATCTCGAGATTCCTGGGTTCAAGCCCCGCCTAGGGCTCTGCACTGAGAGTATGGAGCCTGCTTGGGATTCTGTCTTCTTCTCTCTGCCTCTCCTCTGCTTGTGTTCTCTCTCTCAAAATAAATAAAACCTAAAAAAAAATCAACCAATCAAAACAAAACCAATTTTGTAAAAGTCCAAACCATTCTTGTATCATTCAAAGGTGAAGAATATTATATTTATATGTTTTAAAATTCAAATTCTGAAAACCGTGTTTGTGTTTTATTTAATAACTTGATTCTTTGGTAAATTGTCAGATAGCACAAATCCAAGTATTGAGGAAAATTTTATTTCATTTTTTAAATTAAAAAGTAGAAAAATAGACATTTTTCAAATAAAAGATAATTAGGTGAAAAATAATTTAATGCAGCAGTTTCTTTTAAAGGTTTTTTTAATGTTTATTTATATTTGAGAGACAGAGAGAGACAGCATGAGTTGGGGAGAGGCAGAGAGAGAGGGAGACACAGAATCTGAAGCAGGCTCCAGGCTCTGAGCTGTCAGCACAAAGCCCCATGGGAGGGTGAGGGAAGTTGGTGGGGGGGGGGGGGGTCGAACTCACGAACCAGGAGATCATGACCTGAGCCAAAGTCAAACACTTAAGCAACTGACCTACCCAGGCATCCCACAGCAGCTTCTTTTAAACTCAATGAAAGTTTATGAACACAACTTATTTTGAAGTCAGTGTAAAGGTAAAAGAGTTGTTTTCAGTTTGCTTTTGTACTCACAGTATTTTAATTCAGCATACTTATAAAGATTTTCCTCCCACAAGTCAAACTTGTCTGTTTATGCCTGGATAGGAAATGGTCCATTTAGATGACCTAGTATTTTCATATGAACTTTAATTTATGATGACAACTTGTATTTATTTAAGTGGCCACTAGATGGCAGACCTATCACTAAACAGAATTTAGGCACAAAGTATATTCCTCAAGCAACTTGAATCACATAGCAGAGCAATATTTTATTTCAAGCTTAGCTTAGCTTCTCATCCTCAGCCTTCTCCATAGTTTTAAGGGGGGTGGGGGCATGATAATGGAGATGATATAACATCTTAGCAATCATGTGAGATTTTAATAGTTTACAAACTTAATTCCTTCTTACAATAATCTTTTAAGTTAAGACAAACACTGCCATATTGTTTCCCATGGGTTTCCCAGGGCATATGACAAAGGTTATTTTTTTGAAGACTACAAGGAGATAACACTGACGAATTTTGCTTGAGGGCTGTAGTATTTGATTATGCCACCCACATAGATGATTTGGGGACAACTTTTGGTTCTGTATCTGGTATGTATTTTCTGCTTATGTTCTATACCTTCATGTTTCCAAAAGAGTTCAATCCCTCTAGGAGACTGCAGAATCAATTAGAGCTACAAAACCATTCCCTCCTCAGTGATACTGACCTCTAACTTCTTGATATTCTTTTGCCCTTTGGATTCTAGAATAGAATTATCTTTATCCGGCTTCTTTCTGTTTCATCTTTTGTGTTCATTGAAAGCTCCCATCACCATCACTTTAAATAGCCTCTTGATTTCTGATATTGAGCACTGGGCTTCACTCATTTTCGGCTTTTTGAAAATAGGCCAACAGTTTTCTAAAAGCTTCTAGGGATCCTTTGCAGAAATTAGAAGCTCATGTATGTGTGTGTGTGTACACACACTCTTTCAGCCAAGAAAAAGTGATATGATTCCTGATGCTGTTTTATCTAACTGGCAGCATAAAGCCACACTATAAAGCCATTACGTCAGAATGCTAAGATTTAGAACTAACACTTTACAGCTCTGAAAGAAAAGTTAATTTTTGGTAAATGTTAATGAATCTAATGGCACCTAGGATAGAAAACAATAGAAGGCCAGCACTTTTACTATTAAACTCTTCCTTTTGTTCATATTGGAAGCTTATACTCTTGCCATAAAATAGGTTACATTTTTGATAATAGAGGGTGGATTTGAAAGTTTGCTTTCATACTTAGAACATTATAATGATGTGAACAGAGCGATGTGCTTACATGTAAAAGTTTAGATTACAAGAGTATTTTATCTCCTCTCCCCTTATTACCAAAGCAGTAAGTTCACAAACAAAAATACAAATGAAAAATTTCTTTAAAATGTCCCAAATCTGGAAATCCCTTTTGTGACTCTGTGAATATGTTTTCATTTTTAATTTTAAATTGAACAATGTATATGAAATAACTGTAGATTCACATGCTTTTGTTAATAAGCAATGTGGTGAGATCCCATATACCCTTTACCAGTGTCATCCAATGGTGACATCTTGCAAAACTATAGTACAATATCATAACCAAGATGTTGACATTGATATGGTCAAAAATCAGAACATTTCCATCATCCCTCCTGTCACCATAGCCACACATACTTCCTTCCCACATCTATGCTCTCCTTAACCAATAGCAAACCCTAATCTGTTCTCCATTTCTATAATTTTGCCATTTGAAGAATATTATATAAATGAAATCAAGCAGTATGTGACTTTTTGGTGATTGGCTTTCTTCACTCAGCATAATTGTTCTGGAGATTCATACAGATTCTTCCATCAGCTAGTAGTTTAGTCCTTTTTCTTGCGGAGTGGGATTCCATGGTATGGGTGTAACATAGTTTGTAAAACATTGCACCCATTAAAGTACATCTGGATGTTTCAAGTTTGGTGTTGTTATGAATTATGCTTGTATAAATCTATAAATATTCACTTATAGGCTTTTGTGTGAGCATAACTTTTGATTTCTCTGTGATAAATTCCAAGGAATGCAAATGCTAGGTCATGTCACAGTTGCAGGATTAGTTTTTCAAAGAAAGCATCTAACTGTTTTTCAGAGTGGCTGTACTATTTTACCTTCCTATTAACAATGTATGAGTGACTTAGTTTCTCTGTGTCATCACCAGCCTTTGATGTTCTTACTGTTATTTATTTTAGCCATTCTTTTAGATGTATGGTGACAATTTGTTGTGGTTTTACTTTGCAACTAATGGCTGCAAATGGCTGCAGATGTAGAACATATTTTTATGTGTTTCTTTGTCGTTTATATATTCTCTAGTGAAAACTCATGTCTTGCATCCACTTCCCAAATGGATTCTTTGCCTTCAATGTTGGATTTTGAGAATTCTTTATGTATTCTAGATACTAGTCCTTTGTTATTTATGTAGTTTGCAAATATTTTAACATTTTCTTTTTTCTTTCTAACTTTCAGAATATACAATATGTATAAACATTCATTCCAAGGTTTTTAGTTGTGTGTTGTACTTAGAAGAATAGAGAAAAGTGTGCCTACCCTATCTTCCCAGAAGGGGAAGTCTTGAAAAATAGTTTTTATTTTATAAAAGAGATGCTAATTTATATTTAGGTTTTCTAGTATTGTATTTACATGCATAACTAAAAAAAGATAAGTTTAAAAAAGGATTCAAATGCAAATGTAAAGAGGTTTACAAAATCCCACAAAATTGTAGGATCTTTGTATCAATATTACTAGTATTATATACTTAAACATATGAGTGTTATCTGGGCATAAACATTTCTTCATTGAAATATGCCTGCTTTAAATTAAAATTTTATTAGCAAGCGAATTTAATACATTTTTAAAGAAATTAGTCATGGAAAATACTTCTATACTTATGTTAGAATAGTTGAGATGTTTAGGTTCTGTATAGGGTTTGAATTACCCACCTGTGTTTCAAAGACTCTTTTTATCAAAATGATCTACTTCCGACTAGATCTTTGGTAAATCATGAGATATTTAAAATATGTGTATAGGTAGTCAGTATAAATAATTCACATTAATATAAACTATTAGCTAGGTTTTTTTTTTTCTTTCGTATGCTAAGGTTTTTAGCGTAACATAATTGCTACAGTTTGTAATCAGAACAACATTCTTCAGTTTGGTAGTAGCAATGTATTGCAAAGCTCATTTAAAAAAAATTAAAGGAATCATTTCTTTTATAATTTGGCTAGAATTTAAAAAGAGAAATGGTAATGGTTTCTCTTTTCTTCCCATATTTGATATTTCCCTCCCTGGAAAATAAATCACTCCAAAACTCCAGTGTTAATCTTAAAATAAGGGACAAAATTTTTTTTTTTTTTAAGTTCTGGTTTTTGGTAGATTTTAGATATATGCTTCTACTTTTTTATTGAACCTAATTAGGCAAATTGGTTCTTTCTTAATTTTTAAAAATACTTTTCGATATTTTTTGTTTTTTGTTTTGTTCTTAATGTAGCCCAGGAGATATGGAAAATTCATCATTATTTATTTTCTTTCAGTTTATGTAAACAGATTGTTGTTAATATATTTGTATTTCAATGGCAATAAAAGGTTGGGAAAAGTTAAAAACCTTTAGTTTTCTGGCACATTTCCCAAAGACATTCAGATTTTAAGCAGTTACTGGTTAGATTTAGGTTGTGCGTGGGTGTGTATTTATTCTGCATTGTGAGTTTTATATGGATTTAAGACTTTTAGAGAATTATAACTTACTGTCTGATCTCTCCTGTGCTCAATTCTCTAAGTTCAAGAGTTCTTTTAAAGTAAGAATACCTTTCTCCCCCCTAAGAAACTATTTGCAGTTTCTGGAGACTTCAGTGATTTAAAAATATTTCATATACATAGGTCAGAACATGGTTTATATAAGCCTCCATTTTTGTATCTAACTGATTATTTCCAAAAGCATTCTTCTTGTCTTTACTTTCAGATCATTCTTTGTCACATTCTCTTATTAAGAGTCTGTTTCTTATTCATCCAATTGTATACATACTCATTTACACACACATACACACACAGAGCTACTGAATTTGTATTAAAGACAATGTTAGAGCCATAATGAAACATCTTTGCAGATTTCTTCACAATTATAATGATTATCACCAATTAAGTTTCCTGAAGTTCAGAAAATAAAACTGTTCACATTTTATGATTAATCTCCAGGTAATTGTTATGAAGAAATCATCTAATTAGAAAAGCCAAACGGAACTCCAAAGAATTCTAGAGCTCATCACTTTGTTAGACTATTGTAGAGTTGTCAGCATATATAATTTTGAAAGTCTACTCTCCCTTGGGCTCAGTATCATCATAGGTTTAACCCATGATGATTCTCTTGTTTTTAGGCACTTTCATAAACAATTTCTGAATAATGGAATTTTTTGTTCTTTAAACAATTATTGCTAAAGAATTCTGCCATCAGCTAAAAGTCAACACCTGGGAGATAAGTTAGAGCCTGGCAGAGAGATAGTCAACAAATACCAATTGCCTCCAGTGTGACTGGTCAGTTCAGAATTCGATCATAACAAAATCTTGTTCATTCACAACACCCTCCTTCTGTTGATAGTAGATGTCTCCAGCAGGTCTCTCAAGCTCCTCTCCTTATCTGTGCTTGCTGCCACAGAGGCAATTCTTGCCCCTGACTTTTTGGAGGTACCCGCACTACTTTCCACATATCTTTTACCAATTCAGTGTCTGACAACACCCTGTTCTCTAAATGAATATCACTACACTGCATTCAACTGCTTTAACTTGGCCTTATTTTCCTTGACACAGTCTTTACTCTTGATGGAAGTTACTCATTCTAGTCCTCATATTCTACATCTTTCTCGTGTTATACTGCTTATTCTGCCGCCTTAGTTGGAGAGTAAAAGAAGAACACACACTCCATGCATGATGTTCTAGAAGATGCATGGATATGCTGAAGTCATCTAACCTCTCAGAGCTCAGCTGAGGGTGTGTGTGTGTGTGTGTGTGTGTGTGTGTGTGTGTGTTGATTCTGTGGGGCTGGAATAACAGCTTCCACAAGAGTCATTGTGGGAGTGAAATAAGATAATCTCTAGCACAGGGAGCAGAAAGTGGTACACAGTAAGCTCTTAGGAAAAATGAAATCCTTTATTTCATTTCTCAATCTTTGAGGCAATGGTACTCTGATTAACACTTACATATATTTTATTTGACTTTGTGTTCTAAGCCAAGCCCTGCCACTGCTTATTTGTGTAACTTTAGGTAAATCACCTAAATTCATAGCTTGGTTTTCTCATGTGTTAAATGAGAATGTAACAAAGTTCATGTTTTCTGGTAGTGCTGCATTGAAGAGCAAAGGAGATAATAGACACAAATGCTTTTAAACATAGAAAGTATTATATAAATGTGTAAATAGAAGTAAAATTATAAAAGTATAATATAATTCAGCTACACTTCTTTTTTTAAGTTTATTTATTTTGAGAGAGAGAGAGAGAGAGACAGAGACAGACAGAGAGAGAGAGAGAGAGAGAGAGAATGGAAGGAGAGAGAGAGGAAAGAGTGAATCCCAAGCAGACTCTGCACTATGCAGGAATCCAACTCCCAAACCGTGAGATCATGACCTGAGCCAAAATCAAGAGTTTGACGCTTAAACAACTGAACTACCCAGGTGCCCCTAATTCCATGGAACTTCAAGGGAAAGCCTATTTCATGCTGGAAGCAGTGTTGGTGTTTTGCACATATGAACTTAAGTCTTGGGAAAAGCTTGTTCATTTATCAGTCGTTACATAACAAACCATCATGAAATGCAGTGGCTAAAAATAACAATTTATTATTATTCCCACACAGGTCTGGGAATTGAGTGGCTCAGCTGAGAGATGTTTGTTTGCATTTCTCATGTGGTTGCCACCAGTTGATGTCTGTATCTGAAGCCATCTGCATTAGTTTCCTCCAGCTGTTGCTACAAAGTACCCCAAACTAAATGGCTTCAAACAACATAAATGTATTTTCTCACAATTCCAGAGGCTAGAAGTTTCAAATCAAGGTTTCAGCAGTGCCATGCTTCCTCCAAAGGCTTTAGGAAGTGTCCTTTGCATCTTTCAGTTTCTTATGGCTGCTGGCAATCCGTGGTGTTCCCTGTTTTTTGGACCACCCCAAACCTGCCTCTATCATCATGTGACCTTCTCTGTGTCTGTGTCTGTGTGTCCAAGTTTTCCTCTCCTTATAAGGACATGGTCATACTGAATTTAGGACTCACCCTAATCTAATATGACTTCATCTTAATTTGATTATATATACAAAGACCCTATTTCCAAATAAGGTCAAATTCCCAAATACCAATATATAGGACTTGAATATACATCTTCTTGAGGAATACAATTCAACCCACACACTCCATCTGAAGGCCCAGTTGAGCTGAATGTCTTAGATGGCTTTTCCACTTCTATGTCTGACACCATGTGACTAGATTGGGCTTCCTGATAGGAAAGCTGTGTAAGAGTAGTCAGAAGTCTTACCTAATGGCTGGCATCCTCTAGAGTAAAGTTCCAAGGATCGCAAGGAGAGCCTGTTTTCTTGTAATCTGGCCTCTGAATCATACCATTGCATTCTGTGGGTCAAAAAACAGGTCACACTGCCAGAACATACTCAAGAGAAAGACACTACACCAAGGTGTGAATATCAGGAAGGGCCTGAATGGAGAGTCATTTGGGGAGATTATCTATCACACAATAAGGCTATTCTCTTTGTTTTAGAGATGAGGAAATTGGAACTCAATGACTTAGACAAAATGACAATCATGGCACAGTTAATAACTGATTCCATTGAGACTCCTCTGCCTGTCTTCAAACTCTTTGCTCTTTCTACTGTCCTGTGTCTCCCCATTTATTACCATATGCTTCTAGCACCTTCTCTTCTTTCAATATCTTTCAATATCCAGATGTCTTTCTACTTCCTAAGTGACTTCAAATGCGACTCAAATTCTCTTTAACTGGCTGTAACTTTTGTTATAGTCATATTCTTGTTGACCATTTTAACTTTAGTTTTAGTCAGGGGGAGTTGGAGAATTCCAGTAGGCTTCAGCTTTGCTGCCAATTCAACAGGATCCTTGACTGATTGCATATAAAAATAAATCAGTGCAATTTGAATTCCATCCTTCAAGATTTTGACCTCTGAAACCTGTGTGTGTGTGTGTTTACTGAGATATAATTGATATACAAAAGTTATTGATATTTAGTAACATACATTTTGTTGCGTTTGGACATATGTATATACCCATGATACCATTACCGCAATCAAGATACTAAACTTATCCTTACCTTCCAAAATTTTCTTGTGTTCTTGTGTGTGTGTGTGTGTGTGTGTGTGTGTGTGTGTGTGTGTCTGTGTGGTAACAGCATTTAACATGAGAACTATTCTTTTAACATGCTTGAAAATACACAGTACTATATCAACTATAGATACTTCTATGAGCCTATCATTTAGATATTGTAATCAATTTCATGAAGACTGCTTCAGTCTTGTATAAAATGAGTTGTTATCACATCAAGAATTTCTAAAGTCTTCTGAATTGTTTTAAAGGATAGCTACGAATCGTGCTGGGAAGGAGTACTCATTCAATCTTCTAGGATTCCATGAAGAAGCATTTTTTTTAATGTAGAATTTCTTTTATATATCAACTGTCTTTTAAAGCTTAGATTTTCCCTTTTTTTAAATTTTTTTAACGTTTATTTTATTTTTGAGACAGAGAGAGACAGAGCATGAGCAGGGGAGGGGCAGAGAGAGAGGGAGACACAGAATCCAAAGTAGGCTCCAGGCTCTGAGCTGTCAGCACAGAGCCCGAGGCGGGGCTCGAACCCACGGACCGAGAGATCATGACCTGAGCCGAAGTCGGCCGCTTAACCCACTGAGCCACCCAGGCGCCCCTAGATTTTCCCTTTTGAAAAAATATTGTGAAGTTGCCAAACCACTTGACTGCCTATCGTAGCTTAAGTTTTTATTATTCAGAAATAATTTATACTGAGAGTAAAGTAAAAAGTATGTATCGTATGGACAAAGGATTCATGTATTGATACCTTTTTATGTGTAACAGAAGTTTTTAAAAAGAAGAATGGAAATGGCTTTCCCATGTACTTGTATATGAATAAACATTTCCTGTTGCAACCACCATTCTATTCTCTGCTTCTATAAATTTGATTATTTTAGATACCTCATATGGGTGGAATCATGCAATATTTGTCCTTTAACTGGTTCATTTCACTTAGCACAATGTCCTCTAGGTTCATCCATGTTATCACAGATGGTAGGATTTTCTTCTTTTTAAAAGCTGAGCAATTTTCACATGTATATACCACATTTGTGTCATACATTTATCTGTTGACAGATGTTTGTATAGTTTCGATGTCTTGGCTGTTGTATATAATGCTACGGTGAATGTGGGATTTCAGATATCTCTTGGAAAACCACATTTCAATTCCTTTGTCTGTATACCTATAAGTAGGATTGCTGGATCATATGGTAGTTCTTTATTCGACCTTGATCTTCCTACTTTCCACTTCTTCTCCATTACTTCTGAGTAAACCTCTGCTTTGTCCTGCCTTCTAGAACCTTGTTCTCACTTTTAGAAAAGTGGTTTTCACATGTGTACTTTTCTCTGCACTTGGACTCCTTTACACTTCGATTTTTGCTACACAAAATTAACCAGTATCTTCACTACTTTCTCAAATGTGCTCAACTTTGCTGTAGAAAGTCCAATATTAATTCAATATTAATTAATATACTCAATATATTCCAGAAACTACCATAATACTAAGAAGCAAAAAAATATATCAAACAATGCTCTTGCCCTCAAAGAGCTCCAGTCCAATGTGAAAGACAGGAGACTACTTTATAATTTCAATGGTATCCTATGGTAGAGATCTATGAAAAGTACATGGATCCACATTATAATCCATGCAGTCCTCTTATTCATTGCATATTGATTCTCTCCTATACTCTTAATAAGAGGATTCAGCTTATAATAAGCTCCCAATTCCTTCTCCCTCTACTTTATTTCTACTTTTATACCCAAAGCAATCCCAATGTGAGCTCTAACAGCCTTCCTTTTTTTTTTTTTTTACATCAAACACACCATGTTTCATCACCAATTCTATCTTCTTTCCCTTATAATTCAGAAGAAAAGGTGTAGCTTGTTTTATTTGCAGTAACTTTACCTCCTATATCCCCACACATCACTCTTGCCTGCTATAGGACTGTTGATCCAATTTCTCGACTTCTTCCTACTCTGTAATCATTTATTTACTAAATAAATGGCTCCTGCTCCTGCTCATTTATTTACTAAAACCTTACTTGTTTGTAATCCAAAAAATGAAATCTTCCATTATTTCTGGCATTGAGGGTTTAACTTGTCTAAAACAGATATTGTGCAGCCTGACTTCCTGTAAAACCCCAGTAGCTAAGCTCACCATTTCTGGTTAACCACAAGTCTCATACTAGCCTCTCTTCTATCATGGCAGGATAAAGACTTGTGCTTCCTCAACCATGAATACCGATGTGGCAGACTGCTGCTAGTTAGCCATGATATAGAGCTCCAACTAGGCTTTGTCCCCAGACAAGGGAGAAACCTGCGAACTTCTCAACTGTCAAGAACTCTGAGGTTCTGAGATTTCAGCTTACTTGCAAGCTAGCAGTGCAGTTACAACAATTTCATGGATACTGGAAAATGATATAGGCCTACTAGGCCAGAGATAAAGGTTGTTTTGTTAGCTACAGCCATAGCAGCAGCCAAAGTATCAGCACATATACACCAGGTACCCAAGCCTCATTTCCCACAAGAGAACACATAAAGGGCCAGATGGTACCTGCACATGTAGTAAGTTGTGATACAGGAGAGGACACTTGAGCTTAGGAAAACTGACTCTTTTATGAGATAAAAGCATGCATATTCTTTGCTCTGGAGGGAGACATTATTTTTAATATATTAGACAGTAAATGAGCCTACCCTCTGTTTCGCAAGGAGACATTATTCTAGTTTTTAAGGCTGTTAGAAAATGCCCTTTGCTCTGGAGGGACACACTATTTATGGACACACATCTATGCCACACTATGTGAGGAACCCATAGAGAACTGTTGCCCAATACTAACCATAAATGCCGAGCCTCGAGGATAGGAGTTAGTCCTACCAGGGCTTATTACTCTTTTATTCTTTCCTGGTGCTCCCTTAATCATGCTACTTGAAAGCATCATGGAGTCCTTTTCAGCAAATCTAGATCTCAGTGAAGGCCTAGAATTCAGGGAGGAACAGGGGCCTACATGTCTGCAAATCTGATTCTGTGAGTTCATCCTGGTGAATGCTGCTCCTTCAGATCCATATGTGTTCCTTGGCTTTTTGTCTCTCTCAGCATGGTAGGCATACACATGAGTTACCCCTAGATTGTGTCTTTTTAGTTATCAAGAATTTCAAAAGCTGTATCCATATTAAAAAAGAGACTTAATTGAATCAACAAATATTTATCAAGTACCCCCAATAAATGTGTCAGGCATAATTACTGGGAAAAAAAATCTTTACATAAAACCTTCATTCTAGGTGAAATACCATTTATTTCCTACAAAATTAAGAATGACTTTTTAAAAATAACAACATACAGCGCTGATAAAGATACAGTAAAATGAGCAATCTTACACCTTGCTTTTGGTTACAATTGCTATAAACCCTCTGCAGAAAACTAACCAATACATAGAAAGGGCTTCAAAATTTTGCAATAAGTTATATACTTTACCACATTGTTTATAACAATCAAAAGTTACAGGGGCGCTTGGTTGGCTCAGTCAGTTGAGTGTCCACCTCTTGATTTCAGCTCAGGTCATGATTCCAAGTGTCAGGAGATTGAGCCTCAGTCAACCTCTGCACTGAGCATGTAGCCTGCTGAAGATTCTGTCTGTTTCCCTCTCTTTCTCTGCCCCTCTTTCCCACTCACACACTCTCTCTCTCTCAAAAAAAAAAAAAAATGTGACAAATTATATGCCCAGTGTGTTGAGAGAGACTAAATAAATGTTGATATAACCCTGAGATAAGTTTTTGTCCAATAATTATGGTTACCAAGAGTGTTCAAAGAGATGCAAATATGTTTTAATGATTTAATGGTAAAAAGATATGTTCTAAAATTGTATATATTTAAATTCTTCAGTTATGTAAAAGTGCACAATTTTGTAAGGAAATATGCTGAAAAACTGGTAGTAGTTTTCTCTGTAGAAAGTAGTAGTAGTTTTACTGCAGTAGTGTTGCTATTTCCAACATCTCTCCAGAATGTCTCTAAATACTTGATCTGTGCAGTCAAGTATGATGAATTAGAGCTCAGGCTCTGGGATCATAGTTCTTTGAACTAAAATTCTGACTCCATCTTTCTCTAGTTGTGTAGCTTTTGGAAAGTTATATAGCCTGCCTAACCCTCAATTTACTTATCTAAACATTGGGTATCATAACAATATGACACTGGGCTGTAGTGAATATTGAATAGAATAATGCACCGGAAGCATTTAGTGGAAAGCCTAGTACAGAAGCGGGGAGATATTTTATTGTGACTAGGAACACAGATCCTGGAGTCAGACTTCGCGGATCCCAATCCTGGCATCATTACCAGTGGAACAAGTTACTTTCAGTTATCTTTGTGCCTCAGTTTTAGTTTCTTTTTGTTTCATCAACTCTTATAGGAGAACTCAATAGTTGAGTAGTAACTCAATAAATATTGAATGCATGCATTAGTGAAAGCTATGATTTTGTTACTTAAAAATTAAATATATACCTATTATCTCCAAATTTCTAAGTCATTCCATTACAGCTTCTGCTCCTTTTATGTATCTGAAACACTCTTAAAGGTCACTCAATATTCATTGTTACCACATTAAATAATATATCTTCAGTTCGAATCCTTGTTGATACCTTAAACATGTGAACATCTCCTTCTCCATTGAACTCTTGTCAATTGGCTTCTGTATCTATGCTATCTTGTTTTCCCCCAAGTCCCCACTACTTCTGCTTCTACTCCCTATTTTTCCTGAATGCATATATAGATGTTTTCCCAAAGTTCTATAATTCAGTTACCATGTTAAATGTTTAAATGAATAATATTTTATATTCACCATTCTAATTCGTTAGGATACATGTGAAAAGATGTTATGCTTTTTCATAAAATCCCGTATTTCTCTTCCACTGGAAGTGCCTGCCCCACCACCATCTCTGGATTTCCATCGTCCTCTGTGTGTTCTCTCTTCAGATCCTTATTATGGCCTGCACTGGTCATGTGTATGCTTTTACTCTTCTTTAAATTGTGCATTATCTTAGGCCTGACTTATTTATCTTTACATTCCCCAAGACAACTATTATAATGTCTTACCTAAATTAGGCACCAGATTGTTGTTGTCGTTTGCTTATTTATGTGTTTGGTTTGAATAAGTCATCCAATTAAAGTCCTTTATTACCTCATGGTTTAGAAATGGATGTGAGGACAAATCATGCCCTAGTTCAAGGCTCCAGGGTTGCTCCAACTCATGATATAGGCTGCTCTTTCCTTCCTTTTGACTCTTTGTGAATTTCCCTGAAGTTAAAGGTTTCATTAAACAGATCTTTTTTTTCCCCCAATGAAATGTCATTGTTTTAACATGGATATGATGAATTAAAAATACTTGGGATTTTCCTCTCAAATACTGGTCATCCATATTAAAGAGTCATAACAAAATATAACAAAATGGCAAATTTTCAAGAGAAAAGGCATATATATGTGTGTGTGTGTGTGTGTGTGTCTATATATGTACACATATATGCATACACGTTTTATATATTTGTAATAAGACACAAAATAAAAACAAGCACGTTAATGCCAAAAAACTAGGAAAAACAATTATATGGGATAATGTAAAACATGTTCAACTACTCAAGATCCAAAAGTGCCATAACTGACAGCAAGAGAGTTAATTGAGCCAAATATTGAATTAGGTTTTAGAATGATACATTTATGGTAGAAGGCAAAGACTTTCCTAAACTAATGGAGTGATTATTACATAATTTTGTTCGGTACCAAATAGAAGGACTCCAACTGTATTTTTAATCATTTCTTTCACAATTATGGCAAAGGAAAATTGCGTGCTTTGCTGCTATCCCCTGTTTGGTCATATCTTTAAAATTTCAGGAAGCATATAGCATTAATCATATAAATTAGTGTTCCATCTCAGAAGGGATGCATGTAATTCAGGCCAACGGAGGACAAACAAATCCTCCTCTGCTATGGGGAAGAGAGCAAATACTGCCGATGTATTTTATTAATAGGGAGCTTCCTTACTCTTTGCCACCTGATTGTGTTCCTAATTCCATTAGAGGAATCCGTATGAAATATTAGTGCACGATATAGTTATTGACACTGATAATAGAAGTTAGGTCTCTAATGTGAAAATGTTTCCAGCTACCCAGCAGCATAGATTATATATTTTTAATTTTTATGTTCCCTCATGATTTCATGGTTTAATTGTATTAAGTATGCAATTAAATTTTCATTATATCCAGGGCCTGACATTCTCTATCACACCACCTGCAAAATCATGGCTCTAACTTTCAGCTAATTCAATCATCAGAGGCTGTACTACTAGTTTTCTTTTATACTAGGCCAACCCAAGGCTGCATAAGCCTAACCAAAGGGCAGTTTTTTCCAAAAATATTTCTAATCAGAACAGCATAAAGAGTACCTGATGAAGGTAGGTTCTTGGAAAGTGTGCATGTAATTTATGCCACTTTTGTTAAAGTTTTTTGTTTCTTTGTTTTTAAATAAAGTTTTAATGACTTTACAAGGACCTTTAGTGACTTTACAATGACTTTAATGACTTTACAAGCTTACAAGGACCTGTATAATATGGTTCCTATTGATTCATTTGGCCTCATTTTCTTTTACACTTTTTTTTCCAGTTTTTTCACAACTTGCTGTTTCCTCTGATAAAAGGCTCTTGCCTTCACCCATTCCTAATTAACTTCCCTTCAATTTCACGTAGTTAACTCCTCTTTATTTTCCAGATTACAGGGTAAACATCACTTCCCCTGGAAGATCTTTCCTGACTTACATAACTAGACAAAACCTTTTATATTCAATCTGCCCTGCTTTTTCTTCAAATATCCTATTTCAATTTGTGACATTTATTTCTTTGCCTATTGTGTATGTCTCTCTATCCTTATAAATTCTAAGCTCTATGAGGGCTTTATCTATTAGAATCTTCATTTTATCTCTCTTACTTCAAAATAGTGTTTGGTGTATGATTGGCAAGAAATCTAATGCTTTATTATTCACAAGTTTATGAAAGTAAAGTTCTAGAGAAGTAGCCTTCTTGAATATCAGGTTTCTACTATTCTAAACTCAGAGCTATTTATTCAGAGCTATTCCACCACAAAAAGAGGATAATGAACTAGTCCATAAGGATGAGTGTCTGGAGCAGTTGTAGGAAATAGGGTTGAGTGTTAGGAAGGGGAGGAGTAATTTCTGACTGAACAGACTATAATCTCAGTGAGAGAAGTAGTCATACTTTTAAATATCAGACAGAAGGTAGCACCTTAAATATAGACTTCCTTTGTTAATTGTTCGTTCAACAAATTTTATTGAGTTTTAGGGATCATTCCAGATATTGATGATGTAGTGGAGGGCATTAGTCATATGATTTTATGGGGACAAATCTACAGAGACTGGAGAATAACAGACAAGATTATTACAGTTTCTGGAAAGCATTATAAAGTTAATAAACCTGGTAATAGGAGAGTAACTGGTGGGCGACAAGGTGCTAATTTAGATGAGATGATCAACAAGTCCTCACTGACATGGTCATACTTGCACTGAGATCTGAATAGTATGAGTTAAACTGTCATGTGGAAATTGGAGGGAAGAACATTCTGGGCAAAGGTGACCATAAGGAGTAATATTCCAAGGTTGGAAAGTATTTGGCTTGTTCAACGAATGGAAAAAGCTTACTGAACAATAGAATACGTTATGTAATGGGCATAGCATAGATGGTGAAGGTGAGAAGTTAGACTGTTATTTTTAAATAAGTGGGTGGATTAAACAAATGAATAGCTGGATAATGCGGTGGCCTACCAAAAGTAGTGGTTCCCTGCCTGAAGCTGTGACTCTCATTGTTTTTCAAAATGTGATTTGACAGTGTGGTATAGGGAGTCTCCATTTGTGAAAAAGTGTGAGAAACCACAAAGTGATCAAATTACTAGATTCCAGTAGAGTACACACCTCACAATTACATATCGTCCATCAAAAAAGAAAATGCCCAGAAACTCCCTTTTTATTTCACAGGAGACCCATGACCAGCTGTAAGGAAAGTGACCATGGCACCCATGGGGATGCTCCTTTCAGATCTCCAACTACAGGAAGGGAAATTAACCAAAGGTTCCAGCTGCTATGCTATGAGATGTATTTCTGCATCTATGCTGAGACTGTATCTATGAGTCCCATAAACTGTGCCTCACCAGTGTCCACGTGCATCTGAGATACTAAGGCACACCCATTCCTGGAAACACTCAATGTCCCTGATGTCTGTCTTTGGCTTGAGGATTCCATAATAACTTCATTTTTTTTTTTAATTGAACATCAGTTTTCACTTCCTTCTTTCCTTTAGTCATAGTCATACTTGTACTGTGATATGACTATATTCCCAGCCATTTCCAGCTTTCTCTGGATTTTCACTCACAGACATTTCTCCTGATAAATCCTTGCACATTTAATCCCATTTAGGTATCTGCTTTTCAGAGGACTACAAAGTGACAAAGTAGACCAATGTGCATTTGACATCTCAGTTTTCCTGTCTTGCCAAGAATTAAACTAAAATAATATTGTAAACATTGTTACTTCTGGTGATTTTGATTTAACATAATTACGTAGTCAATTAAAGTTCTATTTAATAAATATTTTAAAACTATTCCTTTGTACTTGATGGTTCTAAACTGCAGTAATCTCTAAGTCAGGTGCAAAGATACAATCTCATGGGGAGGTTAAAATTTTGCTGTCACATTTGCAAGCTATTTTATTTCTCTAAATCATTCCAATTCTTATAGAATTTCTATTATACAATTTTTTATAATGTAAATATTGCGTTATAATCATTGTCAAATCCTTTAGTAATCCAACATATAAAATAGTTTCATTTTTCTTACTAACTTCCTTATAACAATTTTTGGCAGGAAGGTAGAATTTTCCACTTTAAAGTAGATATCAAGGGATGCCTGAGTGGCTCAGTTGGTTAAGTGTCCAACTCTTGGTTTCGGCCAGGTCGTGATCACATGGTTTCATGCTTTTGAACCCCACAGCAGGCGCTGTGCTGACAGTGGGGAACTTGCTTAAGATTTTCTGTCTCCCTCTCTTTCTGCCCCACCCCCACTCACACTGCCTCTCTTTCAAAAAAACAAATAAATAAATAAACTTTAAAAAAATTATAAAGTAGACATCAAAACTTTGGCAGACTTAATCTATATTCTCTTTTGCATATGACACAACCTTATGTCCCCTTCTCTTGATTACTTGTGTCTTTTTTTTCTAGAAGAAACACGTGACCATCTTGTTTGTGACAGAACATATTACATGCTTCAGTACTTGAATTTTTATAAGCAAATGACATTCCATCAGATCTAAACACCTCTGCGTAACTTTCAAAGTTTCTTTAAAAATGTGATGCTGCCTCTTTTTCTTTAATACCCTCTTACCCTCTATTATGTCCCTGAAGATTCTAGCCAATCCCTTTTTGCTTCCCCCAACACAGGAACCAAAGCCATGCTTCCTGGAATGTCCTGCCACTATATCAATTTTATCCACACGTATCCACATTTCCTGGATCCTTTAGGACACAATTCATATTCTTATTTTTCTTCCATGGAACTAATCCTGATCTTGCTGACCTTTAATTACCCTTGCACTTTAGTCATCTGTTAACTTTGTTTGCCTTTATAGTTATAAACTATGTTATACATTATTAATATAATATTAGTATAGTAATAGAATTAATAATATAATGAATATACTAATATATAATGAATATACTAACATAATGAATATACTATATTATTATACTATTAATATAATATATGCTTATATTAATTATGATTAATATATTACCATATTAGTATAATTACTAATACAATGATATATTATGTGATGACTTCACTAGTTCATGACTTATTTCATGTTTTGGTGATGTCTCTCACATTACAGATATGCAAGCTTATCAAATGTTTTGTGTACAGCACAGAGATGAGAAATATCTGAACTGGAACTGGATTCTACCTGTATTACCAGTTATTTGACCTTAATCTCTCTTAACATCTATATTCTAATAAAGTAATGAAATTACTTCCTTTAAGGTTTTATTTATGGTTCAAGTGAGATAATTCATATAAACACATTTTCTATAGTGCTTTCTCTTTATAAATGACTTATCTTTCACTGTTTTTCTTCTATTCTATACATAAGTTTTGGAAATACTGAGATTGTAGCTCTGTGGGTTCTTAAAAATGGTCATGATCCAGTACCATATAAATATTTGCACATGTTTTTCATTTGGAGTATTAGATTCTGTATTTGATCTTAAACTAACATAGGGATAAATATTTTCCCTTTTTCTGCTTTTCTTTTTTTGAATAATAAATTAGAAACTATCTATTAATTGAATGTGATGCACAGAATACTTATACAAAGATGGCAAATCACATTTGTCTCTTGCCAAAATAATGCAATTTCATAGAAATAGGAGCAGGGTGGGAAAGTGAATACAGAGACACAGAGTTATGTTTCAGTGTGACAAATTTGATTCATTGATTGTATTGTACCGAGGATCTCACTTGTGGTTAAAATCGTTAGAAATCTAGAAAAGAGACTTGAATTTTAAATGGAACACAACCAAACTTTTATCCATTTTATCATCTGTTCCACAGTTAAAGAATATTTACAAAGAATTTCTTTTTTCTAGCTCATTTTGTGGATAGTTTGCTTAATTCTCAGGCTCTTTTCACACTGCGATTCGTGGATCATGTTCATAGGCATGGATCTGAGAGAAGAGACCTTTGAAAACAAGTGTCCATATATCTACTTCCAAGAAGAAACCCTGATTGGCTCTTCTTGGATACTATCCTATTCAGGATCCAATTATTTTGGCTAGGAGAAAAGGATAATTAGGCAGCCTATAAATTACGCTTTCATCAGCATAACTTGGGGAAAGAAATTTCAAATGTAGAATAGAAAACAGAGTTTGTCCACTACAATAACTCCTATTTTTTAAAAAAATTGGAGAATGATAGGCTTCCTACTTCCCACTTGCTCTGCTCACCATTAGTCTGTTCTCAACATAACTGGCATAGTAACCCTCTAATAGGTGAGTCAGAACATGTCAGTACTCTATTCTAAATCATACATCATTCCTCTTCAACACACAATGTAAGATTGAAAATCTTTATGATGATCTACAGGGCTATATGATCAGTCATCCCACTAACTCAAAATCCTACCACTTCACCTCACCAACCCCACTCCAGGCACAATGACCCATTTATTTACTCTTCATTGAATATGCCAGGACTACTCCCAACTCAAGGGTATTTGAACTAGTTGTCCTTTGGACTAGTCCTTTGTCCCTGGTTTGCTCTTTCTCTAGAAACCTGTGTGGCTTGAACACCACCTTCTGGAAGATAACACCCCTGAATGCCATCTATAAGCACCTCCTCCATCTTTCTTTATGCTACTACTGATTTTTTCTTCCTTTTCACCACTTAACATATTACATAATCATGTTTCTTTGTTTTTGTCTCTTTACCCATACTGCAAACTTCTTGATGAGAAGCTGCTTTTTCTTGTTGCTGTTTATTGCTATTTCCTAGCATCTATAATTGTATGTAGCACATACTGGGCATTTATATATATATATATATATATATATATATATATATATATATATATACTATATAGTATATATATAGTATATATATAATATATGAATATATATAATATATATGAATATATATATATATATTATATATATATATATATTTAGTTGCACTTAAAGGGAATAACATATCTATCCACCTCATCTACTGGAAGCAGATGAACCTCAATATATATTTTCAGAATAAATAAATATTGAACAAACTTTTTAAAGGTCATCATTTTGGACCAAATCTTGGCCCTATCTTTAATAAAAAGTTCATGGATGATTTGCTTTATTCTCCCCTCATTCCCAGAGTGGGTTAGTCTAATTTCCAAAGATGAATTCTACCTGTCCCTGGAGTGACTGGTACATAGTGCAGACCATTTTATTTTTAGAATTTTTTGAATAGCTTTTGCTTTCATCAGTTTATAAAATTTCACATTCCAAGTATAAAGTAATAAAATCTGGCTAAATATTTCAAATCAAGTATGCTTTCCCCCAGACCATCACTTAAATGGTGCATTATTTTTATTTCTCCCTTGATAGAATATCTAAACATTAGTGGGCACATGCCAGCACTAGCCATAAGTGTGACAGCACAGTGTAGAGATTTGGATCATACTGTCTGGCTTCAACGTCCAGCTCTGTATTTTACTATTTCTGTGGCTTTGGGAATTTTCTTAACTAGCTTATTCTCTGTGCCTCATTTGTTTTCATCTGTAAAATTGTAATGATAGCATGTAACAACAACAATCTCATAGTGCTGTTACAAGGATTAAATAAGTAATACCAGTAAAACTTTGGATTGCAAGTAGCTTGTTCTGCGAGTACTCCACAAGACAAGCAAACATTTCTAATAAATTTTAACTTGATAAACGAGCAATGTCTTGCAATACAAGTAGTACACAATGCTGAATGTCACATGATCACAACCAAGCCAATGGTTCTTGAAATTGGCTTTGATATATGAATATTTTGGATTACAAGCATGTTTCCAGAATGAATTATGCTCACAAACCAAGGTTTTACTGTGTTTGTGTGTGTGTGTGTGTGTATGTGTACACACATATACATATATACATATGTGTATGTACATATCTATCTTGTTATCTATGTATATACATGTATATATATATGTATATATACATGTATATACATGTATATATACATATATATATGTTTATATATATGTTTATATATGTTATATATATGTATATATACATGTTTATACATATGTATAAAATAAGCACTTATGTTTTTTTACCCCTGAAGATAAAGATGAGACATGTCAACAGCACATCAACTAAGGTGCAACACTTAGCTTAAAATAAGATTTTCTTTTTTAGCTTCAGTAGGTTTCATATTGACTAACAATTGAAAAGTTGCTGTGTGTATACGTATGCCATCAGAGCTTTTTATAAATATTTCATTGTCCCTGGTATGAAGACCATCTTAAAGGGTGGAGTTTTATTTCATTATTGAAAAAGTACTTTTATACAAAGGTATAATAGAATCATATTTTCACTTTTCTTTAGATAAATGTTCATTGAACTATAAATATACCTGAAGTTCAATATAAATATTATATGTGTATTCCTTATAATTTCTTCATTTTGGTCATCTTTTTTTTTCTAATCCATAAGGAAAAAATAACTTAATAGGATATCTCCAGGAGAAAAAAAGAAAAAAAAAAATCCTTCAGTGTTTTCAAGTTGTTTTATTTCTTCATTTTATGTCATCATCTCTCCCCTGATAACTGCTGTTTTATAGACATTATCATTCTCATGAGACAATAAATACATGTAAAAGGTGCTTCATAGGTCAACCAA
This sequence comes from Panthera leo, assembly GCF_018350215.1. Classification (NCBI taxonomy): domain Eukaryota; kingdom Metazoa; phylum Chordata; class Mammalia; order Carnivora; family Felidae; genus Panthera; species Panthera leo. The sequence continues at coordinate 26,943,621 of NC_056689.1, read as the reverse complement.
TCCATTTTCTAACATGCAGGTTTCAGACATTTCACTGCTAGGACTTTCCTGTTCACCCCCATAACCCATATGACTACTAGAAGTTACAAATCAACTCATATGCTTTCTGAATTGTTCTATAAGCAAAATGCCTACATAGTCTAAATAACTATGTAGTATAAATAATGTGATTTGGAGGAATACTGGTATTTAGTTCTCCATTTCTAACTGGTAGTCGTTGGTAACATGTGGAGAGAACAACTGAGTTGCCTCAGTAATACCTGTATCTCCAGTTAGGCCTGTGTATATAGTATGTTAGCAAGTACCATTTTATCAATCTGCCTATAATAGGCTTGTAAATACCATTTCATTAAGTCTCCAAGTAAAAGCAAAAGAGTTATCTTTAAACACATACAGTGTGTGTTTGTATGTAATTATGCATGTGTGCATGTGCATGTGTGTAGTGTGTGTGTGTGTGTGTGTGTGTGTATACATTTTTGTGTTAAGGCTTTTGTTCAAATTGAGTTTGTGAGATTCATTCTTATTCTTGTTTTGCTGTGGATTGATCATTTTTATTATGGCATTGTATTACATGGTATAAACACACCACTATTGATTTATCCATGAAACCCTTAATGGAGACTTGAGTGATTTTAGGTATATTTATTTATTTTAATTTTTTTATTAAAATTTTTTAATGTTTATTTCTGAGAGACAGAGACACAGACAGAGAGAGTCAGAGAGAGGCAGAGAGACAGAGCACAAGCAGGAGAGGGACGGAGAGAGAGGGAGACATAGCATCCAAAGCAGGCTCCAGGCTCTTGTTCCTTTTGTTCATTTGTTTTGCTCTTAAATTTCACATATGAGTGAATTAATATGGTACTTGTCTTTCTCTATTTCCTTAGTGTAATACTCTATAGCTCCATTCATGTCACTGTAAATGGCAAGATTTCATTCTTTTTTATGGCTGAGTAATATTCCAGACCACATCTAGAATACAGACCGCATCTTCTTTATCCATTCATCAGTCGATGGGCACCTGGGCTGTTTCCATAATTTAGCTATTATAGATAATACTGTTGTAAACCTTGGGGTGCATGTATCCCTTTCAATTAGTATTTTTGTATTCCTTGGGTAACTACTTAGTATTGCAGTTGCTGGGTTGTAGAGTAGTTCAAAGTTTTCTAACTTTTTTAGGCACCTCCATAGTGTTTTGCAGGGTGGCTGCACCAGTTTGCATTCCAACCAACAGTGCAAGAGTGTTCCCCTTTCTCCATATCCTTTCAAACACTTGTTTCTTGTGTTGTTGATTTTAGCCATTCTGACAGGTGTGAGGTGGTATCTCACTGTAGTTTTGATTTATATTTCCCTGATGATGAGTGATGAGGAACATCTTTTCATGTATCTGTTGGCCATCTGGATGTCTTTTTTGGAGAAATGTCTGTTCTTGTCTTCTGGCCATTTTTTATTTGGGTTATTCTTTCTTTCTATATTTTGATACTAACTCTTTATCAAACATATAATTTGCAAATATCTTCTCCCGTTCTGTAGTTTCCTTTTAGTTTGGTTGATTGTTTACTTAGTTGTGCAGAAGGCTTTTATCTTGATAAAGTTCCAATAGTTTATTTTTGCTTTTGTTCCCCTTGCCTCAGAAGTCATATCTAGTACGGAGCTGCCACAGCCAATGTCAAAGAGGTTACTGTCTGTGCTCTCCAGGATTTTTATGTTGCAAGTCTCACATTTACATCTTTCAACCATTTTGAATTTATTTTTGTGTATGGTGTAGAAATATCATGCTTTTGCATGTTGCTGTCCAGTTTTCCTAACAATATCTGTTGAAAAGACCCTTTTCCCATTGGATATTCTTTCCTGCTTTGTCTAAGATTAATTGACCATATAATTGTGGGTTCATTTGTTGGTTTCGTATTTTGTTCCATTAATCTATGTGTCTAATTCGTGCTAGTACCAAACTGTTTTGATGTGCACTACAGCTTTGTAGTGCAACTTAAAGTCAGGATTTGCGGTGGCTCCAGCTTTGCTCTTCTTTTTCAAGATTGCTTGAGCTACTCAGGGCCTTTTGTTGCTCCCTACAAATTTGTTTGTAGTTCTGTGAAAAATACTGTTGACATTTTGATAAGGATTACATTAAATATGTTGGTTGTTTTGGGTAGTATAGAATTTTAATAATATTTGTTCTTCCAATCCATGAGCATGGAGTTTTTTTTTTTTTTTTTTTTTTCCATTTCTTTGTTTCATCTTCAATTTCTTTGTGAGTGTTTTTTTTTTTTTTTGTTTTGTTTTTTTTTTAGTTTTCAGAGTGTAGGTCTTTTATCTATAGCCTAATATAAGCTTCTTCCTAGGCATGTAATTATGTAATTTTTGGTACAATAATCAAAAGGATTGATTCCTTAATTTCTCTTTCTGATGCTTTATTATTGGTGTATAGAAATACAACAGATTTCTGTATGCTGATTTTGTATCTTGTGACTTTACTGAATTTGTTTATCAGTTCTAGCAGTGTTTTGATGGAGTCCTCCGGATTTTCTATGTAGAATATCATGGCATCTGCAAATGGTGAAAGTTTTACTTCCTCATTGCTGATTTGGATGCCTTTTATTTGTTTTTTGTTTTTTTATTTTTTGTTTTCTGTTTGCTGTGTTTAAGATTGCCAATACTATGTTAAATGGAAACAATAGAATAGATTAATGAAACCAGGGGCTGGTTCTTTGAAAAAATTAATAAAATTAATAACCCCCTAGACAGACTTTCCAAAAAGAAAAGAGAAAGGATCCATAAATGTAAAATCACAAATGATAGAGGAGAAATAATGACCAACACCACAGAAATACAAACAATCAGAAAAGAATATTATGAAAAACAAATTGGACAACCTGGAAGAAATGGGTAAATTCCCACAAACATATAAACTACCAAAACTAAAAAAGGAAGAAAGAAAACTTGAACAGACAGATAACCAGCAAAGAAATTGTATCAGTTATCAGAAAACTCCCAAAGGTCCAGGGCCAGATGGCTTCATAGGTGAATTCTACCAAACATTTAAAGAAGAGGTAACACCTATTCTTCTTAAATTACTCCAAAAAATAGAAAAGGAAGAAAAACTTCCAAATTCATTCCATGAGACCAGCAATACCCTGATAGCAAAACCAGACTGATGAAGACGCCACTAAAAAAGAGAACTACAGGCCAGTATCCCTGATAAACATGGATGCAAAAATTCTCAATAAAATAATAGCAAACTGAATCCAACAACACATTAAAAAATATTCACATGATCAAGTGGGGCTCATTCCTGGTTTGCAAGAGTGGTTCAAAATTCACAAATCAATGTGATACACCACATTAATGAAAGCAAGGATAACAACCATATAATCATTTCAATAGATGCAGAAAAAGTATTTGACAAAGTACAATGTCCATTCATGATAGAAACCCCTCATATGAAAAACCCACAGGTAATATCATCCTCAATGGGGAAAAACTGAGAGCTTTCCCCCTAAGGTCAGGAACAAGACAGGGATGTCCACTCTCACCATTGTTATTTAAATAGTATTGGAAGTTGTATCTTCTTTTTTATCTTAGCCAATCTTGTGAGAGTGTAATGATATCCCATGATTTTAATTTGCATTTTGATAACTAATAAGCTTGAATACTTCTCAAAATACATTCTTTTGGTCATTTGGATGTCTCATGTGAGGTATCTTTTCAGTCTTTTGCCCATTTTTTTCTATTATTTGCCCTTTCCTTACCGATTTGTTACAATTCTCTCTATACTCTGAATATGAGTCCTTGCAAACTCTCTCCACAGGATGAACTGATATTTACCTCTATGAACAATGTCTTTTGATAAGTAGAAGTTTTAAACTTTTATGTAATTCAATGTATCAACTTTTTATTTATTCCAAGGTCATAAAAATATTCTCCTATATTTCTCCTAAAAAGATCTATTATTTTGTATTTCAAATCTAGATGACCATTTCCTGTTAAATTAACTTTTGTGTATGGTTTGAAGTAGACATCCATATAATTTTTTTTTTCTCCAAAGGATATCCAGTTGACTCCATCCAGCTTTATTAAAATGACCACCTTTCCCCTAGAGCACTACAGTATCATTTTGGGGGGGGGGCATTGATCAAGAACATGTGTGGGTCTGTTTCTGGACTTTATTCTACTGATCAGTTTGTCATTTCTTAGCCTCAGGTGTCTTCTCATTTCCCAATTAAGATATAATATCTATAGTGTGATGCCACTTTATTTTTTATTTTTTTAATGTTTTATTTTATTTTTTTAAGAGACAGAGAGGGACAGAGTTCAAGCAGGGGAGGGGCAGAGAGAGAGAGAGAGAGAGAGATACAGAATCCAAAGCAGTCTCTACACTCCCAGCTATCAGCACAGAATCTGATGTGGGGCTCCAACACATGAACTATGAGATCATGACCTGAGCCTAAGTCAGACGCTCAACCGAATCAGCCATCCAGGCGCCCAGTGTGATGCCACTTTAAAAGTATAATGGGAGAAGTGCCTGGGCCACTCAGTTGGTTGAGTGTCTGACTCTTGATTTTGGCTCAGGTCATGATCTCACAGTCATGAGATTGGGCTCCACGTCAGTCTCCAAACTGAGCATGGAGCCTGCTTGTGATTCTCCCTCTTCCTCTCTTGCTGCCCCTCTCCACACACTCTCTCAAAATTTATAAACTTAAAAACATAAAAATAAAAGTATAATGTGAAATTTTGTTTCTTGAATTGCTCCATGAGGTAGTACAACAGATAATTAACAATATCCATTTTTTTGACGTGTTCTAGTCACTTCATTTAACCAATGTCTAGGAAGTCACTGTTACCATATATGGGAGTTCTTCCTAAGGTATAAGAATTTACAGACTTGGGATACTAGAAAAATCCAGAGGTAACTTGGAATTGTTTGGTATTATAACTCTAGAGGAAAGACTGACAACATATATAGACCAAGGGCCAAACTTTGCTGGCCATCTTTTTTTTTTTCTTGTTTTGTTTTTGTTTTGTTTTTTTGTTTTGTTTTGTTTTGTTTTGCAAATACTTTTGTAGATACTTTTATAAATACTTTTTTATTGACTACTTTTGTGCTACAGTGACAGACTTGAGTAACTGAAAGAAATTTTATGACCCACAAAGTGTAAAATATTTACTATGTGGCCTTTTGTAGAAAGAGAATCTGCATATATTCTCTTAAAGTACTGCTTGGCACCATAGCTATACTAGGAAATTAAACAGGCCATCTTGCTATATTGTTTTCTAGATGCTATTTTGAGAAATTAATATGGAGTTTTCATAACATTTAAATCTATACAAACTGTTCAGAGAAAAAGATGTACTAGAAAATTTTCAGAAGTTATTGAGTGTGGCATATTATTGACCAGAGCTACTGCAAGGAGTTTCTAACAATGAGATCTGCTATTACATGCCATTGATGGAAATTGTTAGTGGGAGCCACTGTCCTTGGGAGTAGCTTCTGGTAAGTGGCAAAATGTTGCCATTGATAATTGCTTGCCAATAAGATCCACAGCTAATCTAAAAACCAACTCTTGAAAATAAATATAAAGAGACATTTATAGGGGCCACTAAAACAAACAGCCCTTGGAGCAGAAGACAAATTTCCAGGCTTACTTTTTGTGAATGTGCTAGAAGTAAGACTCCAAAAGACCTGTTGGAATATGGGAGAAGATTAGTATTAGGTAGTAATTCAAAGTAGAGATGGTTGATTAAGTCTAGAGTAAAGTCCATGACAGAAAACCTTGACTGTGAAGGGTTATATTAAAAAACAAGTCCTAAGGCAATTTTCTGGATGTTACATAAAAAAGTAGAACAAAGAATTAAGTGCCAGACAGGAACTAATTGAGATTGGACATGTTTGAGGACAAGAAAGATAAGTCTTGGGTATTGACCATTCACATTAATAGGTGCCTGACACTTTCTTTGTTGTCTACTAAATATTTGAGTTATGTTTTAAGGTATTGGATTGACATTAACCTTATGAGTGAAGGTAGACATTGTGAGCTCTTCAGATCGATCACTAAATGTTTCATTTCTGTTATGGCTGAATAAGCTTCTAATATTCCAGCCGACCACAGATCAAAATTATAAACTCTGAACTACACACACACACACACACACACACACACAGTACTGTGTGTATATGTATACAGAGACTCTGTAGAAGCAGATCTCAAGAGGAGTCAAAACTTGGAAGACAGTACCGGCATAGAGTATGCTTCCCATTTTTAAAGACAGTAAGCATAAGGGCATGTTGCAGTCACGGTGAGCTGCAAAGTGTCCGAAACTATGGTAGAAAATCTGTTCTCCGCACCCAGGAGAATGGAGGAGGGGCATCCTAGAAAAGAGAAATCCAGAGAATGGGAGCTCCAAAATCAGACTATAAACTTTGCCCAACTCTCAGGTGACAAGTGATTCTTACCTGCCTATGGCTGCCCCAAAGCAACCTATAGCTAAGTCTAAAAGGATTAAATGAGATTTAGCTGATTCCTACCAGGAAGACAGAATATGCAATTTTAACCTAACCAATTGGTTACCTGCCATAACAAAATCAGTAACATTGTTTAGAGAAGTATTATAGATGCAGCATCTCTATAGTCTCACACACTCACAATAACTTGGATTCAATCCAAACATTTTCCACATTCAAAGAAAAACTTACTATCAAAAGAGGTCAACCTTGAGATGACCCAGATGCTGGAATTTCATTAAAGGACATTTCAATCAGTTAACACATGTACTTAATAAAATAAACCTAATTCATAAAAAGGAAATCCAAGCAGAGAAATAGAAAATATAGAAAAGAGCCAAAAACAAGTTATAGAAATGAAGCACACATATCTGAAAAAAAGTCATTAGAAAAGCATAATAGAAGAATGGAAGCAATAAAGGAAATAATCACTTGAAGATAGGTCAATATGGAAATCAATGTGAAGAAGAGAGAAAAATATTTTTAAAATATCAACAGTGTTTGTGGACAGCAACCTGAAAAAGAATGAAGCCAGACCACTTTCTTACACCATAAAAAACACACAAAAATCCCTCAAAATGGAGGAAAGACCTAAATGTAAAACAGGAAACCATCAAAACCCTAGAGGAGAAAGCAGGCAACAGCCTCTTTGACCTCAGCTGCAGTAATTTCTTGCTCGACACATCTCCAAAGTCATGGGAATTAAAAGCAAAAATAAACTATTGGGACCTTATCAAGATAAAAATCTTCCCCACTGCAAAGGAAACAATCAACAAAACTAAAAGGCGACCAATGGAATGGGAAAAGATATTTGCAAATGACTTATCAGATAAAGGGTTAGTATCCAAAATCTATAAAGAACATACCAAACCTAACACCCAAAAAACAAATAATCCAGTGAAGAAATGGGCAGAAGACATGAACAGACACTTTTCCAAAGAAGACATCCAGATGGCCAACAGACACATGAAAAATGCTCAGTGTCACTCATCATCAGGGAAATACAAATCAAAGCCACACTGAGATACCACCCCACACCGGTCAGAGTGGCTAAAGTTAACAATTCAGGAAACTACAGATGCTGGCAAGGATGTGAAGAAATGAGAACCCTCTTGCACTGTTGGTGGGAATGCAAACTAGTGCAATTGTTCTGGAAAACAGTATGGAGTTTCCTCAAAAAATTGAAAATAGAGCTACCCTATGACCCAGCAATAACACTACTAGGAATTCATCCAAAGGATACAGGAGAGCTGATTCATAGGGGCACATGTACCCCAATGTTTGTAGCAGCACTTTCAACAATGGCCAAATTATGGAAAGAGCCTAAATGTCCACCAACTGATGAATGGATAAAGAAGATGTGGTTTATATATACAATGGAGTACTACTTGGCAATGAGAAAGAATGAAATCATGACATTTGCAGCAACGTGGATGGAGCTGGAAGCTATTATGCTAAGTGAAATAAGTCAGTCAGAGAAAGACAGATATCATGTTTTCCCTCATATGTGGAACTTGAGAAACTTAACAGAAGACCATGGGGAAGGGAATGGGAAAAAAATAGTTACAAACAGAGGGAGAGGGAGGCAAACCATAAGAGACTCTGAGATACAGAGAACAAACTGAGGGTTGATGGGGGCGTGGGAGAGAGGGGAAAATGGGTGATGGGCATTGAGGAGGGCACTTGTTGGGATGAGCACAGGGTTCTGTATGTAAGCGATGAACCGTGGGAATCTACCCCCAAAACCAAGACCACACTGTACACACTGTATGTTAGCCAATTTACAATAAATTTAAAAAATACAAAATACAAAATAAATACAAAATAAAAATAAATTAAAAAATAAAAATAAAAATAAAATATCAATAGTTGTAATGATCTATGAGACAATGACAAAAGGTTTAACGTATATGTAATTAGAGTTCAAGATGAGAATGAATCAGAAAGAATGAATCGGAATGAATCACAAATCATTATTTGAAGAAATAATGGATGAAAATGTGAATTTTGCAAGTGATTTACTGAAAATCATTTACAAATTCAGTGAGCTCAGTGAATCTGATTCCTTGCACTTAATGACAAAGGATAACAGAATTTCTATAGAATACTTTGGTAACCTGGAACATTTTAAGTTGCAGCTCATGGTAGTGTACAACATTGTCATTGTCAGAAAACAGGGCAGAATAGATTTTTTAATTTTGAAAATGCTCCTAGGAGTCATAATTTGTACAACATGTTGAAAATTACCAAGAATGTTAGTTTTAAAGATTTCACACTCTATTTTTCACCTTAAAATTATTTCTAGGAATCATTAAACTTTGGTTGATGTCTATAACACTATAACACATTCTGCTGCAATGGGTCCAGGGTACACCTGTTCATTGGTATTTTTCTTTATGTTGTAAATATAAATGAAAATTATATCTTGGTCTTAATACATTCTTATTTTTAGTTATTTTACTTTTGATCTTTCCATGTTTATCTGTGTTTCCTGTTTTAGGAAATGCAATTGAACTAATAAGCTGTATTAGTTATTTGCTTCTTTTTAATAGTCTATCATTTACAATTAATATCTCTATTACCAGTGAGTATACCTCTATTTCCTAGTATTTTTGTATGTACTTTTTACATTTAATGTGTACTTACTTTCATGGCTAGCATTCTGGTTATTCATAATTTAAAATCTCAAAGAAATTTTCTTCTGTCTTAATATTTCAGCCATTCGGTAGAATGTCTTTGAATGGTACTTCTTTTTCCTTCTTTTTGCAGCAGGAATGAAATGATTCTGTGCCAATTATGTAAAAATAATTTGTCATGGTTATATAAGCAAGCATAATCATAGATAAAAAATGACTTCCATGTTTTGTGTAATTACAATTATCAGAAGAAGTGATTTCTTGGACTTCTTAAATTTTCTGATGAACATGTAGTCACATAAATTGTACTTATGTAGCATTCAGTTGGAACTGAATGGAACTATAGTTCATTGGAACTATATGTTCCAATACTAGTATATATCAGATCATTGTCATTCATGTTAAATACATAATGGAAATACATAGTGGCTTTTGATTCAACCTGATTTTCAAAAGAAATCAAAATATATGTATGGAAAGTGACTGAGGAATTGAGTAACACTTTTAATTCTGGTATAACTCAATTCAAACTTTACTATGTTGAGACATTTAATGTTTGTTTATTTTTGAGAAAGAGTGTGAGCAGAGAAGGGACAGAGAGAGAGGGAAACACAGAGTCTGAAGAAGGTTCCAGGCTCTGAGCCATCAGCACAGAGCCCAACTCGAACTCACAAAGCAGGAGTCGAACTCACAAACCACAAGATCATGACCTGAGCCAAAGTTGGATGCTTAACCGACTGAGCCACCCAGACACCCAATATGTTGAGACATTTAAAGTTATTAGGAAGGTGCCTGATATCATCCTTAGAGATGAGCCTGTGCTTCTTGAGTTAGTGTCCTTTAGTGAATCAAGAACAGATGGAAGTAGATTTCTTTTTATTTATACTTATAGGAAATGCCTCTATCTTTGGTATATTCCAGAAATCCAAGAGTTGGTAAATAGTCAAATTTGTCCTTGCAATGTGAGCACATTTGATTTATTTGTTATGAAACTTTTTTTTGTCTTTTTGAATTTCATATTACCAAATACACGAAACAAAGTGCAGAGCATCAGAAATAACCATCCTCAAAATTTTATCAGTATTTTGTGTGTGTTCTAACCCCTGGCATTATCACATATTATAATTATCAGTTTTTAATTAAACATGTTTCTCCTTCATTCTCATTTTGGAAAATTCTCAAAAACCATGTCACATGTGACCTTCTCTGTGAAACCTTCTTCATACGTGTCAAGCCTCCTACCGCACTTTTCCTGAATTAGAATTAATCACTGCTTCATGCATTGCCCTCATAGTACTTTATCTACATATTAATTCAACTACTCGCCATCCTAAATTACAACGAATTCTTTTACTATCTTTTTCTGCCACTAAATTGAATACATATTTATGTATGGGAAGATGCCATATTCGCTTTTCTATTACCAACTCTTAAAGCAATTATTAACATTAATAAAGGAATAATAAATATTTGTTGAATAAATGAATGAATTTTATAACTGCATTTAAAAGTTTATTAAATTATAAGAGAAATGCAAATATCCTAATTAGACAAGAAGCTAATAATGGAATATTTTTATCTTAGACTAAAAATTTCTCTACAAACCAACATGTATTAGTAAAAGGTCTAGACCATTTTGACACAATATAAATAAGTCTTTCAATATAGTTAATAACATAAACGTATTGGTAGAGTTAACAGTAATTTAAATAATTAAAATTAAAAAAATAAATAATTATAATAAGAATTTATGTTAAGGCTCATAACAAACCAATCAACATAGAAGTCGACTAGAACTTTTCACATTGCAATAAGATGTGAAACAATGCATAGAAGATGTCAATTGACGGGCACCTGGGTGACTCAGGTGGTTAAGTGGTTGGACTTTGGCTCAGGTCATGATCTCACAGTTTGTGAGTTCGGACCCCACATTGGGCTCTATACTGACAGCTCAGAGCTGGAGCCTGCTTCAGATTCTGTGTGTCTCTCTCTCTTCCTGCCCCTACCCCACTCACAGGCCCACATGATCTCTCTCAAAATAAAATAAAAATATTATTTTTTTAATTAAAAAAAGATGTTATTTGAGAGATTTTGAACATGATAGTAATTGAAAAAATTACCAAAATACATTTTTATCCTATTAAAATAAGGAGTTATAGCTCTTAAACATGGCACCTAACTGGTAAGAATAAGAAAATTTGTGGGGTTTTTTTAGCTCATAAGTTTTAATCTCAACACTTAAACATTAATTATGAAATCTTAGAACAATATTTTCTATAAATTACAATTTTGTTGACTATATTAGAAAAATATGCTATGGTAGGACAAAAGCATTTTTTTTTTTTTTTAATTTTTTTTTCAACGTTTTTTATTTATTTTTGGGACAGAGAGAGACAGAGCATGAACGGGGGAGGGGCAGAGAGAGAAGGAGACACAGAATCGGAAACAGGCTCCAGGCTCCGAGCCATCAGCCCAGAGCCTGAGGCGGGGCTCGAACTCACGGACCGCGAGATCGTGACCTGGCTGAAGTCGGACGCTTAACCGACTGCGCCACCCAGGCGCCCCAGGACAAAAGCATTTTTGAACTACAAGCATGGAAATTTGTATTCCTGAAATATAAGTTGAGAATAGAGAATAAGAGATAACTTAATGCTTAGAATTTTTAAAAATTTCTCTGACAAAACACCTTTATGAGGATTTTCTGAACAAAATAGAATAAATGTAGCAATAATAAAATAAGATATCTAGAAATTGAGAATTATTCTCCTAAATTCTTTAGAGATCAAAGAGAAAATAAAATCTAAAAGTATAAATTTTACAAAATATGACAATCATTAAAATTCTTAATAGCAAGATGTTTTGGACATAGAAAAAACTACCCCAAGGAGTATTTGGAGAATTATTGCTGGGAATGATTTATGTATAACTTTGATAAATACAATTAAAAATAAAAGAAATAAACTTTAAGTCAGGCAATTTCCTAAAATAAAAACAAAGGTAGAGGGCATATACAACCTGAAATCAAAACTTAGTCTAAAGCTACAATATTGAAATAATGTGGTATTGGTGTAAGGATGGGCACGTGGATCCATGGAGCAGAATTGAAATCCAGATATAAACCCGCACATTTATGATTAACTGACTTTTGACAAAGGTGCCAAGACAATGCAATAGGGAAAGGGTTGTTTTTCAACAATGGTACTAGGATTGTTGTATGTACATAAGCAAATAAATAAAGACCCTTACCTTACTTCTTGTACAAAAATGAATTCAAAATAGATTATAGACCTAAATGTAAGAGCTAAAATTATAAAACTTAAGGAAAACAGAGGGAATTTTCTTTTCAAAATTTTCAGTTAGGCAAAGATTTCTTACATAATATACCAAAAGCATAAGCCATAAAAGAAAATGAAAGATAAATTGGTCTTCATTAAAATGAAAAACTCTTATGCTCTGGAAGATGTAATTTAAAAAATGAAAGAAAAGCCAAAGTCTTGAGAATATTTTCACATCATTTATCTGTTAAAGTAATTGCATCTAGAAAAAATTAAAAAAAAACATAATTTAGTAACAAGAAGACCAACAATCCAACATAAAATATACTCAAGTACTTTAATAGTCATTTCACCAACAAATATACCAATGAAAAGCACATTAAAGGGTGCTCAGCATCATTAGGCACTAGAAAAATGAAAATTAAAATCATAATGAAATATTATTACTCACTAAAATGACTACAGGTAAAAGATAGACAATGCCAAATGTTTGGGGAGGAAGTAGAGAAACTTGACCCTCATACATTACTATTGGGAATGTAAAATGGTAGAGTTACTTTGAGAAACAATTTCACAGTTTCTTAAAAAGTTAAACATCAACTTACTGTAAACCCAGCAATTCCATTCCTGGGTATCAACCCAAGAGAAATGAAAATATATGTCAACACAAAAGCTTATACATAAATGTACATCACCACATTATCCATAATAGTTGAAACTGAGAGCAAATTAGATGTTTATTAGTTGGTGAGTGGATAAACAAATGTGGTATACTCAAACAATGGAATATTATTCAGCAGTTAAAGAAATAGAATTCTGATACAAGTTCCAACATGTATGAACCTCAAAAACATGCCTCAAGCTATATTGCAAAACTACAGTCATCAAGACAGTATGGTACTGCACAAAAGCAGACATATAGGTCAATGGAACAGAATGGAAAACCCAGAAATGGACCCACAACTGTATGGTCAACTAATCTTCAGCAAAGCAAGAAAGAAAATATTGAATGGAAAAAAGACAATCTCTTCCGCAAATGGTATTGGCAAAACTGGACAGTAACATGCAGAACAATGAAATTGGACCACTTTCTTACACCACACACAAAAGTAAATTCAAAATGGATGAAAGACCATGGATGTGAGACAGAAAACCATCAAAATCCTACAGGAGAAAATAGGTAGCAACCTCTTTGACATTGACTGTAGCAGCTTCATACTAGACACATCTCTGCAGGCAAGGGAAACAAAAGTAAACATGAACTGTTGGGACTTCATCAAGCTAAAAAGCTCTGCACAGTGAAGGAAACAATCAACAAAACCAGAAAGCAATTGAAATAATGGGAAAAGATATTAGCAAATGACATATTGATGAAGGGTTAGTATCCAAAATCTATAAAGAATTTATCAAACTCAACACCCAAAAAACAAATAATCCAGTTACCAAAGGGACAAAAGACACAAATAGCCATTTTTCCAAAGAAGACATCCAGGTGACTAACAGACACTTGAAAAAGATGCTCAACATCACTCATCATCAAGAAAATACAAATCAACACTTCAATGAAATACCACCTCACACCTGTCAGAATGGCTATAATTAATAATACAAGAAACAATACATGTTGGCAAGGATGCAAAGAAAGGGGAACTCTGTTACACTATTAGTGGGAATGCAGACTGGTATAGCCACTCTGGAAAACGGTATTGAGGTTTCTTAAAAAGTTAAAAATAGAAGTACCTTGCAACCAGAAATTGTACTGCTAGGTATTTACTCAAAGGACACAAAAATACATATTGGAAGGGGTATATGCACTCTGATGTTTATAGAACCTTTATCAACAATAGCCCAAATATGGAAAGAGTCCAAAGGTCCATTGATGTTTCACTCACATGTGAAGTTTAAGAAACAAAACAGATGAATATGAGAAGCAGGGGGGAAAGGAGGGGAGATAAACTGTAAGAGACTCTTAACTATAAAGCATAAACCGAGGGTTGCTGGAAGGGAGGTGGATGGCAGGTCGGCTAAGTGGGTGATGGGTATTAATTAAGAAGGACACCTTTTGGGATGAGCACTGGGTGTTGTATGGAAACCAATTTGACAGTAAATTTCATATATTAAAAAATAAAAAAAATTAAAAAATTAAAAAAAAATAATTAAGAAGGACACTTGTGATGAGCACTGGGTGTTATATGTAAGTGATGAGTCACTAAATTCTACTCCGAAACCAATATTACACTGTATTAACTAAATTAAATAAAAACTTAAAAAAGAAGATGTGAGGATGGTTGTATATCGAGACAAACTAATAGTATACTTTATAAAAACAAATTAAAAGAGGGAAACATATGATTACATAACAGATTCCAAAAAAAAATTTGATTCAATAGTGGATAAAGTGATTAGTTAATAAATGTGGTTAGCCTAACTGGATATTTACAAGGAAAACAAAAATGAAACTGACAGCTACTTTTCATCATATTAAATATTAATTTTTAAATAGTTGGACTTTGAACAACATAAATATAGTACAGTATTGTAAATGTATTTTTTCTCCTTATGATTTTCTTAATAACATTTTTTCTCTAGTTTACTGTATTGTGAGAATACAGTATATAATACATATATAAAACATGTTAATCAGCTGTCTATGATATCACTAAAGCTTCTGGTCAACAATAAACTATTAGTAGTTAAGTTTTAGAGGAATCAAAAGATACATGTAAATTTTCAACTGCATGGTGAGATGATGCCCAACCCCCCTCATTGTTCAAGGGTCAATTTATGAATTTTTAACTTATATGTAAAAACTAGGAGATACTATTTCTGTAACATTGTTGTCTTGAGATTCTTTTAACCAAGGCAGGAAAACAAAAGACATAGGGAAAATTGGATGTGTTTGATTACATAAAAGTATAAACAATATGCGCCATATTATACCGTAACACAGGTGAACAATATAATGATTCAACAATCTATACATTACTCAGTTCTCATCATCATAAATGTACCCTTAATTACCTTCACGTATTTTACCCATTCTCCTCCCACCTGCCCTCTGGCAGCCACCACTTTGTTCTACATAGTTAGAGTCTGTTGTTTTCTCTTTTTCTTAGTTCATTTTGTTTTGTTTCTTAAATTCCACATATGAGTGAAATTATATAGAATTTGTTTTCTTGAAGCATTATTTAAAATAGCCAAGATATGGAAGCAGCCTGACTTTCCATCCATAGATGAATGTATAAAGAACTATGTAGTATATGTATAGAATGGCATATTACTTAACCATAAAAAGTAATGAACTCTTACCATTTGCAACAACATGTGTGGATCTAGGGGGTGTAATGCTAAATGAAATAAGTCAATTACAAAGGTTAGATTTTTAAATGGCATATGGATACACTGCAGGGAGAAGGCTAAACAGCTATCTTCTTATTCCTGGTAACCACGAGTAAATACTGAGTAATAGATGTGTTCTTTTTTTATAAATGAAGACAATACGTAACTACTGATGAGTTGTTCACAAGGATATATCATTAAATGAAAAGATCAAGGAAGAAAACAGTGTATATAGCTACCTTTTGTACAAAAAGTGGGGAAATGGTACATATATACACTTTCCTGCATTTCCTAAAAGATATACCAGAAAAACAAACTAAAAGATACAATTCACTAAAAGCGTGTGTGAGATGGAGACTGATAGTGTGTCAGTAATGGTAGTGAGACTTATGTATACTGTTAAATGTAGTTTCACATGATATATTGTTACCTATTAAATAATTAAATTAAAAGTCAACTAACAGCACATTTTACTTTCTCACATGATATTCTAAAGAAATACATTCCCAATTTGCATTCCCACCAACAGTGCAAGAGGGTTCCCATTTCTCCACATCCTCTCCAGCATCTATAGTCTCCTGATTTGTTCGTTTTGGCCACTCTGACTGGCGTGAGGTGATATCTGAGTGTGGTTTTGATTTGTATTTCCCTGATAAGGAGCGACGTTGAACATCTTTTCATGTGCCTGTTGGCCATCCGGATGTCTTCTTTAGAGAAGTGTCTATTCATGTTTTCTGCCCATTTCTCCACTGGGTTATTTGTTTTTCGGGTGTGGAGTTTGGTGAGCTCTTTATAGATTTTGGATAAAGCAGTGTGGAGGTTCCTCAGAAAATTAAAAATAGATCTACCCTATGACCCAGCTATAGCACTGCTAGGAATTTATCCAAGGGATACAGGAGTACTGATGCATAGGGGCACTTTTACCCCAATGTTTATAGCAGCACTCTCAACAATAGCCAAATTATGGAAAGAGCCTAAATGTCCATCAACTGATGAATGGATAAAGAAATTGTGGTTTATATACACAATGGAATACTACGTGGCAATGAGAAAAAATGAAATATGGCCTTTTGTAGCAACGTGGATGGAATTGGAGAGTGTGACGCTAAGTGAAATAAGCCATACAGAGAAAGACAGATACCATATGGTTTCACTTTTATGTGGATCCTGAGAAACATAACAGAAACCCATGGGGGAGGGGAAGGAAAAAAAAAAAAAAAAAAAGAGGTTAGAGTGGGAGAGAGCCAAAGCATAAGAGACTGTTAAAAACTGAGAACAAACTGAGGGTTGATGGGGGGTGGGAGGGAGGGTAGGGTGGGTGTTGGGTATTGAGGAGGGCACCTTTTGGGATGAGCACTGGGTGTTGTATGGAAACCAGTTTGACAGTAAATTTCATATATTAAAAAAAAATAAATAAACAAACAAACAAACAAAAAAAGAAATACATTCCCAACATTTTCAGAACTCAGTAATGTATTCTAAATTGTTTAGTTGTATAAAAAAAAAACAAAAAAATATGAAATAAAATAAGCAATAAATAAATCTGGTTTTAAGTTGCATAATTGACTGAAAATTTATTTTATTGCATAACCATGGAAATAAACCATAAATATTAGCATGATCTGATATTAATTTTTAAAAATTCCTTGGCCTGGTTGTAATAAATTCCATTTTGCCTCAGCTGTATGCACAAACTGTAAGAACTTCTAAGGATGTTATATGTAAAAAAGTCACAGTGATGCAATAAACTGCAATGAAGTCATGAAATAAAAATAAATTGCCTTAAAAAAACAGAATTTTTATTAGGATATAAAATTATTTTGTATGCATCCAAATGTCTCATGGGGGTAAAACAGTACAATCTAGGACCATACTGTAAGACATATTTTAAACTCGTAAGTAATTGATTTACAATTTAATCATTTTTTAAATTGGTCATCTAAATCAAGATTACATTTCTACATTAGAACTGACATATGGTTTAAAGTTCAAGATAAATCAGACTGTAACAAGTGTACCATACGTATTTTAAAAATTCACATCAAAATGTTGAGGTGACAAAGGAAATGGAATAAATGGAAAGAACCAGTCCTGGAACCACCTAGGGGTTAAGGTATTAGGTGGTAGTTTAATTGGGATCCCAGTGGTCAACCTTTCCTTTCCCATCCTCAGAACTTTTCCTATGGAAGTGTTTTAAAAGGAATTAAGGGAAGTAATGAAGCATAAGAAAGCCATTCCATTTATCTTTGTTTAAGTTATTGTAGCCATTTAAATTAAATTTGATTTGTAGTAGCTTTAAACATTTTAGTTTTGCTTAATTAATTGTAAGTAGAAACAAGATTTGTGACAGAACTACTGTGCTTAATAGGCAGAGAGATGATATATTTACCTACCAAATCAAAAAGTGACAGTTTTATCAGTGCGGTGAATTCTTTTCCTGGGGCATATTTCAAACTTTCATAAACAAACAAACAAGCAGACAAAAATATGGACCACTTGGGGACACCTGTCTGGCTCAGTTCGTAGAGTACAAGATTCTTTATCTCCAGGTTGTAGGTTTGAGCCCCACATTGGGAATAGAGGCTTCTTAACAAAATATGTATATATGGACCAGTTAGCTCTCTGAACAAAATTAAAAGCTTGGTTTTAATGAAAAAAAAATGTATACCTTTCCCTTGATATATTCATATCAAGCTTTAACAATACTGGAATAACTCCATAGTTTTGGTTACTATAAGCATATTTCAATCAATAATGCATATACAGTAAAACCTTGGATTGCAAGTAACTTGTTCTGCAAGTGTTCCTCAAGATGAGCAAATATTTTTGATATACAAATGCTTTGGATTACAAACATGTTTCTGGAATGATTTGTGCTTGCAAACCAAGGTTTTACTATATATTCCAATTTTCAGGATAGCACATTTTTGTTAGATGAATCATATTTTTACAACTGAGTTCTGTAATAATGATGGTGATGTGCTCCATTAGATAAAAAGTGAGCACTTATGTATTAAAATTTTTTTGAACGAAAAGTACACAAAATATAATATATTACATTATCAGAAATGTAGATAGTTTTACTGCTTAACTTGGCTTTCTATGTTAAGATTGCAAGATGGCTTCACCATCTTTAAAAAAAAATCTAAATTTCCTTCCTCTTCAATTCACTTTTTCTTTCCATATACTTGTTTTATTTATTATTTTTATATTATTTTTTTCTAAATAATTTCTGCCATTAGTTTCTATAGAATTAGCATTGAATGGAAAAATTGTACAAAAAACAAGAGTCACACATTGTAGTCAGATCCTTAATCCTTAAAATGTCTTTGAAATGTATCATTTTCTACCTGTACTTTATGGTTGTTGATTTACTATTACAGTGCCATACAAGGAGTTCCATGTTGGAGTCAGATCTTGTATCAGTCCTGGCTTAAAATTGGTTCTACCAGTTCCTAGCAGAATCACATGGGATAAATTCTTTGATTTTTGGCTTGTTGGGATTCTGTAATATGAAGATAATACTACCAATGATTGATATATAATAGAGGAGCAACACATATTTTTCCTCACTCTTCTCAATAGTTTGATGAATTGATAGCTATTTAGAGATTGTTAGATTATATAAATGATATTTGTTAAACCAGGCACAGTGCTAAGCAAGCACTGATAGGAGAGCTAAGTACCTAGAGGGTTACATGAACAAGATGTTCAATATACTGTATAACTAAAAATAACTTATCTCCTATGGTGTAGTTTATATATATCTGAAAGAAATAACAGGAAAATTTCACAGCATCGTGAAAATAGAAGTTGTATGGTTGAAACTTTTTCAAAAAGCAGCATTTTGTACATTCGGAAAAAAAAATTGTTTTTGTTCATCCACTGTTAGACCTTGCTTTAGCTAATGGATACTGAGTCATGGTAACTAAACTCACTGGAAAATAAAGGATATAAACCATGATTGTTTATTTTAATTAATTTGTATGATTTCACTTATATGTGGAATTTAAGAAACAAAACAGATGAATGTAAGGAAAGGGAAGGAAAAATAAAACAAGATAAAAACAGAGAGAGAGGCAAACTGTAAGAGACTCCGAAGTATAGAGAACAAACTGAGTGTTGCCAGAGAGGAGGTGATGGGGGAATGGGCTAAAGGGGTGATGGGTGTTAAGGAGGGCACATGTTGTGATGAACATTGGCGTTATATGTAAGTGATGAATCACTAAATTCTACTCTGAAACCAATGCTACGCTATATGTTAACTAACTCAAATTTAAATAAAATCTTGGAATAACAAAATAATTTATAATAATAAATGTAACTCTAGACGACTTATGATCCACACAAATTTCACCTGTTTGTTTTCCAACCATAGCAAATTTACACAGGAACCCAAATTATCAGAAGATTGTTTGATAAAAATAGAATCACATTAAGAACAGTTGATTATATGTAGATTTTATTGATTATATCAGCTATAATAATTGGGGCATCCATCCATCTTCTCCAAAAGGAAACATCTGCCTTAAATTACCCAATACTATCAACTTCTAGGCAGTACTTGAGTTGGAGTAGATGACTATATATAAATTATATTTTTTAAAACGACTTCCTGGGGTGCCTGGGTGGCTCAGTCGGTTGAGAGTCCAACTTTGGCTCAGGTCATGATCTCACGGTTTGTGGGTTCGAGCCCCAGGTCGGGCTCTGTGCTGACAGCTCAGAGCCTGGATCCTGCTTCGGATTCTGTGTCTCCCTCTCTCTCTGCCCCTCCCCTGCTCATGCTCTATCTCTTTGTCTCTCAAAATAAATAAACGCTAAAAAAATAAATATAAATAAAGTGACTTCCTAAGTTCAGTTTTGGTCCAACTCCTCCTACGTATGAGATTATTTTCTTTGGACATATATCACTTTGAAATAAATAAATGCTTTCCTAAGGGTTGCATAATCAATACATTGGAGTGCTAGAAAAAAATAAAAGCACTTTATATTCAACTATAACTCATCCCTTATAATCTTACTTTATGTATGTTTGAGTTAAACTAAGCTAAGTTTGCTTCAGGCTTAAGATTTTCTTCATAACTGATGATTTCCCAGCAAGTATGTGTTGACTTTACATTTTAACTGTGTTTTAACTGTCTGAGGGCACCTTTTATATTTTTTATTTTTATTTTTTTAAGTTTATTTATTTATTTTGCGAGAGAGAGAGGGAATGGTAGGGGGGGAGGCAGAGAGAGAGGGAGAAAGAGAGAATGCCAAGTAGGATTCGCACTGTTAGCACAGAACCTGAAGTGGGGCTTGAACTCACGAACTGTGAGATCATCACCTGAGCTGAAATAAGAGTTGGACTCTTAATCAACGGAGACACCCAGACACCCTGAGGGCACTTTAAAAAAAAAAAAGGTTTCAAGTTTTGGGAAGTTATCTCTTTTCTGTTCTTTGTATCATTATCAGTATTCTTTGGTGTGAATCTATAATCTCATGAATTCCTAAAATTTTAAAATTTAAACTAATTTCCAGTAAGAAAACTGTATGGCAAGTAAAAACCTTCTCTTAAAATTTTGTATCTGAATGCGTTTAGACTACCATCCCCCCTAAGCCCTCCTTCTCTTCAACTACCATCACCACCAACAGCAGCAACAATAACAAATTTCCTTAAAATAAAAAACACTAAGAAGAATAACTTAAGAAAGAAGATACTGTACATCAACTATCCAAGATATTGAATAGTCACAATTTACTTCTGCTATAATCGTTTAAAAATATTAATCAACATTCATTTATATAGGGGATATGGGGGTTCAAAAAGTGTGTTAGTCACTATTCTGTTTTAACCATGCAGTTCAGGGTTTGCAGGCTAGTATAGACTGTTCTTAAATGGCTATTTGGGTTTGTTGTTCAACAATGACGAATAACAGTGGGTCATTTTATTGCCAAAAAGGGACAAACACATGAAGAAAAAAAATAGAAACTCAATGCCTAATGCTATTACAGATCAGGATTAAATGATTAGAAAAAGTATTTTGTAGAAAATGTGGCATATATCTCTGTTCCTAGGATACATTATAAGTATTATAGAATGTCTGGAGACTGGATTTTTATCTTTATGTCTCTGTTTTGCCCTTGGCTTGTTCACACCCTTGAAATGTGTATAAAGAATTAATTTTCTTTCTCAGGGTTCATTGGTTCTTACTATACTTCTCTGGAAATGATTCGAAGGAGAAGGGGATTTAATTAAACAAAAATCAGACTTTCTCTTTCTCTCTGCTTTTGGTGTGAAAATTTCAAGGATTAGGAGTAACAAATAGGATCTCTCTCTTTAGAACTTCTAGAGTCTCTTTGTGTTGCCTGGAAATGAATTAGCTGGAATTCTGATTTGTATCCTGCACACAAAAGGAGTAACTGCTCAAAACCTTACCTTCTCCCAAAGGTCAAGAGCTGCTTTAAGCATTATTATCTAGCATGCAGTTACAAGGTTCTTGTATTTCACTAGTAAGGTCATTTGCTGAACCACAAAACCCCTGTTATAACATGTCTCAGTGACCCTCCTTGTCCCTCACTAAATTACCAGGAAAAAGCGACTTTCCTGGAATTCAACCCAGGATATTCCATCCTGGTCTTATCCAAACATTCTCAATCAGTACAGGGTCCTGCTGCCTCTGAGTTCCACCGAGAGCTGTACAATGTTTGCAGTGTCTGTCCATACCCTTCACTCCACACATATATGCCCACCTTGAGGACATTTGTGCTTCTCTATTGTAATATAAAAACTATCGTAATTTAAATGTATTGAATACTTTTGTAGATGACAGGTAAAGGAAATTCGAAACTGACTTGAGAAACCTATGAATGTAGAGTTGGGAAAACTCTGAACCCTCATACAAAGATTTTCTTTTAACTCATTAGCAGGTTTATGTTATTAATAATAAATCAAGCCAAGAGTACTGTAGTCAAAGAAGGACCTTTTATTTAACAGAGGAAAATCTAAGTCTGTACGTATTGTAAGCCATTCAGATGAGATACGAGTGGCTCTCAGGAGCTGGAAGAGAATGCCAGCAAAGTATAAATGGCATCAGGGGTAGTCCTGCACATAAATATTTTCAGATTTATAGCATTTGGTGTGAAGAACATATTATGCGAGGAAATACATTGTGAATAAATGGAAATTGTGCTCTGCTGAAGTCAGAAAGAAGGAAATATGATTTCATTTCTTCCCAACGTTTCTGCATCACGGTATCTCTAAGTGTGCAGTCATAAATCTGAGATGAATCTCAAGAAATGGTGTAAAAGATTTCATTGCTAATCTGTCAGATTTTAGAATTTCCTTCATTCAGTCAGTAGGAGAAAAGCACAGAGGCAGAGGCAGACAATATGACCAGAAAGCCTGGGGGATTTTGGTTTCCTTGGTCACTTAGTGCAGAAATTTGACAATGTGAAAAAATAAAGACAAAATTACTTTCATTAAGAGAGAGTAATGTGTAAAGATCCAGATGTCTAACCATTGTCCATTAGTCCTGTAAAGAAGGCTTTTGATCGTCAAATGGACAAATTACAGAAAGAATTATCATAAATAAATCTATTGTTTTCTCTGCCTTGACAAAATATAATGATTTGACCACATAGAAAGAGCTTTCCTTCACCTATTATGGATTATAGAAATCATTATATCATTGATCAAAGGTAATTATTTAAAATGAATGATCTTCCCTGAAAAATAAGAACTGTTATGTCATAATATGGACATTAATTGAGGTAATACAGGTAAAGTGAATTGTCAGATTTCTGATCCAAAGTTCTTGCTCAATAAATAGTAACTAAAATAATTATTCTGGATCTAGAACTAAAGTTTTAAGCTTGTCTTTAAAAATACAAATTTGGGGTGCCTGGGTGACTCAGTCAGTTGGGTCCGACTTTGGTTCAGGTCATGATCTCGCGGTTCCTGAGTTCAAGCCCTGCGTAAGGCTCTGTGCTGACAGTGCAGAGCGTGGAGCCTGCTGCAAGTTCTGTGTCTCCCTCTCTCTCTGCCCCTCCCCTGCTAATGCTCTGTTTCTCTCTCTCAAAAATAAATAAGCATTAAAAAATTAAAAAATAAAAATAGAAATTTGAAATGAGTGTCTATATATGAGATCTGTTTCATATACTCTTCTAACACTATGCAGGATTTTATTTTTCATCTTTGGAGTAATTTTGTCTCTTGGTTTCAACAGTTTTCTTATTTTGTCTTATTTGTTTTCTCTCTTTTCGTATAGATACATAAATATCATTTATTACTACCTATACATCTATGCACAAATATATTTGGTAGATTCATGAATCTCATAAGAACAAGGACATTCTTCAGTTACTTTTTCATTTTTCTAGGGCTTTTTCCCCCTGGATATAATTAATATTCATGTAGTGTTTTTGGCTATCATGTCTCTTTGGTTTCTTTAATCCGATTGTCCTCCCACTTCATTCATTCATTCATTCATTCATTTATTTATTTAGCTAGTTAGTCTGTCATGATATTTTTTGAAGATCTAAACCAGAGGGCTTGTTGAATTTCTCCACATTCTGGATTTTGCTGATTGTTTCATTGTGATTAGATTCACATTAAGCATATTTTGTAAAAGTATGATAGAGGGACACTTTGTCCTCACTAAATTGCATTAGGAGGTACATGAAAGCAATGATGTCCTGGAGCGCTGATTGTTAATATCTCAGGAATTTCTGAGCTAGTTTTTGCTATATACAGTCATTATTAAATAATTAAACTGCATAAGCTTACAATTACAAAGTACATATTAATCAAAGGGAATATGCACTATAAATTCATCACTTCCTAGTGATTTTACTGCATTTACATCTATCCTGGTGACAATACTACACACTGCTCTGTTGTGTTCTTCTCAGCTCTGGGTACAGTGATGTCACATTGAGAGCTTGGAAATTCTGGGAACTCTGGGAATGCAAATGCTCCGAATCAGAGTTTGGTTTGTTGTACTGCTGATTTTTTAAAAAATGATGGAGAAAGTGTTACCCAGGTATTCTCTTCTTGTTTGTATAGTTTCCTTTTTTAATTTTAAACCGTTATATTTTCAATATATTTGAAATTTATGCTGCTGCAGAGCATGTGATTTACAATTATTTTTCTATCCTAATGATTATATAATTTCCTAACCTCATTTATTTAAAAGTCTATCTTTGTCCATGGTATTTGGGATTTCATTTTTATTATATACCACATTACCATATTATACATAATCTGTTTCTAGATTTTCTTTTCTGTTACATTGTTCTGTGGATTTGAGAATCAGTAAACATTGGTTTTAGAGCATTTAGTGTATATTTTGATTTCTGATAGAGCTCATCCTCCTTCATTAAGCTTTTTGTTTTTCAGGGGTTTCCTAGATGTCCTTAGGCGTTTTCCCCTATCATTTTTGTTCCAGAAAATATCTGTTAGTATTTTCATTAGAATAGTGTGTTAAATTAGGGGCACCTGGGTGGCTCAGTCTTCCTACTTCGGCTCAGGTCAGGATCTTGTGGTCCATGATTGACAGCTCAGAGCCTGGAGCCTGCTTCAGATTCTGTGTCTTCCTCTGTCTCTGCCCCTCCTCCAGTCATGCTTTGTGTCTCTCTCTGTCAAAAATAAATAAACATTCAAAAAAATTAAAAAAAAAAAGAATAGTGTGTTAAATTATATTAACATGGGAGAATTTATATATTTGTATTATTTAATTTTTCTATATGTAGGTCATGAGATGACTTTCTATTTTTTTCAACTACATTTTGTACCTTCTTGAGTTTCTTGGTATTTTCTTTAGAAAGATTTAGCATATTTCTTTTTTTAGTAAATTTATCTCTAAAGTTGTTTCTATTACATTTATGAACAGATTATTTTCTTTCCATCATATTACCTAGGCTGTTATTGTTTGTTTACATGAAGGTTATTGATTTTTGTATTTTAATTTTATATTTTGTTATTTCCTGAATTTTAAAAACAGACTTTATCTTATAAAACAGTTTTAGATTTATAGGAAAATTGAGAAGACAGAACATGGAATTCTCACATAGCTTATACCGTTTTTCCTATTATTAACATCTTATATTAATATGATACATTTGCTAAAATGAATTAATGGATACTGTTACATTATTATTAATAAATGTCTGTACTTTAATTAGATTTTCTTTGCTTTTACCTTATGTCCCTTTTCTGTTCCAGAATCCTATCCAGCATGTTGCATTGTATTTAGCAGTCATGTCTCCTTAAACTTCCCATGGCTGTCAGAGTTTTCAGACTTTCCTTGTTTTAGATGACTTTACTAGTTTTGGGAATACTAATCAGGTATTTTGTAGGTTGCCTCTTTATTGGATTTCTGAGTTGTTGTTGTGGAGATTTTTTCTCAAAATTAGACTGGGGCTATGTGATTTGGGGATAAAGTGACATTATCATCACCTCATTTCAAGTGCCCATACTTCAACATTATATGTCTCTGTTGATGTTGACATTTATCACCTGGCTGAGGTTGTGGTGTCTGCACTGTAGAGTTAATTTTTCCCCTTTCCTGTACTCCACTTTGAAAAGAAGTTACTGTGTGGCTATTTAAGAGGTGAGAGTTATGTTCCCTCCTTGAGGGCAGGCTGTCTAAATAATTTATTTGGAATTCTTCTTCAAGGGGTCCTGGAACATTCTTTCCAATTTATTTATGTGTTCAATCATTTATTTCTACCAGTATGGAGTCATGAATAATTATTTTATATGTTGGGTTATAATCCAAGACTGCTTTATTTTGCTGCTCAAAGTGTTCTCGCTTTGGCCATTGAGAGCTCTTTCATTTGGCTTCCATGTTCCTTTGACATGGAATTGTTGATATTTCTTAACACTTCTTTACTTTTTGACAACACAAAATACTTCAAGTTTCTTGTATATTTCCTGCCCATTCTTAGAATCAGCCATTTCTCCAATGTACCAGAACCCTGGAGAAATAGTATTAGATACCATGCTGGGTGTTGGATGTGCTTGTTGTTTCTTTTTGGATTTCTCAGCTGCCACAGCAACTAAATATATGTGTGTATATGAAACTATGTGTGTGTGTCTAGATGTAGACATTTATATCTATATTTAACCAAAAACGAGTTCATATTGATGTGTTTAATTATAGCCTATCACCATATGGATCATCCTAGCCTCCTCCCCTCGTTCATCTGTAAACTCTCAGTTTAACAATGAGGAACCTGGCTCTTGTCATCATCATCCATTATCTAATTGCTCAATTCCAGTACACATGTACAGCAGGATCAGAATTGTCAACCTGTACTCCGAGAAAGTTGTATTAACTGGAGTATATTTCTTACTTTAATTCCCTTTGACTTTAATCTTGTAGATTACATTCATTTCCAAAATGTCTTAGGTCAATACCTTCCTTCTCCCCACACCCCTGTACAGTGAAGTTGTTTCATGCATCTCTTGTAATACAGTTAGGCATTGTCATCACTGTCTTCATTCCTTCCTGAGATCCCCCAAATTACTAAGGGATATATATTTTTTAATTTGCATAATTAATGTTTATGCTGAAAGTTTCTATGGCTTTTGACAAATATGTGATGTCATGTATCCATCATTACAATATTATACAGAAATACCCTAAAAATACCCTGTGCTTCACCTATTCAACCTCACCCCTCCCTGAATTACTGACGATCACTAATCTTTTTAATGTTTACAGTTTTGCTGTTTCCAGAATGACGTAGAATTGGAATCATGCAGTTGGTAGTCTTTTCAGATTGGATTCTTTCACTCATTCTACGCATTTAGGACTCATCTATGTACTTTCATGGCTTGATTATTCATTTCTTTATATTATGAACAATATTTGTTGTAAGGATGAACATCTCTGTCTTTGAAATGATTATTATTTGTTTACTCTTTTAGCAATCAATTATTATTTTTTTCATTCTTAGTGGTTGCCCTGGAGTTTTCAGTATATACTTACAATTAATTTAAGTCCACTTTCACATGACCGTTGCTTGACAGTAAGCAGTTATCTTTTTTTAACATAGTATTCCCAATTCCTCTCTTTACTCCTTTATAATATTGATGTCATTCATTTAATTTACCAATATGTTGCTGTCATCCAACATCCCATAACTATATTATTTTGAACAATATTTTGTATATTAGATAAATTAAGAACAAAATAAATTATTTTATTTTACCTCCACTTTTTCTTTCTCTGATATTCTTTCTTGAGACCCAAGTTTCTAACATACATCATTTCCCTTTTCCCTGAAGACCTTCTTTTAACATTTCTTGAAGGGCAGATCTGATGGTGATGAATTCCCTGTTTTGTTTGAGATACTTTTTATTTATTTTTCACTTTTGAAGGACAATTTTTCTGTGTATAGAATTCAAGGTATTTTTTTTTTTTCTAACAACACTTTAAATATTTTATTCCACCCTCTTTTTACTTGCATGGTTTCTGATGAGAAGCCTTCTATACTTCTTATCTTTTTTTCTCTGTAAGTAACATGTTTTATACCTCTGGCTTCTTCAAGATGTTTTTCTTTGCCCTTGGTGTTCTGCAGTTTGAAAATGATATGTCTAGGTGTAGTTATTTGGTATTTAACCTACCTGATGTTCTCTGAGATTTGTGGTTTGCTGCCTGTAATTAATTATTGAAAATCCTCAGTTATTACCACTTAAGCTATTTCTTCTGCTCCATTTTCTTTCTTCTCTTTCATCAGTTACCTGTTTTACACATTTTCTATTATCCCACAGTTATTGGATGTTCTGTGTTTTTCCTATATTCTTTTTTCTCTTTGCATTTCAATTTGGGAAGTTTCCAGTGACTTAATTTCAAGCTTTCCAGATTATTTCTTCAGCTATGTCTAGTTTACTGATGAGCCCACCAAAGGTACTCTTCCTTTTTGATACAGTTTTTTTTTCCTTGACTTCTTGTATTTCCTTTTGATTCATTTTTAGGTTTTATCTCTATGCTTACATCACTCATCAGTTATTATATTCATCTATTTTCTAGGTTAGTCATATTAAAAAATTCTCATTGATTGTTCTACAATCTGTGTCATATCTGAATGTAGTTATGATGCTTTCTTTGTCTTTTCAGACTTTGTTTTCGGTTTGCCTTTGGAGTATGCCTTGTAATTTTTTGTTGAAAGATGGACATGATAATGGATAATAGTAATTGAGTTAAATAGGCCTTTAGTATAAGATTTTATATAAATCTGTCTAGGACTTGGGATGTGCTTATTGTTTGATGTAGAAAATGCCGGAGGCTTCAGTTTCCTCTATTGTCTTTGTTTTTTTTTTTTTTTTCTCCTCTGTTATCTTTGAGTTTCTCTAAGAACTCCTTCTTAAACAGAGCCTGTTCTTTGCAGCTCTTTATATCTGTAATCTACTGCTATTATACTGAAGCCTTGTTTTAATGTGATAGTAAAAAGTAGGGGAGAGGAAGCTTTCTATACTCCTGTAATTAAATCTGAGTCTTTTAGTGGGTTTGTCCCTGGGATGCAGATTTCACAAGTGTTCCTTATTCCCATGCCCCTATAGGTGAGATAGGGAGCTTTCGGGTGGGGGTGAAGTTGAATAATTGTCCTGCTTTCAAGTTGGCTAAGGATCTGATAAAGTCTTTTTCCCTAGAGAGGAGGCATATGTAATAGAGAGTGCCCCAGGAATATTTCAAAATATTTTTTTCTTCTCCATGCCCTGTTAGCGACCTGAGGGGTTTTTTTTGTTGTTGTTTTTAGTGTTTATTGATTTATGAGAGGGAGAGAGAGAGAGAGAGAGAGAGAGAGAGAGAGAGAGAGACTGCAGGGGAGGAGCAGGGAGAGAGAGAGGGGGAAACAGAGGATCTGAAGATGGCTCTGTGCTGACAGCAGAGAGAGCTGGATGTGGGGCAAAATCATGCATGACCTGAGCCAAAGGCAGATACTTAACTAACTGAGCCACCCAGGCATCCCAGTGAGGACAACTTCTAAGATCTTTACATGCCAAGCTGAAACCAGTAGTCTCATGAGTTATTTTATTTTATTTTATTTTATTTTATTTTACTTTATTTATTTTATTTATTTTATTGTATTTTTTTAAGTTTTGTTTGAATCTCCTGGGTTTTCATGTATGCCATCATATTACTTGCAAATACAGATAGTTTATTTATAATCTCCCCCAAACAGTTATAATTTTCTCAGTATTAAGTAATGGAGAAAATTGGTATTTCACTTTGTTCCTAACTTTGGTGGGAATGCCTATGGTATTTTGAACTAGCATGCCAACTTTAGCTCTGAGCCATGTGTAGTATGTTAAGGAAGTAGTCATAACTTTGTATTTTATTGTATGTTTTAAGTAGGAAAAGATATTGGATTTTGTCAAAGCTTTTTCAGTGTCTATGGAGAAATCATGATTTTTACTTTTATATCTAGTAGTATAGTGAATTACATAATTGGAATTCCTAATACTGGAACATTTTTCTATTTCTGGAGTAAATCCCATTTTGCCATATTGTATTTTTTAATGTACTGTTGTATTTATCAATCAGTATGGACTCATATTCTTTGAAAATAATTTGTTTTCTAACTGTATTCACTAAAAGTGCTCTGAGCAATACCTTAGTTAAAGGGAGCACACTTAATTCTTGTTCTTGGTTTTTAGATACCATGCCCCATTTTAGAGGAATCAGAACTCCTTGGAGAAATGCCATATGGAGCAGAAAGAAGTTTGACTAAGTATAGAATTGGATTCAGGTTATTGGTACAGACAGAAAAGTAGTATCAACCTTTAAAATTCACTCACTGCATCATTCATGGGCACTTTTTTCCAACAATAAGATTAAAGTTGATAATGTCATTTATATGATTAATTTTATTAAAAAAAACCCTTAATATATAATATATTCTAATTTGTAGTGAGATGGGGAATGTCCATGAAAATTTTTTTGTATTGCTGAGTTTTACTGGTTGTCTTAGGGCAAATATTTTAGAGTTAGTAAACCTCAACAACTTTTTCTTTTTTTCACATGACCATTCCAAAAGTGTTTATCTCTTCTGAAATGCCAAGTGATGGCCACATTAAACATATATGTGTGTGTATATATATATATATATATATATATATACACACACATATATGTATATATATATGATGTATATAAAGTAGTATGTGTGCATGTATACATTTGCATATATGTATGTATTGCATGAAAACATAAACGAAGGAAATAGTGAGGAAGATGTGCAATCAAAGAACTTTGAAGAGTTTTGTTTTATTTTTTTAAGTCTTGGAGGGCTGAATTGGATAGCGCCCTCTATCTAGCTACAACTAGTACTGTTGGGTATAGAGATTTATAAACAATAAAATTTATTGATTTTTAATTTCCACTGTTGAACTAGGAATTAGCAAAAGTAGGCCAAAGACTAATAAAGATCTTTGTTTAATTAAGAAACCTGATGTAACTTTAGCTATTGACCTCCACTTCTTTTTTTTTAATATGAAATTTATTGTCACATTGGTTTCCATATAACACCCAGTGCTCCTCCCAACAGGTGCCTTCCTCAATGCCCATCACCCACCCTTCCCTCCCTCCCACTCCCCATCAACCCTCAGTGTATTCTCAGTTTTTAACAGTCTCTTATGTTTTGGCTCCCTCCCTCTCTAACCTTTCTTTCTTTCTTTTTTTTATCTTCCCCTCCCCCATGGTCTTCTGTTAAGTTTCTCAGGATCCACATAAGAGTGAAAACATATGGTATCTGTCTTTCTCTGTGTGACTTATTTCACTTAGCATCACACTCTCCAGTTCCATCCACGTTGCTACAAAAGGCCATATTTCATTCTTTCTCATTGCCAAGTAGTATTCCATTGTGTACATAAACCACAATTTCTTTATTCATTCATCAGTTGGTGGACATTTAGGCTCTTTCCATAATTTGGCTATTGTTGAAAGTGCTGCTATAAACATTGGGGTACAAGTGCCCCTATGCATCAGGACTCCTGTATCCCTTGGGTAGATTCCTAGCAGTGCTATTGGACCTCCACTTCTTGAGCTATTGTGTCTTACTGAATCTTCCCCCCAATAAATAAATAAATAAATAAATAAATAAATAAATAAATCATAACCCTCCATTTTGCTCAGAGAGGCCTTTAGTGGGCATCTGGCTTTCTAGCCTCAGTTGAATTATATCTCCATGTCATGTTATGTGTACAGGAGGTCTGAGTAAGATTTTACATGGAAAATGTATGCCATACACAGAAACACAAAATGTATGACAGTTGCTGGACTTCTCACTTACATTATTTTCACAGTTTCTGTTATATACGTCCATTTTGCATTAGGCAACTACAAACATGTGCAATTCTTACCACCTTTGAACCACTTCTCACATCGTTTCAGATCTCTGCTGCCTTCTTGCCCTCTCTTCTGACTCTTTTTTACCTTTATTGTGGCTTTTAAAAAGAAGAAGCTTTCCATTTTTAAAAATTATTTCAAACTTTCTCTGAGTCCAATTTTGCTTCTTTAAGAATTGATTCTTCTGTGTGTTTTCAATTATCTAACAAAACAAAATGTGAGTGAAAGTAAAAGATGATGCTACTTAATGATTTCTTAATTATATTCGCAGCTGTTCCCCAATTGATATTCATAACATACTTTGATAATTTTCATATATCTTACTCATTGAGACTTCACAGTCATTTCAAATATTATGAAATGAATCCCTTTTTACAGAACGAGGAATCTAGACTTTAGAAGGTTAAAAAAATTTTTTTAACGTTTTATTTATTTTTGAGACAGGGAGAGACAGAGAATGAGCAGGGGAGGGTGAGAGAGAGGGAGACACAGAATCTGAAACAGGCTCCAGGCTCTGAGCTGTCAGCACAGAGCCCGACGCAGGGCTCAAACTCACGGACCACGAGATCATGACCTGAGCTGAAGTCGGCCACTTAACCGACTGAGCCACCCAGGCGCCCCTAGACTTTAGAAGTTTAAATCAATGTAATCAACATTACCTAGTCAAGAAGTTATAGAGCCAGGACAAATCTTCTAATTTGGTCTAATACTCTTTACTCAATATTCCAAGAACATTTCTAATGAGACATAATAGTTAATATGTCTTGACATTAGGTACAATGACATAGTAGCCGATATTTATTTGAGTGCTTACTCTTTTTTTACAGCAATTCTATAATATAGGTATATCAAAATTAAAGTTTAGCATACTTCCCCAATGCCACACAACTAGTCTGTGGTATATCAGAATTGGAATTCATTTTTTTTTTCATTATGGTGTGCATGGTCTTAATTTATCTCCTATACTGCAATTTTACAAAAGAGAGAAGAAAAGAGAAAATTTTATGAGAAACTACTATATGCCCTGAACTGAGACTTTATAAAGTTATTTTCATAGAAAAATGAAAAGTGTGCCTTAAATTATGTATGCACAGAGCTAAATGCACCTCTGTCAACCATAATAACCATCTCAATGGTCATTTCATAATGACCATAATAACATCTCAATGATGAAGAGGTAAAATGTAAAACATGAAGAAGGCAGGGACAGCTATCTTTATTTCATGGTACTGAAATGAAGTGCCAAATAACTTTTCCAAAGTCACAGAATGAATAAGTAATATTATCCCATTGCATGGGAAACCTCCTTTGATATAATATCAGTTCTTTATTGATCTTTCTATGATTAGCAACTGCCACATTGTATTAGCAACTGCCACATTATCTGGCATTTTTAATGAATACCTATTAAGTTAAAAATTAAATGAATGAATAAAAAGCAAAAAGGAGAACCTACTTATTCTGACTTCTTGCCCCAAAACACTGAACTTACTCCATATTAGGTTAAATATATAATATGAGAGTTCTTTTTCCCCAGAGTTTTTGTCAGTCTTTGTCCAGAGTTGAGGTCTAAAGTAAAAGCTGTATTTGACCTTCTAATCCCTTAATAGGATAAAAAAAATGCTTAAGCAACACAATGAATAAAAAAAATGGTCTACAAGAGCCTAGAAAATCTTGAGAAGCACTGGCTGTACCATTCACCTTAGTATGTAGCTAAAACAATTTGTAAATATTCATGATAAGGTAATACAGAGCAGCCTGTAGAGTCTAGCAAAACAAATCAAACAGGACATTTTGTATGAATTAAAAAATTTTCCACTGTGCAGATAAAGATGTATGTTGAAAGGAGAATGTGACATATGTTACAATATTCATGAAATTTTGACTAAAATGGAGTATACAGAACTTAGACAACGTTGCATTAGTTTCATAAAGGTGATATCCTCATTATAACTGATGACGGACCCATAATACCTAGGCATGCTACGCTTTGTATCTAGTTAGTGACCCATAAATATCTTCTGAAAGTAAACGGTATCTATTTAAAAATGTTCTTTTTGAATGGTAATAAAAAACATTGTTTGATACCTTCAAACTTTAAAAGAATAGTGCCACACACACACACACACACACACACACAGTCATTGAGATTAATTAAATCAAAGCTAGCAAATTCTCTTAGATAGAATATGGCATACTCTTTCATCTTGCCACATTTATAGCAGGGATCTGGTTTCCAAAGTATATTGTCTCTCTTATTGTAAAACTAATTTTAAAACAATGTCTCCATTCCAGAGACCATATATTTCTGATTTCTGGATAGAGGATGAGATCTGCAGGGAAAAGGGATTTTTAAGACAGAACAGTGTTAGAAAAAGAAATGATTGCCATACTAAATTACTTTGAATAAGTACAAAGACGAGAATAAAAAGTGAGAGTTGAAAAGTAAGAAAACAATAGTTTAGCTAAAGAGTTCTTAGGAATTTTTTTGGTTAGGCTGTAGAAAAAAAGAAGCATTTGTTTATATATAGTACATGTTACTGTCAGTTTTATTTATTATATAACTTCAGTGTCTTAAATAGATGACAAATTAATTTTGTTCACCTAAAGACAGCCTGAGTGTTTTTTTTTTTTTAAACAGCATGTATGGTTTGGGTCTGGTGACCTCTAAGACTACTTCTGGATAAATCCAGAAGGAAGCAGTAACAGAAGGGCAATTACCTGGAAAAAAAGACAAAGCAACACATGATTAAAGCAGATAAAATACAGTGATGCTTTCTGTACTTATTACAATGAACATTTGTAATTGCTATTTTATTATTTTGCTCTGTTATAGTTTAAAGTGAACTAAACACAGTCACATTAGTCATATACAAGAGGCAGTCTAAGTGTATAATTATCTTTAATTCTGTACATTTAACAACAAGTTTGATGCTATCTTTCTGAAATAGCATGGACCAACTTCTGTTTACATGTGCAGGATTAAACTCTCCAAAGTGAAAGCATAGTGGTGCCTAATCTGTGACCTTTAGACGGTCAGAATGAGTAGAATTATTTCCTGGTGAGAATTAAAGGTGGTCAGGAAAGAGGCCTGACTATCCAGGCTTCATACCATGTACACACAAACATACATATACACACATGCACCCATATGCACTTCTGCTTCATAACTTTATGCTTTACTCAGAATAGTCATATATTACTTTTTGGTATTGTCATGAACATTAGTATTCTATAATTGCATTTAAGGAAGGGGTTCTACTGGGGCATCTGGATGGTTAAGTGTTGACTTCGGCTCAGGTTGTGATGTCACAGTTCGTGAGTTTGAGCCCCGCATCCAGCTCTGTGCTGACAACTCAGAGCCTGGAGCCTGCTTCTGATTCTGTGTCTCCCTCTCTCTCTGCCCCTCCCCTGCTCATGCTCTGTCTCTCTCTCTCTGTCTCTCTCTCTCAAAAATAAGTAAACATTAAAAAAAAAGAGAGGGGGTCTACTACCAAATTTTTGGAAAACCATTGCCTTGAATGAAGTAAAAAAAAAACAAGTTTAAAGCTTGTTTTGGTATTTTATAAACCCAGTTAAGTAATAGAAAAATCACATTGCTGCTAGAATATCTTGTC
Source organism: Panthera leo (assembly GCF_018350215.1). Taxonomy (NCBI): domain Eukaryota; kingdom Metazoa; phylum Chordata; class Mammalia; order Carnivora; family Felidae; genus Panthera; species Panthera leo. The sequence goes on along the minus strand of NC_056689.1, from coordinate 26,907,921 downwards.
AGTCTTATCAGTGGTCTTTTCACACTCATGTCCACACAGAAAAGCCCACAGTTGGCGTGATTCTTACTAAAGATGCAATGCTTCTTATCTCTATGAACCTCTGGTGAGATGGCCCATGGATAAGATGTCTGCACTGAAGCTCATTTTTGATAACAATTTAACATCTAAAATTAACATTGATAACAGAAATTGAACATTTTGATTCAATATGTGGTCCCTTACTATGCATTGAAGTACACTTTAGTAAATAGAAAAAAAAAAAGTTAGATATTAATTGATTTAACATGAACCTGACCTTTCATGTATTCATATGACATAACTTCACATTGCACGGTCCCGCTTATAATTATAATCTTGGGCTAAGCAAACAACTCTTACTTGATGTTTTATGTATCTAGATAGGCATTCGAATAAGTAAATGCAAATTTTTAACAGCATTATGGATGTAAAGTTGAATTTAATAAATTGTGTATATTAAATCATGCAATTTGTTATGTTTTATAGACAAACGTAGATAGCCCTGAAACTATCACCACAGCCATAAGAAACATGACATCAAAATCTAAAACTTACTCATGCCCCTCTGTAATCGAATCACTCCTTCCCCCATACCCAAATGACCAACAATCTGGTTTCTGTTACTGTAGATTGAGTTGTGATTTCTATAAGGTTGTATAAATAGATTACACAGTATATACGCTTATTTGGGTTCTTTCACTAAGCGTAATTACTTTGAGATCCCTCAATGCTGTTACTTTTATCAATAATCCATTCCTTTTCGTAACTGAATAATACTGTATTGAATGACATACTAGGTTATATCATCCCTCTGTTGATGAACATCTGAATTGTTTCCATTAGTTGGCTATTACAAAACTATCTGCTACAATGATTTGTGTGCAAGTCTTTGTGTGAATATATGTTTTCATTTCTTTTGGTTAAATGTGTAGGAGTTCAGGGACTGGATTTTATGTCATGTGTATGTTTAACGTGTTAAGGAACACATGTACATTTTTTAAATCTAATTTCCCTACGAGGTTTGCCTCTACCACATACCCTAATTCCACTGAAAAGGACAGGTCTGTGTAGAAACAGCACGATGCATTTACCATGAGCTAGTTTCACAGCCACTTAGATCTAACTACATCTTCAACAATGATGTATCCACTTGCTTCTACAAATAGGCCTTTTAGTTTGGGGACTTAAAAATCCCTTTATATAGAGAATATAATTCTTCCTTAGGGGTTGTCCAAATATTTGTTTTGTTGCATTCTAGTGTTATATGTAAGCTGCCAACTTAAGCTACTTTTTTCTACTAGTGTAGGGAATTCTTACGTCCCATAAAGCAAACTTCAATCCAATAACCCTGAATAATATGTACAAAACTCTAATATAGATCTGAATTACTGTCTTATTGAACCGCATCTCCTCAGTAATGTGGAACTTCTTTCATATTTTTCCATTTTTTAGTTCAGTGAAATAAGAATGTCAGGTTTGGACATCTTAGCCTTACATAATACCCCTGGCTGGAACACAGAAGGCAGTTTTTTGCTTTATTACTGTGCCTGGGATTACTTTGCAAATCTAGATAGATGAATTTGGTTAGGACCGTTTATATTATACCTGGCTGCCTTAACAATTTCTGGAAGTAAAAGATTTCCTGTAGGTTAAAAAATATATATCCCCATTGGGAAGTCAAACCACAACTTTTTTCCCCTCAAAATCTTTGTTAGGGAACAGTTGGTAAAACCAGTTTCCAGGACGCTGAAAATGTGATATGTGAAATAATGAGACCACTGCTTTTACACGTCCACAGAGGGGACCATGTAATATGAGGAAATAGCATGGGGGCCAGGTATGGGATATTTCTCCGTATCTGCTCTCACAGTCCTTTGTAGTGTTTCCTCGGGTAATGAAGACATATGCTTCAATTTTCCTCTCACTTATTGAAAGCTTTTGTCTGTGTACACATCAACTCAAGTATCATGCCAGTTGATAGACCTATTGCAAAGTGACAAGCCAGCTCCCCCTGCAGTGACTTTTGCAATCTTGCTTTTTTTTTTTTTATTATTACTGACATGTCCTTGAAATGACACATTCAACCTTAAGCAGATTTTCTTGTAACACTCATTGCTTGTTTTTCCCCCTGATGATAAGGGTAGTAGTTTATTGTATAAATTTTATGACAAATCAATTATACAGAAAAAAAACCACATATACTACACAACTCTCTCCTTCATATATATGCAATGTTTTATATAATTAGAACATATATATACATGTATACATTCAGTTAAAAGTATATTAAGTGCATTTTCTTTGCCATCAGATATTCTCTGAAACTTTTATTTTAATATCTGTAAGAATTAATAACTTTTCAGTTAGATGGCTTCTCTTCAGCTGGCTATTCTAACACTAAGAACACAAATTCACATAGAGAGAATCTGTGTGGCAAAGAATTTGATGCAAGGTGAGGTTTTCCTCACTTGAACATAGCAGAATCTGTCCGCTCTCCATGGTAGCAGTGTTCATACCCAAAAGGTGAAGATCAGGGCGTGTTATTAGTCATCTGCTGTAGAGCGGCTGCTACTTACTACCACAATTACTGCTGCCATGACCGTCATTACCAACACCTCCACTACTCTTGCTATTATTATTGCATTTGCCCAACAACAGCATACCTCCCATCTATAGAACGGTGAGAGTAATTGTGCTGCCGAAATTCTCCATGGTATCGTCAGTTACTACCTATGAAGAGCCCTTCCATCGTCCAATTAGTCCTGAGTAAAACAAATTTAAAAAGTTGTTTCAAACTTTCTGAGAGGTTAACAATTCAAAAGGATCTTGTGATTTAAAATTGTATGCAGCACTTCAAAAGGGTGTCCTGCTACTTCAAACCTTTTTCTAAGTATTCATTTTGTCTCAATGTTGATTGTAAAAAAAAAAACAAAAAAAAAACAAAACAAAAAAAAAAAAACCTGCAATAGACTTGTAAACAATAGAATTGAATGGGATTTTCTAAATTGTTTAGTTCAATCTTTTTCACTTACTTCAGAAGGACTTGAGTTCTCATCAAGTTAAGTACTTGTTCAAGGCCACAAGATATTAAAGGGAGCATTTGACCTAAAATAAGATACTCCATCTTTATACTATGCTCCACCACAATTTTTGCCTCAATGTAAGAACTTTGACAAGATACTTGGCTTTAGGTTTTCTGCTCTAATTTGATTTTTTTAATGTTTATTTATTTTTGAGAGAGAGAGAGAGGGAGAGAGAGCAAGTGGGGTGGGGCAGAGAGAAAGGGAGACATAGAATCCGAAGCAGGCTCCAGGCTGTAAGCTGTCAGTACAGAGCCCGATGCGGGACTCAAACTCATGGACCGTGAAATCACGACCTGAGCCAAAGTCAGACACTCAACCAACTGAACCACCCAGGCACTCCTCTGTTCATATTTTTAGAAGGAGAATATAAAATCACAGCTCTGTCCAAAACACATTTAATAGTTTCGGTAATCAGTATAGCTCAATTCATATAGAACTTTAAAAAAAAAAAAAAGAAGAAGACAAAAAAGAATGACGCAGGAGCATATTTGTTTTCAGTTTCATTGGCATATACTTTTGCTCATGTTATGAACCAAAACTGAATTCATCTGAAGTTTGCTATAACTTAAAGCCAGGGTGCCATCCTGAGAAATAAGCAGGACTTCTTTTAGTTGGGTCTCTAAAGACAATATATGGTTCAAGGTAGGTGGCAGTGGTGCAATGAAGAAAGGCTCAATCATCTATTTGCTCCAGATGCCAAGTTTACTGAGGTCTAGAGATATATCCAGCAGGGAGAGGAGGAGATTAAGGACCAGTCTACTGGTGTGCTGCTGATCAAACCCCTAAATATCTGGCCTTCCTTGTTCTAAAGCAGTGTATTCATGCTGTTTGAAGCTTATTTTCTAGGCTTGTAAAATTTAACTACTCAATTCCCACATTTACCCTGTATCTGTGACTACCAAGCTGGTTCATAAAACAAGCACTGGACCTACTTTGAAGTAGCTGTTTATTAGCTGTGCAATATTGAATAGGTTGTGTTAACTCTAGGGCTCAGTTTCCTCAGCTATGGTATTAAAATGATACCATTTGCCTCTTCAGTTTTTGTTAAGACTGAATGAGAAAAGGAATGCCGAATAACCCAGCAGAGTGTTGTTAATGAATAACATTAAGACCTTGATTAAAAATGATTACCTCACCTTTCTGTACTCAAAAAGAAGAATCTCAAGGATCCTGATCTGAATCTGGATGTTTCTCATATTTGAACTTTCTAAAAATATACTTTCATTCAAACCCTATTCTTCATGGCTTCATTAGTCTTTCATATCTTTATTTAAATGTCAAGCTGGAATACTTCTTATGACAGTTTTCATGAATTAGATATGGAGTCCTGGGAATTAGAGCTGGATCACCAACTCATTTGGTGGTTGAATAAGTACCATGATATTGACGATGCCACTTTCATTTATGACCCTCTTGCTGATTTCCTGTGTGCTTTTCTATAGTTATTAGCCTCATTGGTGTCTTTGGAGCAGAGGAATGACTGTCACAAGCTTCCTGATAGAAAGAAGGATTAAGGCTAAAATATGCATTACCCTGTGTAATTCTATCATTACTTGAGTCCTTAGACAGGATTTATATAAACTTAAGTGATTGTAATGATCACTTCTTATGATAATCATCATAATCCAGACTCAACCATAAGGCATTGCATGGTCCACTATTTGATGTCTGCTGACCTGGGTAGATTTTTAAATAGCAAACTAATAGAGACTTAATTCATAAAAAGTATATCAACAACTAAAGTTGTGTCTCCTCTGACAGCAATATTCTACATGTTCAGGATTTATCTGCCCAAGCTGTCGAATCTGAGTACATGTTTAATTATATCGTCTAATGCATTATAGATGTATTCTTTTCTCTTACTTTTGTGTGTGTGTGTGTGTGTGTGTGTGTGTGTGTGTATGATATTCTGCAACTTAGCTTTGTCAAATTAGATTTCAATTGTTGTAGCCTTTAAGAGATGTAATACTCACCTAGGCTTCTTAGTTTCAACATACGGAATAATTTATATGGTGTTATATTCTTAGCGTGCTGGAAAAGAAGAATGAAATGGCTTGTGAAACATAAAGGGATGATAATAGTACCTAGAGGAGGTTTTGAATTATTTTTTGGAAAATTATAAGAAGAAAAACCACTAATGATTTTAATAGATCATTTGAAAATAGAAATATATGTCTTTATTCACATCTGTCCTTATTTCCTTACCCATTTACTTTCTTCCTTGTATCAGTTCACTAAAAACCATATTTATTGTGCACCTACTTTTTGCCAAGCGTTGTGTTAGGGACTAGAGTTATAATAATACTAGATGCCTTCTCATTCCTTGTGAGAGTCAGGAGATACATGTATTCAGAGATGAACCATATTTCTAATTGATATGATGAATTGGAGTGAATTTGTTTCACAGAACTCAATGGACTTACCAGATTATCTCCTAGTATTGAAGGTTCCTAGTACTTGGAAAACATTTCATCCAGATTAATGTTATGTTTTCAGTTTATGCATGAACTCATAAAATCTTAAAACTTGGAGAAGTTACAGAAAATATAAAATTTTAATGACTTTCCACCCATATTTTAAAGATGAGAAAATTGAAGCATAGAAAAATTATGAGATTTTCCTAACAACATACAACTAATTGGTGGCAAAGTTAGAATGAAAAACCAAGTATCCTAACTTCAAGTTCATTAATCTACCACTATAACACAACCCTAGCAGCTTTCTGATAATACAATAAATGTCTTCCCAGGTTACCTTGAGGTATATTATACTCATTCTCCTCTTCTGCCTGACATTTCTAAGGAAATTTCTCTATGTCTCACCATTCAATCTCAGTCTCAAACCATGTAACTCTAGGGAATATCTCTTATTTACATTTAATATCCTTACCCTTTATCTCTCCTGAGAACAAGGATTATGTTTTGTCTCAAGATCCCCAGAAACTAGCATAATAGCCTGTGTTTCTATGCATAAAAAACAGACATTCAAATATGTTAGTTGAGGTGACTTTTGATTTTTTTAACCTCTTTATTACTGATCAAACAAACTTGGACTATCACTGCATGTATTTAGGTAATAATTTTTCGTTATTAATAAAAGTTGAAAGAAGTATCCCAGAAGGGAAGCAGCTTATTAAATGCAGGCATTAACACTGTGACCAAGGTTGTAATTTTATTGTCATCAATCTTCTGTCATAATCTTCCAGGTGTTTGGTTAAGACTAAAATGAGTGAACAGTGCCCTCTTCTGTCTGATAACCATAATGGTATTATATGGGGTATGAACTTCAGTCTACAAACTCGGATGTACGAGGAAAAAAAAAAAAAAAAACCTTTTTATTTTTATAATGTCTAAGTTAACATAGTTTTAACTTTGCTCATGGGATATTTAAAAAATAGTCATTGGACACTCCCTTTACCTCTGTCACTTGTGTTGGGCCAGGTGAACCAAACTTCTAGATCTCTAGTTCTCAGACAGGGATGATTCCTACCCTCTCCCCACTGGGGGACATTTGGAAATGTCTGGAGATACTTTTGATTGTTACAATTTGGGAGGGTCCTATTTCATGTAGTGGGTAGAGCCTAGGGATAGTGCTAAACATCCCACAGCATACAAGAACATACAAGATAGTTTCTTGCAACCAGAATTATTCAGAGCAAGATGCTTACGGAGCTAGGTTTTGGAGACTCTTTTCTAGAGACTTAGACTATATCAACGCATCAGAAAGGCCTACCAATTTCTTGCAATTTTCTAAAATTAGTTACCAGTGAGTATCCATTGTCCTAGCCCATGTAGCTCCTCCAGGTTTACTACTTGCTCTTTCCATGATACTTTATAGGCCTTGGTAAGACTTCAAACTCTGGTCTGAGTTTAGAAGATTGTGTTTTCTCTGATGTCTTTTTATATCTGTACTGAACTTTCAATGGGACCCATAGATTTCATTCTAGTCTTCCAAATCTGAGAATCTTGAGCTCTGTACAAAACCTATTATCTCTAATTTCCATAGTCTTTATTTTTAAAATACAAAATCCAGGAATCTTTGCCTCAAACTTTCCCTTAAGCAAGGAATCATGAACTCAACACTTATTGAAAGCAGAAGGGAAAGGATTAAACATTACTCTGTAGCTTAAAAATGTCCCATGACATTCTTCTGACATTGATGCCAAAGCTTATTAGTCATTAAATCATTTATTTCTTTATTCAGTTAAGATATTTTTATTGAGCACACAGTATATGCTGTTTCAAGGTGCTCAGAGTGGTGAACAAGACAGACAATATCCTTATTTTCATGAAAGTTATGTTCTAATGGGACAAGACAAAAACACATTCCCTTTCAAAAAAAAACAAAAGAAAAATATAATTTCAGGTTATGATCATGAAAAGAGAGCTAATGAAAAATTACAAGGTGATATAAAAAACAAATGAAGTAGGGAAAAGGGTTCCTTTTAGATAGACTGACCAGGGCAGACTGGATAAGACTGAAGATAGGCCATCTGATCTCCTATGGTGAGAATGATCCAGCCATGTAAGAGGTCTAGGAGGACCATTCCAGGCAATAGAGTAGTCGATACAAAGAGCCAAAGACCGGGATGTAGAATGAGCAGATGAGTGGGCCATGTTTGAAGAGTACAAAAAGTGCTTGTGTGTGTTTTCAGCAAAAAGGCATTTCTTAGGTTTCTATCACTTGAAATTATATTACAAACATACCTAGTTCTCTTATAAAAATGAATTTTTGACATTGACATTCCCAAATCATCCTGTGCTGTCAGCTCAGCTAGCAGGACCTGACTGAGCATGCTCTTTCCACTGCCTGCTTGGGAAGACGGCCTGGAGTGCCCTTCCTAACAGCTTCCCCGAGTGTCAGACTGCTCCTGTCACTGCGCTGGCAGTTATTTGATTGTAGTAAACCAGCAATGGATAGTCGGAGAAGTATGATTTATGATTAAGTCACTTGTAGGATTTAGAATTTGACCTTAATTTGAGAGGAAAATGTCAAGCGTGACCCCTGTTCCTAGACTATCCTTTTTCTCCTGTTTTTTTTTCTTTCTTTCCTTCTTTCTCTTTCGTTTCTCTTTTCCTTTCCTTTTCAGTGACTACAAATTTCTTTTTTCATATATTTTAATGTTAAACATTTATAAAGTCTGTGCAAGTGAATTTTTATGTGTAATAACCCTGCGTACCATCTCCCTAGAAATGCTGAAGGAATTAATGAGATAAAGTCTGTAGAGAGCATGAAGCTCCTTGGGAAAAAAGACATATAAATGCAGTCATTTCTATCTCAGTAAATATATATACATATATATTTATTAAAACCACAAATTTATTCTGACTCTGAAGTTTAATGTGCCACTGTGGTTTATTGCAGCTCCAGTTTCTATGTAAAAACCTCAGCCTGAATATTTTCAAGTTTTATACTTGATTCTGGCCTCTTTCACATAAAGTGAGGTCTTATAATAAAATTAATGATAATCTATTATAATCATAAACAATATTAAACTTCAGGACTTTCTAGTCACTGAATAATGTTCCAGTCCATCATCTTATTTTATCCTCACAATAACCCTAAGAATTATTGGTGATATTTTTGCCATTTTACAAGTGAGGAAACTAGGCTAATTTCATATCACTTTGAGCTACATAAGAAAGGCTTCACAACAAGCAAGAGTTAAAATAGAAAAACATGAAAAGGTTTCCTGAATTCTAATATGAGAAATATATGAATAATGACTAAGTTTATTAACACTCTTTCGAGTAAAAAAAGGTTATCTGTATCTTCCTCTTGGTCTAGTTTAGAGACAGCTCAGCTTAGAGAGGGAAAGTTGTTTCCATCATCACAGAGAATCTATGTGAGAGTGAATCTTTGCCAGGCCGACTTAAGGGATAATTTTATTCTTGTATATGAATAAAATCAGGTTAAAAGAGAGCTTTACTTGGAATTTAGGAGAAAACAACGTGTGTGGAATTATATTAAACCCTGTTTAGTGCAAGACATCATATACTCAAAATGGGGTGAATGTAACTAGAGTATCACATCAATCCAGAGTAACAAATTTGGAATAAAATGGAGGTAACCAAATTGATGCAAACATTTTATCCAAAAATATAAAGGGTTGGGTAAGGAATGGAATAGTGGAGAAAGAGGAGAAAAAAAAACAAGAGAAAAAAACAACAACAACAAAAGAAAGAAACATACTTTTCCTGCACTCTAGCTATCTGTGGGCTAAGCAATTCTTCCTTTCAGCATCTTAGTAGATTTGAGCCTCACGACAAATTTCGGAGTTAGGTAGTACTATCCAAAACTTTGTTCTGAGAAAACCAAAGTTTAAAATGGTACACAAAATGCCCAAGGTCCCACAATCACTAATTGGAGGGCCAGAATTCAAATTTAGGTCTATATTACTCAACATTATTGGGTCTTTCTACTACATAACACTGCTCTCAGGTAGTTTGATCTCACTTACACACACACACACACACACACACACACTTTCCAGATGTTTGCACCTTCCAGAGTTGCCAGATGAGTGTACAATAGAGGGTCGCCCCGCCTTCCTCCTCCCTTTTAAATATTTACGCTATTATTATTTGTCTTGAGGCTTAAAAGAGTTAATGTATCACTCCAAAAGGGATTAGAATGCTCTTATTTCTCTCTTAGCTTCCACTTAATTTAGATTATAGCATTGTATATTTGACTTTTTATTTTTGCAATACCATCCAACTGCTTGCCTTACGGAAAACAAAATGCTGCCAGCAAGTGTTTTAAGCACTCCCCCACTGATCTTGTTCCTGAAAAGAAGAGGTCAGTTGTAGTGGCTTTGCAAGAAGACTATAGTCCTGTGTTAAAGACAAAAACAAACAAGCAAAAAAAAAAAAAAAACAAAAACAAAAACACCAGCGCAGAAGTATGTGGGCGTAAATGGTAGGCTTATCTCTTCCTGCAATATCACCAACAAAAATGGTACTTGTGACTTCTGACAGCAGCAGTTCTTAGTTTCTGTTAAGTCACTTTATTTTGAGTTGAATAAAATACTGGAATCAATGAGGTTATATGTCACTTCATTGTAAAGTATAATCCAAGTAATTAACAGCGGGCATTTATAAGAAACAGATCACAGTAAGGACACCAGACAGCCTTCAATTGCAAAACAATAGGACCCAAGGAAAGGAATTTGATAACTGAATTTATTCAGATGTTTCAGGGGATGGTGATGTATCAAGGAGGGAAATCGAAAAGATTCTTTCTCAATATACTGTGGGAAAAATACACAAAAATGGCTAATAATGAAACACACGATTGTGTAGAAGTTCCACAGAGGTGAACTAATGTTACTAACACCTACGAAAAGAGAGTAAGTTGCCCTGTGATCATAGCTGCATGTAGTTGCAGAAAAGAAGGGCTGCCTGTAGAGATAAACATACATAAGGGTTACTCAAGCGTATCAGAGGCCTTGGAAAGAGGGGGACTATTAATATCTAATAGTAGTCAGTTGCAGTACATGCAGAGTTTTGGGTGATGCTCAGTGCAAGGCTTAGAAAACGAAGTGCTGGTTAAAGATCCATGAGATGAGAAAGAATCTGAGGCCATTAGTGGTAGGAAATAGATAGCTTTACTCTATAGTGTGAACTAATTATTGCAAGTTCTCATCTCTAGAGTGGTCCCAAGGGAAGGGAAACCCTCCACAGCCCTCAGTATAAACAAAGGGCCTGTGTGCAAACCAAGGTTGAAGGGAAACCAAGGCTGGACTGAGGAGGCAATCCCTGTCCTTCCCCCATCTTTAACAGCCAGGTGTGTAGAAGAGATCTTTCACTTCACTTTTGGTTATTTTTCATGACACCTGTTTGATTTCTGAATTTCACACCAGGGTTTTGTATTAAAGGGTTCGTATATAATTTAAAGGAAAACAAATATTAACTTAATTCAAGTTAAATACTCTTACTTGTATTTGCAATAATAACAGATATCTTTAAATTATTGCCCCAGTAAGATGAAGAGACAATCAGGAATTAGGAGAAATAACATAATGCAAATAAAATCAGTTTGAAATATGGAAGTACAGTTAGGACAAGGGTTTGTTGTTGCCATTGGTATGTTTCGCTTTGTTCGTATCCAACTCTTTTTTGGCTATCACTGATAATTCTGCTTTATCCATTCAAAAGCATGGATGTGCTTGATTGTAGTGATATGACGATAGGCAGGGCAGACCCACTTCTTACCTCACAGAGGCAACAACAACTGGTTGCCTGTTTCAACAAACAATGCTGCAATCAAGTATGGGGAACATCATGACAGTGGAAGTGGAGGGGTCGGGAAGAGCTTGGCAGAGGACCCAACCCAGTCCAGGTCTTCCTAAGCTAGACACTTCCCTGTCAGAAGACGTCTAAGCTGAAATTGAAAAAAAGAAATGGAAGTAGGTTAGCTCTTTAGGATAGACACTGCAGTTAATATATTTATTATTTAAATTCCTAGAAAATTTAATTTATTGATAGTTTTTGGTAGCATTTTAATGTTATATTGTTTTAACTGTAAATATTCCATTTCTTTATCACATGTAAGCATCTTGGTTTGTGATAACCACATAATGTTTAGCCAAATAGCTCTTGACTGAGAGAAAAACTTCCTTCTACTTATTTTGCTTTCTTTTTCTTTCAAAATTTATTGGGATATAATTCATATACGATAAGATTCACCCTTTTGAAGTTAAAACTCAGTGTGTGTACCTGTTTTTTTTTTTGTATATGCACACAATCTTGCAATCATTACCACTATCTAATTCCAGAACATTGCGATCATCCCAAAGAAAGACTGCATACCCATGAGCAATCATTGCCCACTCCCTCCTCCCTCACCCCCGCCTTTAGGAACTACCAGTCAAATTTTGTCTCTATAGATTTGCCTATTGTAGACATTTCACACAAATGGTATCAACATGTGGTCTTTTTTTTTTCATCTTTATTTTATTTTATTTTTATTTTTTTAATAGGATATTTATTGTCAAATTGGTTTCCATACAACGCCCAGTGCCCATCCCAACAGGTGCCCTCCTCAATGCCCATCACCCACTCACTTTCCCCTCCCTCTCACCCCCCCATCAACCCTCAGTATATTCTCAGTTTTTAAGAGTCTCTTATGGTGTGGCTCCCTCCCTCTCTAACTTTTTTTTTTTCCTTCCCCTCCCCCATGGTCTTCTGTTAAGTTTCTCAGGATCCACATAAGAGTGAAAACATATGGTATCTGTCTTTCTCTGTATGATTTATTTCACTTAGCATAACACTCTCCAGTTCCATCCGCATTTCTACAAAAGGCCATATTTCATTCTTTCTCATTACCACGTAGTATTCCATTGTGTCTATAAACCACAATTTCTTTATCCATTCATCAGTTGATGGACATTTAGGCTCTTTCCATAATTTGGCTATTGTTGAGAGTGCTGCTATAAACATTGGGGTACAAGTGCCCCTATGCATCAGTACTCCTGTATCCCTTGGGTAAATTCCTAGCAGTGCTACTGCTGGGTCATAGGGTAGATCTATTTTTAATTTTTTGAGGAACCTCCACACTGTTTTCCAGAGTGGCTGCACCAGTCTGCTTGCAAACATGTGGTCTTTTATGACTGACTCTTTTCACTTACCATAATATCTTCAAGATTCACCTATGTTGCAGCCTGTCTCAGTATCCCATTCCTTTTTATAGCCAAATCATATTTTATTGTATAGAATTGTGTTTATCTATTCCTCACTAGATTTGTATTTGAGTTGTTTCCACTGTTTGGCTACTATGATTGGTGCTGTTATGAACAGTTTTTTTAAACAAGTTTTTGTGTGGACATGTATTTATTTTCATTTCTTTTCTAGGAGTAGAATTGCAGGGTCATATTGGTACCTCTGTGCTTACTTTTTGAGGTATGGTCACTCTGTTTTCCATTTTGCATTCTCACCAGCAATGCTTTGCTTTCTTTTTATAGACCCCAGAGGAACTGGAGGATGTTTCTGACTTGGAAGAGGAACATGAGGTGCGCAGTCACACCAGCATTCAGACTGAAGGGAAAACTGACCGGGTAAGTCACCTCCCTGAGAGGACAACTATATGCTGTGCCCTCTTCTTGTCAATCATGTAGGCACTCACAGGTGGGACTCCTGGCTCTGGGGCTGGTTTTGCGAAGCACAGGAAGAAGAGCCTCGGTATCCATGGGCCACAGCATGAGAGGAATTATTTCCTTTACCTTGAAAGCCCACAGGGAGACCATTTCTGATCATGTAGTAAATCACCCCATGCCACTTTTGATGTTTATAGCAGTCATGGGAATATAGAATTCAAATGTGCACACATTTATTTAGATAGAAAAGAGAAACCAAGAAGTTATAAATATACTCTGTAATTCTAGGGGAGAAAACTGAGAAACTACCCCTGTACTTTTCTTCCTTTCTGCCTTGCCCTCTTCTCCCCTTACCCTCAACACACACACACACACACACACACACACACACACACACACCTCCAACAATGCTAAACAACTTCTGAATTACTCTGAGGTATTGCATCTCACTTTACTTGCACCCAGTGCTTGGGAACCTGTGAAAGTTTGGTTTCCTAGCCAATGATCATTTGTAACTGCAGACCAGCCTGCGGAACGTGGGTCTAAAAGCCAGGCAGTAGAGTATAGCAGCTTAGATTGTCCTGCAACACATCTGAATTAGCCACTCCCTTACTCTGTTACCTGGGAAACTCAGCCTTTCTCTAACTTGGTTCGCTGATTTATAAAGTGAGGATAGTACTAGTACTCTCTATATGTGGATTATTGTGCAAATAACTAAATTAACTAGTAGAGCCCTTAACACATGGCTTGGCTCATAGTAAGTTCTCAGTAATCATTAGTTATTATTTGTAGCTATAGTAGTGATAGTATAATTATCATCAGCATTATTACTATTATTAATTAGCTAAATTCAGTGACATTACATTTGGAGGTGGATAGAAAAAGATAAATTTAAGAAAGTTGCATGTCTTTTTTAAGTTTATTTATTTATTTTTGAGAGGGAGAGAGAGAGAGAGTACCAGCAGGAGAGGAGCAGAGAGAGAGGGAGACACAGAATCTAAAGCAGGCTCCAGGCTCTGAGCTGTCAGGGCAGAGCCCAATGTGGGGCTCAAATTCATGAACTGTGAGACACGACTACAGCTGAAGTCGGATGCTCAACTGACTGAGCCACCCAGGCTCCCCAAAAGTTCCATGTTTTCAAATATTCAGATTACTTAGAATTGATATATATGAGTCACGACACCTGTGCTTTCTTAGAAATGTTGGTTTTCTTGAGTTTCCATTCCTTGCTGATTATTTGGATTACTTCCCAGCCCTCTAGAAACCAGTTCATGCTGGGAACTGCCTGGGGGCACCCAGCATCTAAAAGAAGTTTTCTTCAAATCTAGTAGGCATCTTTGGAAAGAGATCAGTTTTTACAAATGGCAATGGGATTGGGAATAAAGTTTGCTGATAGTCTAGTTTGCTCATGCTTTCAAGTAAGTGAGTGATTCACTTAGGCTGCTGCTGAGCCACTGTAGGTGGAGGGTAGTTGTCAGGACATACAGAGTAATTGATAGGAGAAAATTTTGTTACAATAAAGGTAACTTTTAGGATGCCGGGATTAGGATAAACATGCCATGTTTCTCATTCTGTATCATCACATGTATACAATGAAGCCTTGGTTAAGACCTTAAAACTTAGAAACTTCAAAGTACTTCATCTGAAAAATGAGAAGAATAATATCTTACCTTCTCACAGCATAACCTCAAAGATAATAACCTCAAAGAAGGTAATGCATATGAAAGTGTTTTATAAACTTTATAATTATATGCCAAGAAATTAAGCTTCTTATTACTACTGTTTGATTTGTATTTTTGTTCTTCACTGGGGTTACAGACCAGCTAGATGGCCACCTGATTATAGTAGGTTAAGACGTTGATGATCTCCATGGTCCTGGATCTTAAGAATCTTTCATAGAAGGCACTGCTTCTAACCTTGTAGAAATCATCCCAAAACTTCTCTGCATTCTGGATTTGTGTTCCACTATGCACATTTCCCTGACAGGCCAGTTCATTTGGAATGCCCCTGGGCAACACCCTCACTACTACCTAGTGGCAAGATAGATCCCTTCCCATCACATCTACTGGGAACAATGTTATATTCAACCTGACCACTCTCTGCTCTAGTAAATCTCTCTGTATAAAATGTGAATATCTTAGATTTTATTCACTTCCTGCCTTGAGGCTTCTCTGAAATTGCTGTGTGGAATCCCTCAGGAAGCTATTCAGATATTCTAATACATGCACAATCTTGTGTGAAGCATTAACACTCCACAGAATAACCTTGGTGAATACTCTTATATTCCTTGGATGGACTATTTTGCATTTTCCATAGGTACTCAAAGGATTCAGAGGGAGATCAAGCCCCACCAGTACCATGGTGACCAGCTTGATAATATATCTTTGGAATTGCCCTCCTTGTTTTCCATATCCATCCTTCCCAGGTTCCCAGTTCTGTTCCCCAAGATTTCATCCCAGAATAAGCTACCTTCCATTCTTAGACTCTGCTTTTGGGAGAAAACGAGAAAAGATAGTCACAGTATATAAACTAAATATCACATTAACTTTGATATATTGATACATTATCCCAGTTTTACTAATAAGATCACTGAGGCACAGACAGCTTTATATAACTTGTCTAGTAAGTGGATTATGTCTTCTGATTAAGAACTTTAGTGATTACCACATATCAATTTACTTAAAATACAGAGTTAGTGGAATGAATCTTTTATTAACAAGCAACAAACCACCACCACCCCATTAAACTTGATTCATCATCAATGGAATGGAAGAGAAGAGAGTAAAAGGTGCTGCAGTCATCTGAGAAATGGAGGAAGGATACAAATTTTCTTTTAAATTTAAAGAGTAATTAGGTACAGTACAGACAATTTAACTCAAATAACAACCTTTTATTGGATATCTGTCTTGTGAGTTCATTACTACAGATTTTGCATTCATGGCAGGCCAGTTTAAACTGTCCCTCACCCAAAACACCTGACCAAAATGATGACGTTTACCTATGTTTTATGAGCTCTCTTAGGCATCTTGCATCCCCAACAGGCTCCATATTCTCCATAGTTGTGTCTCTGTGCTTGGAATATATTTCTATGCTCAATCTCATATACATTTGATACTCTATCTCTGTATTCTATCCAGCATTCCTGAAGTCTGTATCCATTGGACTGAGTATATCTTTTGACACATTTCCCTGATACCATCCAATTTGGGAAGATACCGTAAAATTTTGAAGTGGACTCTGTTGAGAATTTTTTGAATACATGCCATGCTTCATGAGAATTTCTGGTCACTGAATCAGACATGCATTTGGGTCCCTTTTTGCTGGCTGCTCTTATTAAAGAGTAAATGCTTTCTTGATTCTTGAATAATGCAGACTCTGCTGTATAGAACACGGAGTAGAACGAATTTCAGGTACTTTTTAGTAATGGGATGACAGTTATTTATTATCATTTTCCTCTCTGCACTTCACTGCCAGTAGTTGTGGCTCAATATCATCTGTTATTGTTGTCATCAGTGGCAAATGCCACTGGGCATTGTAAAGGTGTATAACCAACAAATAATGATTTAGAGTCCATGGTCAATGAGAGTGAAATACTAAAAGACCAATAGTGCATGCCTTATGAAGTAGCAGAGGAACAGAAGTGGAAATTAGTGATTATCTTAATTATTAAACACGGATACTCACTGGACCAATACTGTGATTATATCCAGTAATCAGGCATTCCACAGTGGTATAGAGTGTGATTTTGCTATAGATTTATAGAACATTCTTTAAAGCTCTAATTGTTTATTCTGTTCATGTTCTTACCAAGTATGAAATAGAAATCTGTTATCTTAAAAACTCTAATTTGAAAGAGACATGAAAATAGACTCCTGTTAAGATCATCAAATTCCCAAACTTACTGATAAGATGACTTTTTGGTAAGTCCTAAAAGCTTTCTAAAAGATTATACTAAATACATGCTAACTCATCATTTCTATTTAAACAAGAGTGCCAGTTATCATTTAACATTTACAGCTTACAGAATGTTTCCCAGTTGGTGTCTTATTTCACAAAAGCCCTGTGTTTTTTTTTTTTTTCTCCTTGATTTTACTAATTAGGGAATTTAACTCAAAGAAGTTCAATAGTTTGTAGATATCATGTCAACTGGAACCAAATCCCAGGTCTTCTGGCACAAACCACTCTCTTTCCAGTACAGCCCAGCAAATTTGGGTAGAATCTTACATCCCATAAGATCTCATTGCCCTCCTATTGTTACAGCCAGTATAATGGAGTTGATATTATAAGTCCTCTACTAGAAAAATGACTTTTGAAACTGAAAACTATAAACCTAAGTATCAAATCTGCTTAAGTCTCACAAGTTTCAAAATGTCTCAACATTACAATCTTCCGTTAATAACCAAATTATTTTGTTGATTACCATTTGGAAACTACATGGTGATGTCTGGACAGTCATCCCTGGTGGCTTGACAGTCTCCCTGGTGAATCACTTCACCTTGAAGAAATGGAGTATTAATCAGATAGAGTCAGACAGTGTCAGACCTTGTAGGACAACAATCCTGGGTCTCCAAGCACAGAATCCAGAAACCTCAGTCTCTTATCACAATGGCCTCTGTCATATTTCAATCCAGGGAGTATTTTGATATCTAGATTTCCACCCTTCCTCTCATTTACTGTCTGCAGTAGGGGCAGCAGTAGCAAGGGGCTCCCAGGAAGTAAATAGTGCCAGCAGGGTGATGGCTAAAAATGTTTCCCATGCCTACCTGAAGGACAACTGTGGTTTTAGAGAGATTTAGTAGAACAGATTGAAAGAGAGTTTTGCGAGTGGAATGGGTTAGCAAGTGGCTGATCTCCACTAGCATTGCCTTATAATGTACAGATGTATGAACTTGGGAGTTATATAAGCCTTGATTCAAATCTGGGTTCTACCCATTATTATCCATATGACACTGAACACATTATTTACATTTCTAACTGTTTTCTCATCTGTAAAATTGTGATAATAGTATCTGCTATCTAGATAATACTCTCCAGATAATAGTATCTATTTTCTTGTTTTTCTTGAACATTAAACTAGGTACATGAAAAATTTCAGTTCATTTTCTGGCACATAGGAAGTGCTCAATACATTGTGATTTTTCTAAAAAAAATGAATGTCATGATAAATGTAGATTTGTGTGGTAGTATTATGCTTTGGCTTCCTTTTGAGTAGCTCAAGAAGCTTCATCAAGGCAAGTCTCAGTCTTCTAGTATGAGACTCCTTTGGTTTCTTGGTTTTGTGGTGTGAAACATTTTGACATGCTGGAAATTCTATTACCAAAGTCCTTTGAAGGAGTTTTTTTCCTTAGGAGAAGGACTTATCAGAAACTGCTTTTTCAGGTTAGAAGGAAGATGGCATTAATGTGATTTTTAATGATGCTTGCACTTTCATGTACATCTAATTCACATACCTCATGTACAACTGAAATAGCGATCACAAAAAAACAAAACAAAACAAAAAACTCTTGATAGTAGGATAAAGCAGAGAATTGACCCAATAATTGTCAAGTTCTTATTTTGTTCATTATTGAATGGCTGGCCCTGCATTGTGAGGTTTTGTTTTGTTTTGTTCTTTTCTTTGTGGAATTTTGGTACTGTGGTTATCTGTTGTTTCTTCTCTCTCTCACAGTCCTCATTTATCTTCATCAAATTATATAGGGCTTAATTTCCAAAGTTTGCGGTATGTAGGCAAAAACAAAAGAAAAAGAAAATTCATCCTGATATTTATAGGATGCACGTTAAAATCAGTTTTGCAAATAGTCACTTAAAACTGCGTTTTCTTGAGTGAAATGTTGCCATTTGCAACGACATGGATAGATCCAAAGAGTGTAAGGCTAAGTGAAATAAGTTGGTCAGAGAAAGACAAATATCATATGATTTCACTCATATATGGAATGTAAGAAACAAAGCAAATGAACAAAGTTAAAAAAGATAAAAACCAGAAAACAGTCTCTTAACTTAGAGAACAAACTGATGGTTATCATAGGGGAGTGAAATAGGTGAAAGGGGATTAAGAGTACACTTATCTTGATGGCACTGAAAAATGTAGAGAATTGTTTAGTCACTCTATTGTACAACTGAAACTAATATAACACTGTATGTTAACTATACTGGAATTAAATAAAAAAATGAAATAAAATTGTCGTTTATTTCTCTATTCCTTAGAACGTATGTCCTAGTGATTCTTTCCTCTGCCTATACAGCTTGAAAGCCAATAGGTCTCAAAAAATAAAAGATTTTGTTCTGTCTCGCACAATTTAAACTTTGATCATACTGTCTTGTAGATGAAGAGTGAAAAAGGGAACTCATTTAACATTACTGACCAAAGCCAGGTTTTCTTTTTTAATGTTTATTTGTTTTTGAGAGAGAGAGAGAGAGAGACAGAGACAGCGCACAAGTGAGAAGTGAGGCAGGGCAGAGAGACAGGGGGCAGAGGATCTCAAGCGAGCTCTGATGCAGGACTCAAACTCATGAACTGCAAGAATGCGACCTGAGCCGAAGTCGTATGCTCAACCAGCTGAGCCATCCAGGCATCCCATCAAGGCCAGATTTTTATTTGCAAGTACTTGAAGCTGTCGTCTCTAAGTGCTGAAATTCAGTTTAGTGACCATAACATTAAAAACAAAACTCTTAAAGATTTATAATTTCAATTGTAGTCAGAGCATATTTCAGCAAAAAATTATACCACCTTTTTGAAGATAGATTATTCATCATATTTACTGTTGACCCAAAAGTAAAGACAGTGTAACATGTAGTCTTTGATTAAGATTTGTCATATTTTGAATGTTATATTCCCTTAAAAGCATATAACTTGTAAATCTGCTCTGCCTTAAAGAATATCTTTGAGAACATTGATTCTATATAAGTTCTATACATAGAAGAAAATTAGGACAGAAATAAGAACAGTTGCCTAGGTTACTGGACACAGCCTCAAAATGTCAATGCAGCAAATGAATTGGAGCATATCAAATTTTAAAATATAGAAGATGTTTCTTGGGGTAAAAAAAATAGCCATGTACACTCTAACTTCATGTTGGTGATTAGGAGAAAGTCCTCCTTGCTGCTTTTTTAAAATGCAGCAAGCTGAATATTCTCCATCATGACAATAGAAAAATTGCCATGAATGGGTGGTTTATTTTAAAAATTGGAAGCATTTTATTTTTTTTTTTAATTTTTTTTTTCAACGTTTTTTTATTTATTTTTGGGACAGAGAGAGACAGAGCATGAACGGGGGAGGGGCAGAGAGAGAGGGAGACACAGAATCGGAAACAGGCTCCAGGCTCTGAGCCGTCAGCCCAGAGCCTGACGCGGGGCTCGAACTCACGGACCGCGAGATCGTGACCTGGCTGAAGTCGGACGCTTAACCGACTGCGCCACCCAGGCGCCCCAAAAATTGGAAGCATTTTAATAGGCTCCATTTATTATCAGAATACACTCTCAATAACTCAAGCTTATACTAAATTAACATACAAAATATGGTAAGACACGACCTCATTACCTTTTTCATGATATAATTTGGTTTAGGTTACTATGAAAAACACAACTTGCATAAGCCTGGATGAAATTACATTATTCAAGCAGCACTACACTAGGCAGTGCGTTTTCTCTTCATTGGCTTCTTTAATTTCTATTGTGTACTTGGCAGTAACTCTGCTTTCCTGTCTCTCTGGGTAACGATTCTCAGTGCTTCATGGTTTCCTCTTCCTCTATCCACTTTGCAAACATTAGGGTTCACTGAAGTTCTGATCTAAGCCCTCTAGTCCTCCAATCCTTCCCAGTTTTCCTGAACACTCTCATAGAGTCCCAAGATTTCAAATGTCTTACATAGGTAAGTGAATGTAGCCACGTCCTGTCTCATGAGCTCTGGCTACTTACATTGCAGGCCTGTGGTTTCCTCTCCTCTCATGGCTTATAGGCTCCTGTGGCACTCACTGTTCCCAAGCCTGAATGCATCACCTTATCCCACGAATCTCCTTTAACTCCTATACCCCTTATAACACTTCTGTACTTTGGATCTAACACATCTGAACCTGGGAATATATTTTTTTTACTCCCTTCCACAGCTAGTCATACACCACATTCAAGCTTTACTATCTTCTAAATATTTTCAGAACTTGTCTGTTTTTTAACTACCTCCACTATCACTACTTTCAAAGAAAATTTCACACGGGGAGAAATTGAACAGGAAGGGAAGACTTTATTCAAGGCTATTGCAGTAGGGGAGGGAAACTAGAACTTTGTCTGAATTCGACTCTCCTAGAACAAAGAGCTGAAAGTTTTTCAGAGATAGGGTAACAGAGATTGTAGGCCATTCATTTTTGCTAATTGGCTTTACCCAAAGGAAAAGTGAATTTTTTTTCTGTCTTCATGACAGCAGGTACGTATACACCTTGGAGCAAGGTGCCCTCTAAAGTTAGGTAGCTGCCCTCCCACAGAGCCTGGGAGGTAGAGGCTCTATCTTCCTTGACAATTGCATTTCAACGAGATAGTTCCCTGGTTTTTGAGAAAGATATTCCTTGTTTGTAAAGCTGTTGAGAAGCATTTAGAATATTTACTTGCATCTTAAAGATGCAAAGAAAGAATTTACAATTACAAGTTTTGTAATTGCCATTAAGAAAAGGGAGGTCAGGTGCCTAGAGTTGGAAAGAAGCCTGTCTAAAATTTAGTCAAGCTGAGGATAATGTTAACGCCATCTGGGTCACTATCTTAGTTTAGGTCCTAGATTTTCTTTAGAGGGCTCCTAAATTGTCTCCTGCCTTTAGTAAACTTCCATTCTCTCACTTGAACTTGAGATCATATTTCTAAAGCGCTAAATCTGTCATCTATCACCATGCATAAAACCCCTTCAAGGTGTCAGTGTCTCCCCTTGCCCTTAGCATGAAATCTGGTCCTTTAATGCCCTATGTAAGAGAACCAGGTTCTGCTCCCTGCCTCATATTTCACACTTTCTCTCCCACCCCTTCTTGTATATGGAAGTCTTCCTTCCTATAAGCACCAGGCTCTCCGTCACATCTCTCTCTGAGGCATACAGTTCCCTCAACTCCCCATCCTCCTTCTCTTTGCCAATAAATACCTGCTCATCATTACAATCCCAGATTAACCTAGACTTCACTAATACAAATCTAAGTGTAGTTTCCTTCCAACATTCAGGCCTGAATCTGAATGTAACACATGGAGATTCCCATATCATGACATTCATTGTTCATGCATAATTTCTTACATAATGGCTTTTCTTCTCCACTCATTAAACCTCACTAAACCTCATTAGTGCAGGGAACATGGTTTTAGTCTCATTTAGTGTTCTGTTTACAGAACATCACACACTGGCTGGTACAGGTATATGAGAGAGCATGAAGAGAACCTTCCTTTGGTAAGACACCTTGCCTCAAATCTATACTAGTTCCTCCATATTTTGACCCTAGGGGATTTCATTAATTTCTTTCTTGCTCTTTCTTCCAACGCTTGTACCTACTTGTGCCAGATAAATCTTACTGTAAATTGCTAGGTCACTACTCTGAAATATTCAGTGGCTCTCTACTACCTAGTTCCTGCTAGCATAAACATTAATTGCTCTGCCTTTTTTTGCTAAAGTCCTTTACAGTGCCCCCTTGTTCCTGGCTCTATAAAGCATACAAATCCAAAAATCTGTTTTTTATTTGTGGAAATGATTCTTGTGTTCCTGATCATTAGGGCTATCCCCGAGGCTGTGTTTGTGATCTTTTCCATGTCTGAATTGTCAACCTTTTGTCTTTTTTATTCCCTCCAGTACAAAAGTTTTTCAAGATGAACTCAACTCCCTTTATTTCCATGAAGTTTTCTTTACACTTAGTCCTTTTGATTTAATGATACAAAACCTTCTGCTGACAGACCATCTAAAGGACAGATTACTTACTCCTTTTGGGATTTTTAAAAATTTTTATTTATTTTTGAGAGAGAGAGGGAGAGAGATATAGAAAAAGAGAGAGAGGGGTCAAGAAAGAGGGGAACAGAGGATCTGAAGCAGGTTCCGTGCTGACAGCAGCAAACCTAATGTGGGGATCAAACTCATGAACTGTGGCAAACTCACCAACTGTGAGATCATGACCTGAGCCAAAGTCAGATTCTCAACCAACTGAGCCACCCAGGCACCCTGTCCTTTTGGATTTTTATATGCTAAGGTCACTATGCTGTATTTCTATTTATCATGAAGTAGTGTACTTGAACAGTGTCACCTTTTTCTTATTCAAATTCTTTACTCAAATTGAGATTTAGTATCATTCCATTGATTAAAGAAGTTGGTGTATAAAAATCTGGGCAAAGAAAATTAAGTTTAAAACATTGCATATTATTTTATCCCAAAATTCTTACAGTAGAATTCTGTTAATAAATACATCTTGAGATTTCAATCCAAGTATAATTGTTGACAAATATCTAAACATTTATCAAGTAATGGAATTATATTAAAATACATATATTTTCACCCTGCCTTGATTTCTGGGAAATTCCAAGTTAAAATTAATGCCTAGTAACTAATATTAAATGCCAGGTATATTTGTCTCTGTTCCTATTCAAGTGTCTTATTTATTTTTAAAAATAATTAATCTCAAATACAAATTCTACTTAATAATATTTAAAAGATATCATTTTATTACTGTTTATTATCATTCTTGTCACCAGTGAGGTAATATATTTTAGAGTGAGAGGAGGAAGTAAGTATATCCAGTGTAGGGGCACCTGGCTGGCTCAGTCAGTAGAGTGTGTGACTCATGATCTCAGGGTCCTGAGTTTAAGCCCCACACTGGACACAGAGTTCACTTAAAAAAAAGTATATCCAGTATTACATCTTTTTACTGTAATTACAATGTCTATAATTTAAGACTAAATCTCTTCACTATTTTATTTAACTATAGAGTTGAACCTTGGGCTTTATAAATGTACATATCCTATTTTTTAACATTATTGAGTAACCCAAAAATTTATGTCTGGAGTTATTTATAAGGCCACAGGAATTTAAGTGATATATTGTGATATTTATATGTGACTTACTTGCTAGTTACTGAAATAAGCCTTCCACCAAGCTTTAAATAGAGTGTTTTCTACTCATTGATGAATTCACAGCAGGGGAAATAGCAAGTAGAAATGCCTTGGAGGCAAATGTTAGTGAGGCAAGAGGAGATCTGACACTAAAAAGGAAGGCTGATCTTGTAAGGAACATAAACCATTGCAAGAAATTTACTGTTATTTTGAGTAGGATGGGAAGCGAGCAGAGGGCTTTGAGCCAGAGAGTGACATGATATGACTTATGCTTTAAAGGGGTCATTCTGAGTGCTGTATTGAAAACAGTCTGAGAAGTGGTACAGGAGGAAGCAGGAATGTAGAATGCCATTGCTGTTATCTGGGTGAGAAATCATAGAGGCCGAGAAAGGGTTTTAGAAATGGAGAAGCTGAGAGTTGTTGATTGAGCGAGCATATATGGCAGTGGTGAGTTAACCGAATGTGGTGAAGAATTAGATACTGAGTATGAGAGAGAGAAAAGAGTCAAGGACAGCACACCATTTTTGGCTTGAGAACTGGGAATGTGGACTTGCCACTTGTGTTGCTATGGGAGAGAATGAATTGAGCATATTGGAGATGGTAGGAGATGAGAAATTAATTTTACATATGTCGTGTCTAAAATGTCTATTAGACTACCAAATGAAGAAGTCAGGTAGGCGGATTTGAAATTTATAAAGTAGAGTGGAAGTCCCCTCACATGCATAGCTTTATATTACAGCTTTTTTTCAAAATTTTATTTATTGACTTTGAGAGAGAGAGAGAGAGAGACTGAGCAAGGGAGGGGCAGAGAGAGAGAGAGGGAGAGAGAGGGAATCCCAGACAGGCTCTACACCAGTAGTGCTGAGCTGGAGGCAGGGCTCAAACTCACAAACTGGAAGATCATGACCTAAGCCAAAACCAAGAGTTCATCACTTAACTGACTGAGCCACCCCGGTGCACCTATATTATAATTTTATAATCTATTCTGACATTGAAGTGTTATATATTACATGGTGACATTTTTTTTTTTTACTCTCAAATAAATTGATATTTTAACTTTAGGTCTAGTTTCCTTCTAGTTTCAGATGTCATGCCCCCCACATCTCCTCTTCTGACACACTTGCTCTTCCGAATGTCAAATTCTTTGGAAGGCCACCACTAATTCCCCTGCTTAAAACTGCAACACCATTCCTAACCCACATATAAACCTCTTCACCTCTCTTTTTTATTTTTCTCCATAGTACTTCTTTCACTGTCTGACATACAACATATATACTGGTTTGTTTTGTCATGTACTGGATAGTGAATTCAATGATAGCTACAACTTTAATCTTTATTTCTCCCTTTTATGTATTCCCCATACTTAAAACAGTATTGGGCACATAGTAAATAGGCTGTGAATATTTACTAAATGAATGAATGAATGGATGAATGAATGATGTTGACCATAAATGTCCTTTGGGAACAGGAACATGCACGGAAAATTTCGGGGAGGGATGTTGTCTTAGATACAGCATTTGTATCTAACCAATTACTTGCCTACAAAAATAAATGGGAGGGGCACCTGGGTGTCTCAGTCAGTTAAGTGTCTGACTCTTGACTTTGGCTCAGGTCATGATCTCACAGTTTGTGAGTTCAAACCCCACGTTAGGCTCTGCGCTGACAGTGGGGAGTCTAACTGGGATTCTCTCTCTCCTCTCTCTCCCCAGTTGTTCTCTCTCTCTCTCTTTCTTTCAAAACAAAAGTAGTAATAATAAAAAAATAAATGAAAAAAATCAGATAATTATAATTTTTTTGAAAATAATGTTTTAGTAAAGAATTACCCATATGACAGTCATTTGGAAAAATCTTCTGAAGCGAAAGTATTTAAGTGATTCTCTGCCCTTGTCCAGTTTGGAGGTGTTTGTGATGGACACCTGGCTTCCAAGTTTTGCCCTTACTTCCCATTCTCTGAATTATTCTCATTGAAAAGGCTGTATTTCTTTAATGGTGAAAATTTAAAAAAAAATTTTTTTTTTAACGTTTATTTATTTTTGAGACAGAGAGAGACAGAGCATGAACGGGGGAGGGTCAGAGAGAGGGAGACACAGAATCTGAAGCAGGCTCCAGGCTCTGAGCTGTCAGCACAGAGCGGACACGGGGCTCGAACTCACGGACCGCGAGATCATGACCTGAGCCGAAGTTGGCCGCTTAACCGACTGAGCCACCCAGGCGCCCCTGAAAATTTAACATTTATAAAGTAAATAGTTTTGAATCATTTGTCTCTGGTAAAATATGAAATATGTGCTTACTTCTTTTCCTATTAAGGACAATGTGTATCAAGTAATGGTTAAGGTAGTTAAAAAAAAAAAAGAGCTGAAAATAAAATATTATTTTAAAAAATCCTCTGATAGTCTAAAAAATACCTTTGTACACTGAAATTACCACAGTCCAAGTCTAAGCTTTTACATATGGATATTTTTAATCAGTGATTGATTATTAATATGTGTTTCTTTTTTTAGAAGTATGAACATGTGTTTCTTTTAATGAGTTGCATAGGTGGAAACACTATATATATCTAAGGTTTGGTTAAAGTCCTGTGTAAATATGAATGGATAGAGAACATAAAAATTTCCCTCAGAGTGGAGTCATCCACTCTATAAAGCTCATGTACTTACAGGAAGTAGGGATTTTTATTTTTTTAAACTTTTATTTATTTTAAAATTTTTATTCAAGTATAATTAGCATACAGACAGTATACGTATATAACATATAACTTATAGTGTTTTATTAGTTTCAGATGCACAATACAATGATTCAGTAATTCTGTACATTTCTCAGAGATCATCAAAATAAATGTACTCTAAATTCCCTTTATCTATTTCACCTTATCCCCCCCTCCACCTCTCCTCTGGCAATTACCAATTTGTTCTCCATATTTAAGAGTTTGGTTTTTTGTTTGTCTCTCTTTTTTCTTTGTTTATTTGTTTTGTTTCTTAAAGTCCACATATGAATGAAATCCTATGGTGTCTGTCTTTTTCTGACTTACTTCACTTAGCATTGTATGTACCCCCTTTATTTATTGCAGCATTATTTATAATAGCTAAATTCTGGAAGCAGCCCAGTTTTCTGTCAATAGATGAATGGGTACAGAAGATGTGGTCTGTATATACAATGGAATAATTAATCAGCCATAAAGAAGATTAAAGCTTTGCCAACTGCAACAGCATGGATGGACTTAGAGAAAAGGGGACTTTATAAAGTCATACCTGGACATGTCTCCCCATGTCTGATTCTAAGATAATTGAAAAAAAAGAGAGAAAAATTTTTGGAGTTAGACTCCCAAGTTTGAATCCTGTTTCTGACACTTACAGCTGTTGACATTCAGCAAGTTACCTGTTGATCTCAGTTTGCTTATTTTTAAAATAGAACTACTCACACCATAGGATTATTGTGAAGCTTATGAGTTAATATTTGTAAGGAGTAGCGCATAGTTAAGTGATAAAACTTAAGTGACCCCCTATCATGATGATCATTACCACCAATACCACGATTACTGCTCTCATCATCATCATCATCATCATCATCATCTTCATCATCATTTGTGAATGGATTCACATTTATAACCTTTCTGTTAATTCTTCAGATTGGCAATATTCACTTCCCTGATTTGTCCTCTTCAAATTTTTTGGAAGGACTTGGTGGACAGCCAATCTGATTGACTAAGCCAAATAAATTCCTTCCTATTTGTAAAGCCCTTTGCACAGGATTTTTTTCATGGGTTAATTTGTGGATGGGTGACCTTTGTGTCAGATACCTGTACTTGCCCAGTTTTACGCTGAAGCTGAAAACAAAAGGAACTCTATGTTGTTTCCTAGCATAGAAAATTACAACAGGAGCAATCTCAGGTTATTAGGGGACATTGGGTGTGTTGGATGTTAAGATAGGCACACAAAGCATAATATTACAAAAAATCAATGCTAGACTGTTCCCAGGGAACTAAGAGTCATCTGTATCCAAGAAATGTCCAGAAAGCACTTGCTTGTATGATTCATGGTCCTCGGTTATTTAGAGCTTGTAATCTAAGACAGGGCATTTGGAATGTAAAAAAGGAATATGTGGTCCATAAAACAGAAATGTGAAGACATCACAACTTGGCTGATAAAATATTCACATTCCACACTAATAAAGGCAAGTACATAGAACAAGTAGGAAATCTGAGTAAACTCTAGAAGTCTGTAACTTGAGAATACACAGCAACTCTCTATCCAGGCTGTGTAGATAAGGAGAGACACTCAAACTTTTCCTTATCACTCCAGGGGATTTTTAGGTAAAGTATAAATTATGTACTTTCAAAGCAACAATTGAATAGAAGATTTTTATACCTTTGTTCTCCAGCTACCATCAGCCCATCTTTGAAATTAAAAGTGACAGATTTTTAATCATCTCTCTTCTCTCTTAGACTTAATTAGAGATAAGGTGTCCAAACCCCTTTTACAGCAAAATCCAGTGTACAGGGAGAATAAAGAACCTCGGTGGAAACAAAGTGCTTTACAGTGTCAATCGACTTGAAGTTTAAAACTTTAAAAGAAATAAAAATCCTCTAAAATTAGCAAGAAGACATAGTTACCTTTTTGAAAAGTTTATTTATTTATTTTGAGAGACAGAGGGAGTGCAAAGGTGGGGAGGGGCAGAGAGCAAGGGAAAGAATCCCAAGCAGGCTCCTCTGTCAGCATAGAACCCCACGGGGGATTCCATCTCACAAACTGTGAGATCATGACGTGAGTTGAAACCAAGAGTCAGTCACTTAACCAGCTGGGCCACCCAGGTACTCCAGACATATTTACCGTTTTAAGTTCTTATTAAAACTGTGAACGACACTGATCTTTGGCTTTCTGATGGAACTTTAAAGTTTTACGTATTACTAAAATTGACTTTGATGATGTCAATTTTTAATTCCTCCATGTCCTGCTGTGCTAAAATTGCATATCTATTCCTTTGTCACAGATATATGTCTTTGAATAAACATGTCATTTTTATAGCCTATTAAGTTAATACAAAAGTTTATATTTGAAATTAGTTAAATGTGACTCTTGGGAGACCATGATCATAGAGTTGGCATCTAAAATATACTATAGGGAAGTTGGAATTAGCACAGCCTTCCATGGAGGAGTCAGTATGACAAGAAAATATATTCCTATTTTTAAAAAATTCCAAATTTATTTTCAAAAGTTGCATCTTTTTTCTGTAACATATATGGGTATGCCCTGGTATATTACAGCCACCTACTCTGCTGATGATGAAAATAATAGAAGTGGCAGCAACAACCTAACAATTATTTACCAAATGCTTAATATGTAGCAGGTACTTTAAATTTGTTAAATGTCTCCACAACCACCCTTTGAAGTATATATTAATATCCTCACTTCAAAAATATAGAAAAAGAGACACACGGTTATGTAAGTACCAAATATCACGCAGTGCGAAGTAATAGACTTGACATTGATTGAGATGTGCCTGCTTCAAAGACCTGCATGTATTCCTGTTCTTCCACTGCCGCACATAGCCACCCTTCCTACAGACCAGGCTTTAGATGGGACCACTTGAACAAAATCAATCTGCATACTGGCAAAAAAGTGCTACATTTATGGGAGACTAGGATTCATATGAGAATTTGACTTTAAAATCCCAATCAAAATGGCAGGTAACTTCATTTTGAAATTGAACTTGATGGAAGCAGAATCAGGGCTGTTATTACACCTGCTGTCCACATCCATTTGCTTGCAATTGTATAGCCACGAGATTAGTGTACTTCCAATAACATGACAAAGCTAATAACTACTGTTACTAAAATTTCTTAAAATTATATAAAATGATGGGGTACCTGGCTGGCTCAGTTGGTAGAGCTTGAGACTCTTGATCTTGAGGGGTTGTAAGAGTTCAAGCCCCACATTAGGCATGGAAACTATTTTAAAAAATAATGATTTAAGATTATATAAAATGGGATGATGGGGGCACCTGGGTGGCTCAGCTGGTTGAGCGTTTGACTTTTGGCTCAGGTCATGATCTCCCAGTTTGTGGGTTCGAGCCCCGCATCAGGCTCTGTGTTGACAGCTCAGAGCCTGGAGCCTGCTTCAGATTCTGTCTCATTCTCTCTCTTCCCCTCCCCTGATTACTCTCTGTCTCTGTCTCTCAAAAATAAATAAATGCAAAAAATAAAAATAAAAAAAAGTAAAATGGGATGATGGAGAACAGGGATTCCATTTCCAAAGGGTAGTTTCTTTTTTTTTTTTTAATATTAAATTTATTGTCAAGTTGGTTTCCATACAACACCCAGTGCTCATTCCAACAGGTGCCCTCCTCAATACCCATCACCCACCCTCCCCTCCCTCCCACCCCCATCAACCCTCAGATTGTTCTCAGTTTTTAAGAGTCTCTTATGTTTTGGCTCCCTCCCTAAGTTTTTTTTTCCTTCCCTTCCCCCATGGTCTTCTGTTAAGTTTCTCAGGATCCACATAAGATGGAAACATATGGCATCTGTCTTTCTCTTTTCACTCCTGACTCATTTCACTTAGCATAACACTCTCCAGCCCCATCCATGTTGCTACAAAAGGCCATATTTCATTCTTTCTCATTGCCACATAGTATTCCATTGTGCAGAGGGTAGTTTCTAAAGCCATGAAGAACTCCTTTTATTCTGTTTGCTTTTATTTTCATAAAAGGCATCAACAGGTAAACAAAAGGGCACTGGCTTTGGAGTCATTATTGCTTGATTCCTTTTGCTAATAACTATATGACCCTTAGTAATTTATTTATTTCTCTGAGACCTTTTTCCCTTCTATATCAATTTAGACAATACATACCTTGAAGTATTATAGTTGGAAAGAATGTATGTAAAGGATCTAGTACAGTGATAGAAACATAATAGGCACCTAACACATAGTTTTATTCATGTATTGTGTTTATAAAATACAACAATGTCTAATCATAAGGGACTCACATCTTGTGTGGTGAATTAAGTATGAGTCCTCTAAGTTAAGGTGAACTTAAGGTTAAAAAAAAAGTTTATGTTTTAATTTGCAGGGAAGGAATAGAGAAACAGGCATAAAGAATAAAAAATGAAAGAGGAGGGAAGGAAAGAAAGAAGGAAGGAAAGAAGGAAAGGGATGTTATCTTGAGGTAGGGAAAACCCTCTATTTATCAGGAGTGATAGTGTGCAATAAACTGAAAAATATAACTAACACAATGCATACTAGATAAAAAGAGTAAATATTTATTTTTGTGACCTCGGGATGATAAAGAACTCTCTATGATACCAAACACAGAAAAGCAAAGGAGAAAGCAGGCAAACTTTACTCCTGATAACACACAAAAAAATAAATGAAAACAAACAAAGCCCAAGATTAAGCCTGAAAAACTGTTAAAATACATCAATTTGGAGAGCTAATGATCACAATTTATATAAGAAAATGTTTATATATAAACAGATTTTCACCAATGAGAAAAAAAAAATGACTCCATCTCCACCACCTTACCTCCCGCCAACAGAAAAATGGGTGTAGGACCGGAAGAGGGTAGTCACAAAACAGACACGTGCATTTCCAATGAACATGTACATAGTTGCTCCCTCTCATCAGATTACACACATGCAAATGCAAACAGCAATGAAATACTGTCTTCTAACATATTTGCAAAAGTAAAAGATTGTTGATCTTCACTGTCAGAAAACTTTTTTTGGAACGTGGACACTTATACACAGTTTGTAGGGATATTAATTGGGGTAAACTTTCTGAAGAAAAATTGAAAAGTATGCACGGAAAGGCTTTATAAGAGTGTTTCCTCTTTGTCTTTAAGAATTCTTCCTCCAGATACATTTGCAGAGATGTACAAAAATATCACTGCCTACTCAATACACATAAATATATGCACAGAGACTTATGAACATAGATACCTACCTGCCTCTGTGTATGTGTGTGTGTGTGTGTGTGTGTGTGTGTGTGTGTGTGTGTATGGAAAATACCTGATAACCACTGAAAACTTGGAAAGAGATGATACTGGAGCTATACAATGAAATAAAATATTTAACGAGATGAAGCTACATTTTACAGACATTGAAATACCATATATTGAGTTTTAAAAATAAGAAATAACAGAACCATGTATATACTGTGATCCGTTTTTGTAATATAATTTGTAAAAATAATCACATATATATGTAGTATTCAAGGATAACCACTATAATATCACTTTCAAATCTTTGGTGTATAAAACAGTATGCTGTAAATATACAAGTACTATGTATGAAACTACACAGACAAAAAGAATTCCACCGTACTATTTATGCATAACTTTATATACCCATATGGTCCAAATAAATTTTAGGAAAAAAATAGCTACCTATAGTTTTACTATTCAGAGAAAAACCATGGTTATAAATTCATTCCACAAACTAATAAACACATGGAATCTGTGTTAAAGTACTAGAACTCTAGTTAGTGACTAATTTTTCAGTCTGGTCCTAAATGATAGTGTAGAACTTCACCACTGTAAGTCTGTTGCAGAATTATTATTAGAAATGATAAGGTGAAAGCAAAATAAAGGTTGAAAGGCAGACTAACACACCAGATATTGTTACTGGTGGGAGAGTTTGCATTTTGTGAATGGTCTTGGTTCTTGGATTTCCCACAAAAGATTTACATGAGGATCCATGCCCAAATAAATACAGCCAGAAGGAAGGTACCAAGCCCAAAGCAGGTTATTAAGGACAGTACACTCTCAAAATGGGAGAGCAGGCAGGGTCACAGGTGGCATTTGCACTGGGGTTAAGGATGTCTTTTCCTTTTATGTTTGCATATGTTATGAGTCATAGCTATGGTGGTCTCTCACTGAGGTTGTTTCCAATCATCACAGGACTCCTCCTGCTGGTTGGAAGGGAGGATTTTGAGTCCTACAATGTTCTTGTCATGGACATCTTCCTCCATGGGGAGGTGGTGGAAAGGTGGTGGTGGTATGAAAACCACAATGTAAATATCTTTTTTTTTTTTAACGTTTATTTATTTTTGAGACAGAGAGAGACAGAGCATGAACGGGGGAGGGTCTGAGAGAGAGGGAGACACAGAATCCGAAACAGGCTCCAGGCTCTGAGCTGTCAGCACAGAGCCTGACGCGGGGCTCGAACTCACGGACCGCAAGATCATGACCTGAGCCGAAGTCGGAGGCTTAACTGACTGAGCCACCCAGGTGCCCCAATGTAAATATCTTATAATGAAGCTATAGGTTACCCTGAGGCAGAGGTTGAAGAGGAGGGCACATGTTCTGTACCCTGTGGCTCTTAGTCTATCAACCTAGTGTACTAGAAGCCATAAGGCCAGCATGGTAAAAGCCACAAAGTCAGGATGTTGTGCCCTCAGTCTTCTAATATATCCCCTATTTATCAGCACCTTTGCTTCCAGCTCATATCTAACTAACTATCAATATTACTGGCTCCATAATCTGGTTAGTACATCTGGAGAGTAGTCTGAGCCAGTGTCCACTGACCGTTGGCCAAAACATTAGGCCTGTTGTACTATCGAGATTCTGGATCAGATGATTTCTTATTGTGGGGGCTGTCCATGCCCTGTAGGACCTTTAGCAGCATCTCTGGCTTCTACCCAGTTGAGGCCAGTAGCACCTTCACCCCAGTTGTGACAACCAAACATCCCAGGAGATTGCCAAACAGTGAGGTGGGGCTGAGAGGGTAGGGGCAAGGTGAAACCAATCATGGTACCAGCCATTCTTTCTTGGGAATATTTGTCCTTTTTCCATTTGGGTCCTCCCTAATTATTTTTATGTTAAAATATTCTTCTTCTTTTTAATGTTTATTTATTTATTATCAGAGAGAGTGCAAACAGGGAAGGGAGAGAGAGAGAGAGAGAGAGAGAGAGAGAGAGAGACTCCCAAGCAGGCTCTACGTTGTCAACACAGAGGCCAAAGCGGAGCTGGAACTCATGAACCGTGAGATCATGACCTGAGCTAAAATCAAGACTCAAATGCTTAACTGACTGA
Organism: Panthera leo; assembly: GCF_018350215.1. Classification (NCBI taxonomy): domain Eukaryota; kingdom Metazoa; phylum Chordata; class Mammalia; order Carnivora; family Felidae; genus Panthera; species Panthera leo. The sequence goes on along the minus strand of NC_056689.1, from coordinate 26,873,652 downwards.
GCCACCCAGGCATCTCAATATTCTTCTTTCTTTAAAAAAAAAAAAATTGATAGTGGTAGTGAATGGTAAGGTTTTATGTGTTAAAGTTTTTCTTCTCCCTTCTTTTTTTGTTTGGAATGTGTGTGGGTGTGTATGGGTGTGGTTTTATGACCTTACTTGGTAAAAGAGAATAATTTGAGACATATGTTTATCCCCCACTTTTTTTTAAATTTTGTGGGCCTGTGCAATCCCCTGTTTAAGTACCTTTAGAAAAAGAAAACAGTCTATCTCATCTTTTACTTTGAAAATGTTTCTAATTACTATACATTTTCTTTGTGAGCTGTTTGTATTGAGGCTGCAAGAGACATGGTATATATATCTTTTGGAAAGATTCCTGCAAACACCCTGGAGTTTTACCTTTGAAAGCTTAACTCATTGAGGCCTTAATTTTATTATCTGTTTGTGCTCATCCATAAGCACAGCTTTATCTATATTCTCAGTGCTAAGATAGGCTCATGTGTCAGATGCTGCCTCTTGAGCAGAGTCTCATTTTTAGTTCATGAATGGAATTTTACGTGGAAAAACCTTATATTCTGCTAAGTGTCTTTCGGATCCAGATGTTTGCCTCTTGAAATTCACATTCAGAAGACAAGAAGAATTACATTTTGTTTATTTAATTTCACTATGCGTTCTGACCATATGGATTTAAGTTATACACAGTGAGTGGCTTGCTAGGGCTGCTGATGGGGGAAAGGTATGGCCGTTAACCCTGTGTTTTCATTGTTGCAACAGCAATGAAATGTTTTTATACATTTTGAGTCTCAGGCACTAATTGTACCAGATTTTAACATAAATACTCATGTAAAATAATTTCTTTGGAAGTGCAACAAAAGAAAGGAATTAGATTGCTCCGAGTTGCACATGGAGGGAAGAGTCCTTTAATTCAGATCTGACAATGTAATTTAGCAGTCGATTTCAGAACATATCAGTCCTTGTGATATTTATTTGGAGAATTATGCTACTATAGGCAGTGTTATGGGAAGCTTAAATATATAAAAATGAGCTGGTTGCTTTTAGCACTTAAACTTGAATTCTTTGAGAACTGTTTGAATAGTCAGAATAACATGCCAACATTGTGACTCTCTGGGAACACTCTTCCATATTTTCTCCTTTTTTTTTTCTTTATCATAATTAAAAAAAAATGAAACAAGACAATGTAAACAATCAGGTTATATTATAAATAAGGAGACAGATTATTCAAAATACCGTACTATTAACTCATTACACAGATAAGCTATAATCTATTCCAGTATACATGAACTGAACTTTGAAAATTGCTCTTGGGGTGTCTGGGTGGCTCAGTCGGTTGAGCATCCGACTTCGGCTCAGGTCATGATCTCACAGCTCATGAGTTCGTGTGAGCATCCGACTTCGGCTCAGGTCATGATCTCACAGCTCATGTCAACACATCAGGCTCTGTGTTGACAGCTCAGGGCCTGGAGTCTGCTTCGGATTCTGTGTCTCCCTCTCTCTTTGCCTCTAACCTACTCACATTCTGTCTCTGTTTCTCTCAAAAATAAATAAACATTAAAAAAAATTAAAAAAGTAAAAGAAAATTTCTCTGGTCCAAATGATTGGATGATAACTGGTGGAAATATACCAACATCAATTGTAAGTTTACTATAAAGAAAACTCATGTTGAGACTAAAATGACTTGTAGACTTCCAATGTAGGCCAGGAAGTGAATGAGTTAAATCCACTTCAGCGCTTCTCAGTCAGGTAACATTTCCTGTCATTTATTTCCCCCCACAATTTATTTCTCGCTAATATAATCATTTGTTAATAATAGTGAATAAAAATACAACGTTAAAATTTTGAAGTGAATATCTCATTTTATTCTTGTTTGGCAAATATTTTTAAACTTTGTGTATGTGTGTGTGTTCTTTTGAAATATCATAAGGCTCAATCTTGGAAAAAGGAACTAGTAGGAAAGATTCTTTTGTGAGTTCTTCAGAGTCGATTTATCACATATTGACTCACTTTGTAAATTCACAAGGAAGGCTTTATCACTTTCCATTGGAAGATTTCTTAATGATTCTTATCCTGTCAGGTAGAGTCCAGAAAGTCTTAGTCTCTGGAGAACAATTCCTTATTAGTGCCCCAGTGTTCTGTCCTATAAGATCCCAAGGAAGCTTAGTTGGATTGTTATACATCATCTTAAATAAGTAAATACATGTAGGTAGATAGATGGATGTTAGATACATAACATTGAAACATGCCTTTGAAATGTGCCTATGAAACTTGCCTCTCACAAATTGTTCCAAACATTTCCTTTTTTTTTCCTTCAAGTTTTTATTTAAATTCCAATTAATTAACATATAGTGTTCTGAGAAAACAGTTCAGACTTTACCTGGAGATTTATTAAATTAATCTTTAGCTTAAGGAGGTTTAGAGCAAATAGAAATATGCAATGTGTATAAAAATAAAACATATTCAACTCATCAAGATGAGTTCTTTTTCTAAGAATGATCTTTTTTCTTAATTGCAAAAATTCTACTGAGAAAAATGTTTATTTAGGAAGCATCTACTATAGGCACTACCTTTACAGCCAATCACATTTATTTACTTACTAAATAAGCCTACATTTTTCTAGGTAACCCAGTATTAGAAATCAAATTCGGTTTCTGGTAAATTTCAAAACATTGTGCCGAGTGCAGGAGGATCAAAAACTAATACCATTGTAATGGAAGATCTATTCATGTGGGAATAATCTACAATTGTGCCTATTTTATGTAACATTTTGACCAGGCACACTTGTGGAGCCTGTAACGCTACATCTTTGGAAAGTACATTTGGTCTCTTCTGAAGACAGTGCCATTCTTAATGTCAATCAGTTGGAGAAGTGGGCTCTCAGGGAACTGGAAAAGAAAAATCCTTTCTCTCTGGGACTTGGCCACCTATGGTTATATTTGGACACAGTAACGTCCAACTGAGTGCCTGCGTGGTAAGTAATAAATACTAAAATGATTTCCACAATATAGAGGGTAAAAAATAATTAGGATGCAATCATGAGCCAGATTTTAGATGTCTTTTTACAAGACCATATTACTCTGCATCTGCCATTATTTCGTTTGTAACACTTTGTCTAATGTGTTACGGTAAAACCTTGGTTTGTGAGCATAATTCATTCTGGAAACATGCTTTTAATCCAAAGCACTTGTATATCAAGGTGAATTTCCCCATAAGAAATAATGGAAGCTCAGATGATTCATTCCACAACCCAAAAATATTCATATAAAAATAATTATAATACTGTAATATAAAATAAAATAATAAAGAAAGTATAAAATATAAAGAAAATAAATGAATTAACCCGCACTTACCTTTGAAAACCTTCGTGGCTAGTGTGAGGGACACAATAGGGAGGGTTATTGTGTAGGATGACTTTTACTATCACTAACGGAATCACTGCTGTCTATTGGCTCAGTGGAATCTTTTTCTGCATGGGGGCCATTGTATACACTCACACAGATGTTGAGTACAGTACAGTATTAATAAACTCTTATCATAAGGGTGCCTGGGTGGCTCAGTTGGTTAGGTGTCCAGTCATGATCTCATGGCTCCAGTCATGATCTCATGGTTCGTGAGTTTGAGCCCCACATCGGACTCTCTGCTGTCAGCCTTCTTCAGATCCTCTGTCCTCCCTCTCTCTTTGCCCCTCCTCACCTTATTCTCTCTATCTCTCAAAATAAATAAATAAGCTTAAAAATAAAATAAACTCTTGTCATATACTGTATTTAATGTAACTGGCAATAAGCAGCAGAGGAGAGGGTCTATATCTTCAGGCAGTCTGATTTAGAATGAAGCAAAGCATTCCTAAGCTTACTCTTGTACAGAAAAGCAAAGGACTGTCCAGGGGTGCTTTGAAGTGACAAAACAATACACTAGTGCCAATTGTGGGCACTTTCCAACATTCTGAAAAATCACTGGTTTCTGGCAAACACCGTAACCTGAGACCAAGCATCAAAGCATGGGAGATGATCACCCACAATCCCACAGCAAGAGAGAGAGAACCATTGGCTCAGTGGTGATCATGTGATGTTCAGTATCACATACTACTGGTATTGCAAGACAATGCTCAGTTATCAAGTTAAAAATTTTTAGAAATGTTTTCTTGTATTGCAGAACACTCACAGAACAAGTTTCTCGCAATCCAGGGTTTTCCTGTATATATATGATTTGGTCTCATGTTAGATGGCTGTGGTTAGTTAAAAAAAATTATAGAAAAGTTGCAATTTTAGTACAGACAATTTTCATATAATTTTCACCCAGTTTCTCCTAATGTTGACATCTTGCATAACTAAGGTCTATTTGTCAAAACCAAGAAATGAACATTGGTATTATACTACTAATTAAACTGTAGACTTCATCAATTTTTCCACTAATGTTCTTTTTTGTTCTACATTTAAAGCCAACATCCAACATTGTGTTTAGCTGTCACATTTACTAGTAGATTAGGACAATTCCTTATCCTTCCTTCTCTTTCATGATCTTGATATTTTTGAAGAATATCAGGTATTTTATAGAATGTCCCTTAATTTAGATTGTTTGATTTTTTTTTCTCGTGATTATTTTAAGGTTATGCATTTTCAGAGGGGATACCTATAGAATTCATGTGACCTCAGTCCACCAAATCAGAGGTACAAGATATCAATAGATCACAATTCTGGTGATGCTGGCCTTTGTCACGTGGTTAAAGTATTGGTTGCTGGCTTCCTAACCATTGTAAAGTACTGTTATTTTTTTCTTTGTAATTATTAAATATCTTGGGGAAAATGCTTTAAGACTATTCAAGTCTCATATCTTCTCAAATATTTATCTACTAATTTTCATATTCATCACTGAATCTTGCCTCAATTATTATATTGGTGTTTGTCTAACAGTGATTTTCTATTTTATTTCGTCTGCATTTGTTAATTAGAATTATAAGGAAGAGCTGTCCCATCTTTTACATTGTTTATTTATTCAATTATTTATTTCTATCATTATGTACTCATAGATACTTATTGTAGTCTATGGATTTTAATTCTGTTTTGTTGACCAAATTGTCCCACCTTTTGTGTTGTCTCCTATTTCTTTTTAACATGTCCTCACTGTTTGTTTTGTTTTGGTTGGGTTTGGGTCTGGTTTTAGTTCTGGGTTTTGGTTTTTTGTTTATTTGTTTTGTTTTTATTTATTTATTATTTATTTAGTTAGTTTTTTTTTTTTTTTTTGAGAAATTGCTTACTTTTTGACATCATATGATGATCCAATCTCAACCAAATTGTGAACTCTTTTAGCTGAATTTACCTTACCAATGTCCAATGGCATCTGCCCAGGAGAAGCAAGATTTCATAGCATTGTTTTCCAGCAAGTACCTTTTCTTTCCCTAGACTTTAGGTTAGTTGGTTGTGTTGTGACTTCTGAATAAGATGACGGTAACATTTCTCTTACCATGAGTATACTTTAGGTAGGTTTCTTCCTAATTATAGATAACTGAATCCAGTTTGCTTAGAGCACTTACTTCAGAAAACTTGCAACTGTAAATTCTTTCTGTGCCCCTTTGAGATGCAAATGTTCTCTTAGCTTCTTGCCAGGTGTACAACCCAGGTATATTCTTAAGGACCTGAAGCTACCCCTTTGAAATGTAATAATCAAGAAAGACAGTGACTGCATCTACCAGCTTCTATAAATAAGCACCATTAGCACACATAGATGGCTTAATCACATTGACCAACCTCCCCCTTAATGTAGTCCAGTACTTTTCTACAAACACACCCCAGTACTTAAAAAAACTCTCACCTTTTGTTTCAGCAGATTTGAGTTCAATCTGTCTCTCCTATTACAGTATCTTGTAGATCAGTCTCTCTCTCCTATTACAGTTGTATAAAAATGTTCCTTGCATGTTTAACTTACCCAATGCAATTTTTCATCGACTACTCTGATGAGTTAAAAAAAAAAGAGTCATGAACTTTTAGATTTTGGACTTACTGTTGTCTTCAATGTGGGAGCAGTGTTTTATCCAATTTTCTACATCATCAGATGAAAACCAGATAAATTATATTTTGTGTTATTTCCATTCCCACTTTGTAAAGTTCCTACGTTACTCCTAAACACTTCCACAAATTTTTCCATACACACAAATTATGTATGTGGATGATTCGTAAATGTTTAAAATGTTGAGTCACTACAATATAGTGAAAAAGGAACAGAGAAGGTTAGTCTCACCTGAAAGCAATAGATCAGGGAGGACACAAATGCAGAGCAGAAACATGGCCTATGGGATTATAAGCCCTCAGAAATTAGTAGAGCTCTTGAGGGGGGGAATTTGCTATTCTCAAGGATGTATGATAAGGAGTTTGACTCAGTTTTATTTAAATTCCAAAATATGATAACGTAACTATGGGTCTTAGGTCACATGTGAACAAAAACATGGTCAATTAACCAGTAATATAGTCAAAAAATATTTGTGGATTTTCCAAAAAAAAAACCCAAAAAAACCACACACATACATATATAATATATTAAAATACCTAGTAAGTGGTAGACAGGGTATATATCATACAAAATTCTAACTCTGCTTTTCTTTAGGGATTACATAAGCCATATTCAACTAATAATAACATAATGAGAATAGTGTTTTCAATCTCTTTTGCCATATGTATGTGATGACAGTTATTATCAGCATATCGATATAGATTATTAATCATGGTACTATATTAAATCACAATAATGTAGGTATATATAAGCATAATATAAGCAAATGTCATGAATATTTGAAATTCTATACCTCATTCCTCAGATTGTTATTTTTCCCAAGAAAAATGTTAGAAAGATAGACTGTAGTGTTTAAATTCATATAAACTATTGAAGGCAAATATGTTATATTTATATTCAGTTTTATGTAAAATACATGTATAAATTATATAAAATTTTATTTATTACAAATTATAATTAAGAAGCAATGAAACAAAGAAATAGTAGAGATGTAGAATTATATTTCAAATTATAGCAATTTTAGTGATACACCATTCATATACTTGTCAAGATTTTATCTTTAACAAAATATTTTAATTAGTTATAAGTGAACATTAAATATCACACCATCAAAGATATATGAAAATCATATTTAGTAAGACAGTTGGCTTCCTAGAACTCTTATAGAACAAGTTATTTTGAACCAAAATATATGTTTTTAAACTTAAAAAATAATTACTGGAATTGGTTTTCAAATTGTATTCCGTGCATGCTAATTTGCCAAAGAGTAATAATAAATAGCTTGACATTTTCTGCACTGGGAGATTTTAAGCTCCTTGAGAGCAGGAACAGTGCCATATAACTCCACAATGCAGTAGAAAATCAGTAAATGCTGGGTGATGATGTTGCAGATGATTCATTGTGTATATTATGACCAAACATTGTTGTACTATGCTGTAATATACAGTGATAGGATAGAGGTACTGTGATATTAGCAGGCAAGCTTATTCATAAACTGAAAGGGCCCCAATTATCTGAGCTTTCTGTATCCTCCTTGATAGATTTTCGCTCCCTTTCTTGGCCTCAGACTAACACATCTCTTGTCTACTTCCAGTTTACTGTAAACAGGGGCGTGGAATTCAGGTAACCAAACTTCAGTTGTGTGAGAAGTAAAAGTTACTAGGCTCTGAGTCACATCCTAAGGGTACTGTTTTGAATAAAATGGGCTTCTACAGTTTGTTTCTCACAGCCTTTCCAATATGTATTTATTGAATTGTTTCTTTGTTTTACATAGCTATGTGGTTTTGAAAATATGAGGATTTCTGTATTGTTAGTCTTGGCAACACCAAAAGACAAAAGTATTTTAAAAACCTGGAATCATATTCTAAAGAAAACACAATGCATGTGAAATTAGATTCATCTATGTCCTTGCAAAATTTTAATTAAAAAATAAAGCAAATATATAGGACTATTTAAATCAGAATACTCATATAAGCTTGACAAAGTATTTTCTTTTCTTTGAGATTATCTGTTTTGGAGGACAACTTATAATAACCCACCAACTTTGGTGAAAAAGAACCCAGAGGAGATATTTTAAAGGCTTGGTGTTAAACCAATGGTTATTATATACATATATATATGTGTGTGTGTGTGTGTGTGTGTGTATATATATATATATATATATGTATATATACATACATATACACACATACATATTATACTATGTAATACTATATGTACTATATTACTGTATATTGTCTTATCTTATCTTATCTTACCTTATCTTATCTTGATCTCTTAGTCCCAAAGAACCTAGCACTGGACTTTCACGTATGACTGAGGAGAAGCAGAGCATCCTTAGTCAGGGATGTTGCAGATAGAATGGCATTTTGGGAGAAGAGAGTAGATTGTATGGCCTATAAAATCTGTAATACCTTCAGTAAACAAGAACATAAAGCATACTATTTGTTTTCTTATTGTTTATTTTGAAAAAATCAAAGACACAGAAAAACTTAAATACACTGGGACAGTGTATGTCTGTATTTCCATGACCTAGATATAGCAGATTTAACCCAATGCTAGTGTGCTATATGCTTTTTTTTCCCCTGAACTACTTCAAAGTAATTAGCAACATCTGAAGAAAATTAGCAATCCCTTCTTAATTTTGCCTCATACCCAGTTTATATTCAAATTTCTCCAGTTGACTCCCAAAGCAGCATTTATTTTTTTCTAGAACAAGGACACAAATTGAGTTCACAAATAAATATTGCGTTCTTTCTCAAATTGAAATTAACCCTCATGCTAAAAAACATCTTGCAAATGAAACCATATATAGAGAGATGTGATGGAAAAAAAAAAAAAGAAACGGGGAGGGTTTCATTTATAGGAGACATGCACGTGTTCCCTATAGGCTTGATTTCCATGGTTGTTAAAAGTGGATATTAATAATATCTACCTTAAATAGTATTATTTGATTAGCATAATTTTTCAAAAGTGGTTAGCAACATGACTGTCACATGGGAAGCATAAATAATGTTAATTGTCATTATTATTATTACCTGTAGAACATAATTAAGTAAGCTTGATAAGTAAGCTGTTTTGAGCCGCTCTTGAAGCCTATAAGGTTTTATAAAATAAGATAGTTTACACCTAAGGGATCTGTGAGTGTAACTCATGAGGTCGCAAGAGTGTTATTTTTGACAGATGAGGAAACTTAAGAGACTTTTAAAGCTAATATATTTGTAAATTTGATTTAAAGGAATGTGCATAAAAATGTAAAAATGTATATCAGTCTTTAAAGCAAAGTTCAATTCCAACCCCTAAATATCATTTTAAAATATTATGGAAAACTTTTGTTAATGAATTCTCAGGAATATGTTTGAAATCACAATTTAGTATGCTTAAAATATCAATGCATAATACTTTTTTATGAATTTGTTCTCCAGATTTTAATTAAGTTGAATTTCTGCCAGCAGCAGTTCAGATTTTCTAAACTCCAGCAAAATGTCATACTATTTATATTTCTTATATATTAAAATGCACCCATTTCCCAAATGCCTCTGGGCTTATTAGCAAAAAAAAAAAAAAAAAAAAAAAAAAAAAAAAAGACAAAAACAAAACCAAAAAAAAAAAAACAAAAAACAAAAACAAAAATAAAAAAACATGTGCATAAATGCTACTATTAAATTTGATAAGCTCTGGAGATGAGAATAAAAAAATAAAAAAAATATTTACCCATCATGCAAAAATCATGCACATGTGTTAAAAGTTTGCAGAACATTTGAATTTAATTTTCAAGTTCTAGCTAACCATTCACATGAGAAATATTTAATTGATTAGGAATTCCTAGTATTTATAAAATAAAAAAATAGTAATTGTGGCTTACATGTTAATAATATACTATTTCTGTGTTCCATTCAGGTTTATAGATAGGAAAGTAAAAGAGTTATATGATTTACTTAAGAATTAAATTTCCATGAAAAAGTTATACCTAAGTAAAGCAGAACAATTTTGTGGGAAGAGAGAACCACTAACAGCAACACATGGATTTAAAAAACGAATCTGATATTAACCAGTTGGCTAATATTTTCCAAGTCATTTCTCTTTCCTGGGACTCAGTTTCCTTATCTGCTAAATAAGCAATTTGGATTTTGGAACTTCTGAGAATAAGAGAATTATAATGACCCTATGTTTCTATATGGTTTGTTGCTCATGGCATGTATTTACTCAATATAATTTACTTGGTTCCTGCCTAAGCTTTGTAAGGTAGCTAGATTAATGTATAAACTGTCCTTCACCACAATGTTGTGGACATTTTGGAGGCCAGGTGAAGGCATTTATATACATCAATCATAGTACCACTTACTAAGTCCCTACTATATTCCAGGCATCGTTATTTACAGATATAATTCGAATTGTCAGAAAACCCTGGAGCACTTGGGTGGCTCAGTCAGTTAAGCATCTGACTTCGGCTCAGGGCATGATCTCGCAGTTCACATGTTCAAGCCTCCCCCCCCAACCCCGCGTTGGGCTCAGAACCTGGAGCCAACTTTGGACTCTGTGTCTCCCTCTCTCTCTGCCACTCCCCTGCTCATGCTCTGTCTCCTTCTCTCTCTCAAAAATAAATAATAAAAACATTTTTAAGAAAAATTTAAAAAATAGAAAAGAAAACCCCTAATAAATTTATCATAATTTTAACATGTGATAAAATTGGGGTTGAGGATGCTTAAGGTACTTGCTACAAAGCTGGCACTTGGCAGAGTTGGAACTTGGATAGAGGTCTGTATGACAACTATTTTTGCATTTTTCCTATTGTACCATGTTTTTCTTTTCTTTTGGTCTTTTAAAGAGATAAAGTCATGAAAGTGTTTATAATAAATAATGTAAGCATATTAACATATTAGGTAGGAGTAATGAGCATAATGAAATAATAAGCAGATGAAAAGAAGGTTAAGAACTATTGTGCTATTAATACAGTCTTAGAGGAATACTGAGGACCCGAGTTTGAAAGTGGACAGGGAAATGTATGGGAGAGATTGATTTCTACCTTGTAGAGATAGAAGCTTGAAAAGTGTGTAAATGTAGATGAAAATTAAAATGAAAGATTAATGCTATAAAATTTTGATCCTACAAGCCTATTCTTTATCTCTCTCCTATTTCTATTAGCAACTATAAACATTTATATACATGCATATATATGTCCTACTTTCAGGAAACTTACATTCTGGGGGAAGGAGAATAATAAAACACACATAAACATACATGTATGCATGTATATGAGAAGGAGAGAGACTACTATTATTCTGAAAGGTGTTTCTGCTTTCAAAGTCCTTTTCTTAAGTAAGATAGGATATACATATTCATGAATAATTAGACTATAAGACAGACTAATATGAATCATTTTGAGGGGAGAAATGATAACATGTTCTGAAATTTAAAAAATAATAATTATGGGGTATCTGGGTAGCTCAGTTGAGTGTTCAATTTTTTAATAATTTTTAATGCTTATTTATTTTTGAGACAGACAGAGAGAGGCAGAGCATAAGCAGGGGAGGGGCAGAGAGAGATATACACAGAATCCAAAGCAGGCTCCAGGCTCTGAGCTGTCAGCAAAGAGTCTGACGTGGGACTTGAACCCACAAATGATGAGATCATGACCTGAGCCAAAGTTGGACACTTAACCGACTGAGCCACCAAGCACCCCGAGTGTTCAATTCTTGATTTTGGCTCAGGTGATGATCCCAGGGTCTGCATCAGGTTCTGTGCTAGTCATGGAGCCTGTTTGAGATTCTATATGAATTTTCTACTTTAAATAAATTCAAGGGTGGTATTTGAGGAATTAATATTCTTTATTCAGTAAGGAGTCATGGAAGCTCCTGTCTTTAGTTGAAGATTTGCACAGTGCTATTAAAATCAGAAAGATTATACAAAGTGATAACAAGACAAAAGGATTGAAAAAGAAAGAGAAAATTGACCTGAACTTGTATAGTAGTACTGGGAATACAGACAAAGAGACAGATGTGATTAAAGTATTAGAGATTAAATGGATCAGCTTTCTGCCTAACAGAAGGGGATACATAAGGAAAGGAAAGAAGTTTTTTTGTCTTTTTTTTTTTTTTTTTTTAATGTTTATTTATTTTTGAGAGAGAGTGAGCAGGGGAGGGGAAGAGAGAAAAAGGGACCGAGAATCCAAAGCAGGCTCTGTGCTGACAGCAGTGAGCCAGATGCGGGTGCTCAAACTCACCAACCCTGAGATCATGACCTGAGCCAAAGTCGGTGCTTAACTGACTTCTGACTTCCCAGGTGCCCCAGAGAAAAAGTTTTTAAAAGAGATTCAAGGGGCGCTTGGGTGGTCAGTCAGTTAAGCATCTGACTTTGGCTCTGGTCATGATATCATGGTTCATGGGATCGAACCCATGTCAGGCTCTGTGCTGACACCTTAGAGCCTGGAGCCTGCTTCAGATTCTGTGTCTGCCTCTCTCTCTCCCCCTCCCCCACTCATGATCTGTCTCTGTCTTCTCTCTCTCTCAAAAATAAATATAAATTTAAAAAAGTAAAAATAAATTTAAAAATTAATAAGTAAAAGAGATTCAAACTGGGTGGCAGGCAGTACTTCTGAGAAATACAAAACTCAAGAGGATAAAGGATTTGGCAAATGTTGGCAAACTATAGCCAGCAGTCAAATCTGGCCCGCCAACTATTTTTGTACAGCCCATGAGCTAGGAATGTTTTTACATTTTTAAGTGGTTGAATAAAATTAGAATAGATGTAATCAGAATAATATTTTAGGCACATAAAAATGATATGAAATTGAAGTTTCAATGTCCATATAAAATTTTTTGGAACACAGCCACACTCATTTGTTTGCACAGTGTCTTTGGCTACTCTTGCATTACAACAGCAGCAGAACTAAGTATTATGGTAGAGCAGTATGGTGTGGCCTGCAAAGCATAAAGTATTTACTATTTTCCCCTTTACAGAAAAAAGTTTACTACCCCCTGCTTTAGAGATAATTTTATAAAATATGTTGTATATCATGTATATACTTGAAAATGCCTAAAATGGTAATGGAAGATTACAACTTTCATTGAAAAAGGAAGGTAACACTAGAAATAGAATTCTGAGGATCATTGTGTAGAGTGAACTGAGTCTGTTATTGTAAGTTAACAGCTGGAATTAAAAAAAAAATAAAGAAAATAAAAAGTGCTTCCTACACATTTATTCATTTGATCTCTAAGGCATGCTGTGAGGCAAATATCATTGTCTCTAGTTTATAGACGAGGAAACAGATTCTAGAAAATATGTGACTACACTCTGGAGAATAATTGCATTCAAAAGTAGAAGGTGGTCGAGAAACACCATTGAGTATGACTATTTTGATATATCATGGGCAATATTGCTCATGTCAGTTGGCATAGTAAGAGGACAAAAACTCGAGGCTAGAGTCTCTAGGTTTGCATACTGGTTCTACTACTTGCTAAGACTACAGTCTTGACTTAATAACTTAACCTTTTGGACACTCAGTTTCATAATCCATTAAAGTTAGGGTAATAATATATTTACCTCATAGGGCTAATATGAAGAGTGAAGTTTAATATATGTAAGATGCCGAGGGAGTGTCTGGAATATATAAGTGTTAGCTTTTTTTTTGCTTTTAGCAAGAGATTTCAAAAATCAGTTAACACACAATAAAATCTCATTCGGATGGAAGTGACACAAAAAATGTTTGCTAGCTATTCATATCACAGTTCTAGTCTATATATCTGGGCAGGAGTGGAGACATACTGCCAGCCAGCAATAGCATTAGATTCCATTTACCTGATTTGTTTCAATCTTTATTTCTTTGCTTATTCTGCACACATTTATCCAAAAAGGAATGTTTGCTCAGAATTCCAAAATATCAAGTATTCTCTTAAGTTCTGTTTTGAAATTTTCATAGTGATTCAAATTGATTAATAGCACATAATAAATCATCCACAGAAGCACTAAAAATCTTCAGTAGAGGTGTTAGTCAGTAATTTAATGCTTTTCTGATGTTGTGGTTCCTCCTGTGGGAGAGTCAGAATTCACTAGGCCTTTCAATTTTATAAACTATTGCCCAACTTTTGGCCCTTATCTTGTTGGAAGTAAACATCTGGTGATTATAATTCAGCATGTGAGTTGAGATGTTATTAAGGAAATCGAGTGCAACCGATGAGATTCCAGTCCGTGACAGGGTCAACCTTGGTGTTATCCAATAATCAACTCTGTTCTCTGCATGGCAGGTGGGTAGCAGTTGCAATTACTGTCATTTTGTGTCTGGAGAAACTTAGACAAGAGGGTTAAATGACTTACTAAAGGTCATATTGGAAATCAGTGGCATTCCAAGGAATAGAGCTTAGAATACGCTTACCCAGATCCCCTCTTGAATAGTTTGAACATTTTTATGAGGATAGTGAGTAATTTTTCATGATATGCTAGTGCATACTTCAAAATTATTTATTATATACAGATTCATGGATTTATTATCTCTGAGACAAAGACCATAAGAAGAGGTCCCATTTGAATCTACCTACATCTATTATTATTTGAAAGTTTTAACACTTCTTTTTATGAAAATGGAGAGAATGATAATGATCAGTAGTCAAGACGGAGAAAATTTATTTCAATTTTTGAGCTAGTTTAATGGGTTAGTATCTTATAATTTACTTAATGAGCTTTCATACTATTGATTTCAGACATAAGGGAGCTGTGTCTTCACTTACGTTCCTTGCTATATGCCAGCAGTAGTAAGGGTTGCTTTTATTTTAATAGGCCACATTTCCTGAGAAAAGAAACTACAAACTGTATTCAGAGTATAGCTCATCAGTTAAAAGCCTATTCCTACGAGTGTCAGGGTGGTTCAGTCGATTTAGCATCTGACTTCAGCTCAGGTCATGATCTCATGGTTCATGAGTTTGAGCCTCGCATTGTGCTCTCTGCTGTCAGCACAGAACCCTCTTCAGATCCTCTGTCCCCCTCTCTTTCTGCCTCTCCCTGCTCATTCTCTGTCTCTTTCTCTCTCTCTCTCTCTCTCTCAAAAATAAATAAACATTAAAATAAATTAAAAAGCCTATTCCTATGAGCTTAATTTAATTCTTCAAATAAAATAGTGCAAGTATGCAAATTTTAAGTGCTAGATATGTTAATATATTTTGATAATTTTCTTACTGAATAGGAGATAGCCATCATTTATTGAGCATTCAATTTGTGTCAAACATTATGCTAAGGAATATAGAGGAAGCTTCAAATTGGAAAGCCTCATTGTTTATTTTCATGACTAGGTTAGAACTGAAGAATGGATAATTAACACTGAGATTTCACAGACACCAAGTTATTTTAGACCCTAAGTTAGTCTGACACTAAATAGATAATAAATGATAGATACTTGATATTGGTTCTTTGGTTATTATTATTTTGTTGGATTTTCCATTGAACATTCTTATAACTCCTTCATTCATGTAATTTAAGCATTTTTGCTTTTATACACGATTGATTCAATAAAGTGCATTTCAACTATTTTGAGCCTAGTGTTCAGAATATTTTGATGCTTTTTGAGATGATTTCTTCTTATTTCCACATGTATAGGGGAAATATAGCATCTGGAAATATAGAGGTATTATAAATATCACATATTCTCTGATAATAATCTAATAAGTAAAATTTACTTAAATGATTTATCCTTTTTAAACTACCCTCTCTGAGATTCATGTACTCATTTTATTAGAATGTATATGGATTTTTTTTTTTGAGAGTATGAGTGACCAGACTGTCCTGTGAGATTTTATGGCTGTGATACTATTGAATAACTTTTACTTCAAGATTCTTTTTTATTTGACAGATGGTTATAGGTCCCAGATGCTAAGGCTGTGAATGTGGTGGTTTAGGGGTATAGATGGTATTCTACCCATCCTACATTTCAAATTGCAAGTGAAAATACAAGTTGCATATTGTACAAAATTTGACATATTCAAAGAATAGTACTATGCCAACACATCAACCCTGCTTTTCATGAGAGAAGAACACCTCAAAACTCAGGATGCTAATTAGTGAGGGCTGCCTTAGCATTTTTACTGCCCATAGCATTTTTACTCTTCCCTCAAAGTAGTTTTTATATACATGCACATTTGAATGTGTACATGATGACAAAATACACATATACATCCTTATAATTTTAAATATGTGTTTATCTAATACATATGATTTATATATGTATACTATTATTGTTTTCCAGTATATATTCAATGTTTGAATAAGGATCTATCTGAATGTATATACATACAAGGATAAATAGACATTATAATGTCAATAGACATTTCAAGATAATTTTGTTATACTTCCACCTTTTGAAGCATACTATTGGTAAAATTAGATAAAATATATGTCTGGGGCACCTGAGTGGCTCAGTCTGTTGAGCATCTGACTCTTGATCTTGGTTCAAGTCATAATCTCATGGTTCATCAGATGGAGCCCTGCATCAGTCTGTGTGCTGACAGCATGGAGCCTGCTTGGTATTCTCTCTTCCTCTCTCTCTGCCTTTCCCTTGCTTATGCTCTCTCTCTCTCTCTCTCTCTCTCTCTCTCTCATTCTCTCTCTCTCTCAAAATGAATAAATAAACTTTAAATAAATAAAGTATATGCTTTTCTAATATATGAGATGTATTATATTAAGTCTGAATTAATTTAAATTTGTATTGCATCAGAAATTTGAGAAATCTCAGGGTGCCTGGGTGGCTTAGTCAGTTAAGTGTCTGCCTTTGGCTCAGGTCATGATCTCAGGGTTCATGAGTTGGAGCCCTGCATTGGGCTCTGTCCTGACAGCTCAGAGCCTGGAGCCTGGTTCAGATTCTGTGCCTCCCTCTCTCTGCCCCTCCCCTGCTCATGCTCTGTATCTCAAAAATAAATAAGCATTAACATTTTTTTTAAAAAAGGAAATTTGAGAAATCTCACATTTATATTAAGGAGTAGATTTAAATATGTCAGACACCAAATTATACATTGTTATTCTCAGTTCTAGAGCAAAAATTCATAATTTAAGAAATTTTTCATATGAAAAATTATGCTGGAAAGTTTTGATTATATCACTTAAAAAAAACACAACATCTTTGTTTTTGAATGAATGAGTTTAAGAATATCCTATAATGACCACTTCTGCCTAAAATGCTCTTTGATATAATGGAATGCTTATAAATATAATTATCATGTGTTTTAGGCTAAGATGACTCAGTTGCCTGAGTCAGAAAAGGAAAAGATTGCTGAGCAAGTTGCTGATTTCAAGAAAGTAAAGAGTAAACTGGATGCTGAGATTGAAATATGGGATGATACAAGCAATGATATCATTGTTCTGGCTAAGAAGATGTGTATGATTATGATGGAGATGACAGACTTCACAAGGTAATTATGTAGAAAATGATGCACAACATTTACAATGGGTTAGAAACATTTGTCAAAGTACTGAAACCTGTTTTTCTGAGTGGCAGGTGCTTAAAACCAAGTGGTAGAAGAAACACAAATACTATAGTATTAGAAAGTTGTAGGTGTGTAGGTCTAGAAGTTTTGGTAAGTAAATATGGGAAAGTTAGTTTCTCATAAACTGCCAAAAAGTGAGTTTAGAAATCTGAAGAGATTTCTGATATCTTCTCCCCTTAGGAATCTTCTCTATGTATCATATTAGCATATTATTTTACAAAGAAATTGGTAAATCAAATTATGATCTCGGTTGGAGCTCTCTGAATGTTTGCTTTCCACAGCTTCATGATTTTAGTCGTAGTGATATATATGTCATCAAGATTTGTGATATCTTTTGCTACTGAGACATCAAACAAATATATTTTAAATCACAGTGACTTAATAATATACATGAAAGAATCATACATTGTGTGTGAATTCCAGAAGCAATAAAATGTTTATTATAGCTTGAAAATATTATTTTGTAGAACTATCCAAAAAGCAGTAAAATAAATAGCTCTTGCCCTACCAGTTACTTAAATATACAAAACTACAATTAAGCTAATTTAGTGTTGGTGTAATTATAAAAGCCACAGAAAGAATACTCTGAAACAGACCTGTTATACTCACTTATGTCACCATACATTATGCACAAAAATAAATTTTGGATAGAGTAATAAATGTAAAATTAAAATCATAACAAGTGGAAAAATGTACACAAATCTTTTATATTAAGATTGAGAAAGGTTTTCCAAGCATTGGAGAAAAAGGAAGAACTTATTTAATTGAACCACATTAAAAATTCTGTAGATCAGTAAAATGTCCCAAATAATATTGAAATATAAATGGATAATTGGGTAAACATTTCTAATAAAAAAACAAAAATATTATGTCATTTATATATAAATAATACTTAAGACATTATAAAGAATAAAGACCCAAATATCCTAGAAAATGAAAACAAGACATGAACAGGTAATTCAGTTTCTCCACATAAAAGATATTACCCATAAATATGTGAATTATATTCAACCTAAAATAGTTTAAAATAAGGTAAATTTTAAATTTATAAAATTGGACAAAACTTTTAAAATAGGCTTATTACAAGGAGGATATGGTGATGAAATCATATGTTGGTATAAGCCTTATAGTAATTTGGCAAAATGTATAAACTAAAAACTTTTGTAAACTTTGACATTATCTGTATCTATATCATCTATATCTATATCTATATCTATTTCTGTGTATTACATACACAGTTTCATAAAGAATGCCTTTTATTTATTTATTTTGGTTACATAGATAAAGGAAATGAAATAACTATCTTGAGGAAATTTCTGCATTCCCATGTTCATTGCAGCATAATTCACAATAGCCAAGATATGGAAACAACGTTGGTGTCCTTCAAAAGATGAATTAATAAAGAAAATGTGGTATCTATGTTGATAGCTGGGTAGATAGATAGGAAGATAGACAGATTTATATATGATGGAATATTTTTCGGCCATAAGAAAGACTAATACTGGATGGTATCACTTGTATGTGGAATCTTAGAAAAAAATCAAACTCATAGAAACAAATGAATGGTGGGCAGTGAGGGGTAGAGGAAATGGGGAGATGTTAGTCAAAGAGCACACACTTTCAGTTGTAAGATGAATAAACTCTAGGAGTATCTAATATACAGTATGGTGACTATTGTTAATAATATTGTATTATATACTTGAAATTGGCTGAGAGTAGATCTCATGCACACACAGAAAAGATAACTATGTGAATTGATGGATGTATATATTTTCATATGCATATATATGTATATGAAAAAAAGAGAGAGGTATATATATATATGTGTATATATATATATATATATATATATATATATATACTCTAATTATTTACACTGCAGAATGAAAACACTTCTCATTGCCCTATTTATCAAACTGAGATTAAACATTGCTTTAGTTTATATTTCTGTCCATAATGTGCTGTTTTCCATATAAATCTATGGACACTTTAAACCATGTCTAAACTCTAATTCAACTTTTTACAGGAAATGTTTCCTTCATGTATGTTTCCTACATAGGTTAATTATATCAGTGATATAATAATTAAAATGCTATTTATTAATCCTTATTTTCAGAACCAGCCTATAACATAAGCATGGGGGATTTAATTATTGAGAATAATATAAATATTACCTATCTTAACAAAAAAGAAGATGTAGTGGAGAGAAGTTGCAGTATGAATAAGATATGGAGAGAGCATTAAAAGGCAGAAGAGTGAAAGTGGGTATCTTTTCATCATACATAGATGGAAGCAAAGATATAACTAACACATAAAATAAAAAAAAATTTTATGAATAAAATGACATCATCAAGTATTGTAAATATAAACAATGAAGATATATAAATTCATCAAACTAAGGAAAGGAGGGGGAGAAAAAAAGATGAAGTCTTATAAGTGACCTAAATTCTCATTTTTAGGAAAAGTCAATAAATTATATCTTAGAGAAGAAAGTATATTGTTTAGAGGTAGGGAGATCATCACAAGAAATGAAATCATACAAGGTTAAAAATACCTGCTTTCCCTTTGTAGAGGTAAGGATTGCTTTTCATAAATTGTTATTATTTAGTTGGTTTCAACTTGCTTCTCTCTCTCTCTCTCTCTCTCTCTCTATATATATATATATATATATGTAGATATAGATCTATAGATCTATATATCCATCCATCAATTCACATAGTTATCTTTTTTGCGTGTGCATGAGGATGCTTAAGATCCACTCTCAGCCAAAACACAGCAGCAATTGCACACAGATACATACACAAGATATTTCCTGAAGCTCCAGGCCCTGTATAGTGTATAACCTCTTCTTAATAAAGTCATTACTCTCAGGATCAGGAAACATACCAAGTTTTCCTGCCACTCAGAAAAAGACAGAGACCTAGACAAATGCCAAGACAGAGGAATTCATCCCAAAAGAAAGAGCAATAAAAGGTTATGGCCAGGGATCTAATGGAAACAGATATAAGCAATATACCAGATCCAGAATTTAAAATAAGATTAATAAGGATACTAGTTGCACTTTAGAAAAGCATAGAAGACACCAGGGAGTTCCTTACTACAGAGATAAAGGGCTTAACTAGTCAGGCCAAAATAAAAAATGCTATAACCAAGATGTGAAACTGATTGAATGTAATGAGACAAGGATGGAAAAGGCAGAGGAACAAACAAGTGATATAAAAAATAAAATTATAGAAAATGATGAAGCTTAAAACTAGAGGGAAGGAAAAGTATTGGACATGAATGTAGACCTAGAGACCTCAGCAACTTCATTAAGCATAGTATTATTCACACCATAGGAATCCCAGAAGAAGAGAGGGAAAAGGGGGCATAAGGTTTATTTGAGCAAATTATAGCTGAAAACTTCCCTAATCTGGGGAAGGAAACAGACATCTAAATCCAGGAGGTGCAGAGAACTCCCATCAAAATTTAAAAAAGCAAGCCAACACCAACACATATCATAGTAAAATTTGCAAAATACAGATATAAGTAAGCAGCAAGGGAAAAGAACTTCCTAACTAACAAGGGAAGACAGCTCAGGTTAAAGCAGACCTTTCCATAGAAAATTGGCAGGGGAGAAGGGAGTGGCATGATATATTCAATGTGCTGTATAGGAAAAATATTCACCCAAGAAAACTCTATCCAGCAAGTCTGTCATTCAGAATAGAAGGAGAAATAGAGTTTCCCAGCCAAACAAAAATTAAAGAAGTTTGTGACCTTTAAACCAGCTGTGCAATAAATATTAAAGGGGACTATTTAGTGACAGAGAATGACCAAAAGCAACAAAGACTAGAAAGGAGCAGAGAAAATCTCCATAAACACTGTCTTTACAGGTAATACAATAGCACTAAATTCATATCTATCAATAATCACTCTGAATGTAAACTGACTAAATGCTCCAATCAGGAGACATAGGGGAGCACCTGGGTGGCTCAGTTGGTTAAGTGTCTGACTTCAGCTCAGGTCATGATCTCACAGTTTGTGAGTTTGAGACCTGTGTCAGGCTCTGTGCTGAAAGCCTGGAGCCTTGAGTCTGCTTCAGGTTCTGTGTGTCTGTTTCTCTCAAAAATAAATAGACATTAAAAAAGAGAGAGAGACATAGGGTATTGGAATGGATTAAACACAAGATTCATCTATATGCTGCCTTTAAGAGATTCATTTGAGACCTAAAGTCACCTGCAGATTGAAAGTGACGGGATGGAGAATGATTTATCATGCTAATGGACATCAAAAGAAAGCTGGAGTAGCCATACTTATATCAGAAAAACTGAATTTTATACCAATGGCTGTAACAAGAGATGAAGAAGTTCACTATATCATAATAAGGGGGTCTGTCCAACAAGAAGATCTAACAATTGTAAATATTTATACACCCAACTTGAGAGAACCTAAATATATAAAAATTTAATAAAAAACATAAAGAAACTCATTGATCATAGTACAATAATAGGTACTTTAACACCCCACTTACAACAATGGACAGATCATCTTAGCAGAAAATCAACAAGGAAACAATGGCTTTGAATGACACACTGGACCAGGTGGTTTCAACACATATATTAGAACATTTAATCCTAACCCATAACAATACACATTCTTTTGGAGTGCACATGGGACATTCTCCAGGATAGACCACATATAAGGTCAAAAATCAGTCTTTGACAAATACAAAATGATTAAGGTCATACCACACATATTTTCTGACCACAACACTATGAAATTTGAAATCAACCACAAGAAAAAATTGGGAAAGACCACAAGCATATGGAGGTTAAAGAACATACAACTAAATAATGAATGGGCCAACCAGAAAATTAAAGAAGTAAAAAAAAAAAAAAAATACATGGAAAAGTGACAATGAATTCAAAACAGTTCAAAACTTTTGGGATGCAGTAAAAGCTGTCATAATAGGGAACTATAAAGCAATATAGGTCTATCTCAAGAAGCAAGAAAAAAAATCTCAAAACACAACCTAACCTTACACCTAAAGGAGCTCAAAAAAGAACAAGATGTGAAGGCTAAAACCAGTAGAAGAAGGGAAATTATAAGAAAGATTAGAGAAGAAATGAATGATATAGGGAAAAAAAAGTAAAACAGAGTAATGAAACCAGGAACTGGTTCTTTGAAAGAATTGATAAAATTGATAACCCCCAGCCCAACTTATAAAAAAGAAAATAAAAAGGACCCAAATATATAAAACCTGAAATGAGAGAGGGGAGATCACAACCAACACCACAGAAATACAAACAATTATAAGAGAATATTATGAAAACTAAACATCAACAAATTGGGCAATCTGGAAGAAATGGATAAATTCCTAGAAATATCTAAACTATCAAGATGAAACAGGAAGCAATAGAACATTTGAACAAACTGATAACCAGCAAAGAATTGAATCAGTTATCAAAAATCTCCCAACAAACAGAAGTCCACGGCCAGATGTCTTCCTGGGGGAATTCTACCAAACTTTTTAAGAAGAATTAATACCTATTCTTTTTTTTTAAGTTTATTTATTTTGAGAGAAAGAGAAAGAGGGCAAGCAGTGGAGGGGCAGAGAGAGAGGGAGAGAGAATTCTTAACAGGCTCTGCATGTCAGCACAGAGCTGCACATGGGGTTCAAACTCAAGAATTGTGAGACCATGACCTTATCTGAAATGAAGAGTCAGATACTTAACCAACTGTGCCACCCAGTCACCCCAGTATCTATTCTTTTGAAACTGTTCCAAAAAATATAAATGAAAGGAAAACTTCAAACTCGTTCTATGAGGCCCGCATTACCTTGATTCCAAAACCAAAGACTCCACTAAAAATAAGAATTACAGGCCAGTATCCCTGATGATCATGGATGCAAAAATTCTCAACAAAATAATAGCAAACAAATCCAACAGTACATTAAAAGAGTCTTTCACCAAGATCAAGTATGATTTATTCCTGGGTTGCAAGGATGGTTCAATATTTGCAAATAAATCAACAGGATACACCACATTAATAAAAGAAAGGATAAGAACCATATGATCTTATCAATAGAGGAAGAAAAGCATTTGATAAAATATAGCATCCATTCTAGATAAAAACTCTCAACAAAGTAAGGACAGTGGGAACATACCTCTACATCATAAAGACCATATATGAAATACCTACAACTAATATAATGCTTGATGGAGAAAAAAAGAGAGTTTTTCCTTTATGGTCAGGAACAAGACAGGGATATCACTCTCACCGTTGTTATTTAACATAGTACTGGAAGTCCTAACCTCAGCAATCAAACAGCAACAAGAAAAAAATCGAAAGGAATCCAAATTGTCAAGGAAGCAGTCAAACATTCACTATTTGTGGACAACATTATATTCCATGTAGAAAACTTGAAAGACTCCACCAAAAAATTGCTAGAACTCATTCAAAAATTCAGTAATGTTGTAGGATACAAAATCAATGTAGAGAAATCTGTTGCATTTCTATACTCCAATAATGAAGCAGCAGCAAGAGAAATCAAGGAATTGATCCCATTTGCAATTGCACCAAAAACCATTAGATACCTAGGAATAAACCTAACCAAAGAGGTAAAATATCTGTACTCTGAAAACTAGAGGAACACTTATGAAAGAAGTTAAAGATGACACAAAGAAATGGAAAAAAATTGCATGCTGATGGATTAGAAGAACAAATATTATTAAAATGTTTATACCGCCCAAAGTAATCTACACATTTGATATGATCTCTATCAAAATACCACCAACAGTTTTCATAGAGACAGAACAAACAATCCTAAAATTTGTATGGAACAACAAAAGACCCTGAATAGCTAAAGCAATCTTGACAAAGATAAACAAAGCTAGAGGCATTACAATGCCAGATTTCAAGCTATATTACAAAGCTGTATTCATCAAAACAGTGGGGCACTGGCACAGAAACAGACACATAGATCAATGGAACAGAATAGGAAACCCAGAAATGGACCCCCAACTATATGGTCAACTAATCATCAGCAAAGGAGGAAAAAATAACCAATGGAAAAAATTCTTTTCAATGAATGGTGTTGGAAAAACTGGGATGCACCATGCAAAAGAATGAAACTGGACCACTTTCCTATACCACACACAAAAATAAATTTAAAAAATTAATGAAAGACCTAAATTTTAGACAGGGAACTATGAAAATCCTAGAGGAGAACACAGGCAGCAACATCTCTGACCTGGGTCAGAGCAACTTTTTATTCTACATATCCCCTGAGGCAAAGGAAACAAAAGCAAAAATGAACTATTGGGACATCACCAAGATGAAAAGCTTCTACATAGTGAAGGAAAACAGTCAACAAAACTAAAAGGCAACTGAAGGAATGGGAGAAGATATTTGCAAATGACATATCTGATAAAAGGTAAGTATCCAAAATCTATGAAGAAGGTATCAAACTCAACATCTAAAACACAAATAATCCAGTTAAGAAATGGATGGGCGCACCTGGGTGGCTGTTGGTTAAGCCTCTGACTGTTGATTTTGACTCAGGTCATGATCTCATGGTTTGTGAGATTAAGTCCTACGTTGGCTTCTGCACTGACAGGGAGAAAGCCTGCTTGGGATTCTTTCTCTGCCCCTGCCTGCTCATGTGCATGTGCCATCTTTCTCTCAGAATAAATAAATAGACTTAAAACACAAAGAAATAGGCAGAAGATAGGAATAGACATTTTTCCATTGGAGATATGCAGATAGCCAACAGACACACGGAAGATGCTTAACATCACTCATCATCAGAGAAATACAAATCAAACACATGATGACATACCATCTCACACCTGTGGGAATGACTAAAATTAACAATGCAGGAAACAACAGATTTTGGGGAGGATGCAGAGAAAGGGGAACACTCTTACACTGTTGGTGGGAATGGAAACTGCTGCAGCCACTCTGGAAAACAGTATGAAGTTTCCTTAGAAAGTTAAAAATAGAACTACCCTACAACCCAGCAACTTCACTACAGGTATATACCCAAAGGAGACAAGTATACTGATTCTAATGGGCACATGCGTCCTAATATTTATAGCAGCATTATCAACAATAGCCAAATTATGGAAAGAACTGAAATGCACATTGACTGATGAGTAGATAAACAAGATGTGGTATATATGTACAACGGAATATTACTCAAACACAAAAAAGAATAAAATCTTGCCATTTGCAAAGATGTGGATACAGTTAGAATATATTACACAAAGTGAAATAAGTCAGAGAAAGACAAACCATATGATTTCACTCATATGTGGAATTTAAGAAACAAAAGAGATGAAAATAGGGGAAAGGAAAAAAAAAGTGATGGAAGTGGGGAGGCTGGATGGCTCTGTCAGTTAAGTTTCGGACCTTTGATTTTGGCTTAGGTCTTGATCTCATGGTTTGTGAGATTGAGCCCTCTGTTGGGGGTCTGTGCTGAAAGCATGACACCTACTTGGGATTCTCTCTCCCTCCCTCTCTGCCCTCCCCCACCTCAAAATACATAAACTGAGAAAAGAGAGTCAAAACATAAGAAAAACTCTTAACAATTGAGAACAAACTAAGGGTTGTTGGAGGGGAGGTGGGCAGGGGATGGGCTGAATGAGTGATAGATATTAAGGAGGGTACTATTGTGATGAGCACTGGGTATTATATGTAAGTGATGAATCACTAAATTCTACTCCTGAAACTAATACAACACTATATGGTAAGTACTTATATTTTAAATAAAAACTTGAAACATGAAAAAAAAAATAAATGAAATAACTGGCTGTGCTCAGGCTGGGAAAGAAAGGCAATGAGGCTGGGATGTAGAACAAAAAGTGGAAAGGTAAAGATATGTCACCAACCAAGTGGTGAGGATACAGACTTCAGGGCAGTTTTTCCTGCTCTTCATCTGTCTCACGCCCAAATGAATGCATGTTTTATTGTTACATACTTTGAATCAAGTTGGAAAAGAATGCTGAAATATGTTTTTGGAAAGGATGCTCAGTGATTTTAAGGGTTTTGTAATCTGTGGCTAGGGTGCTAGAAGAGGATTCACAACTCCAAGGAGTGATAATTCATTGGAAAATAGACACATTTCTTGTTTCACGAAAGTTAAACAGCCCAACTTTCTCACAATCTATAGGTGTCACCATAGGATGCCAAAGGCATCCACAGAACAGGAATACTATGTGTTCAAATTGCGGGAAAAGGAAGAGTAGCAAAATTGAATGTTGAACCTTGATCATCTGTTGCCCTTGAACTCAATCTGGATTCAGTTTCATTTTAGTTCATATAAACTGTGATAAATCTCCAATTGTTTTAAAGTGGATAAAACCTTGCTTTTTACTCCTTTTCACTCCCAGTTCTGTTTTAAGGGGGTTTTTGTTTTTGGTTTTGTTTTTTTTTCCAGACACTGCAATGTTTTTCTGAGCCGTAAATTTAGCAGTTTTATAGATAGGCTATTCCTTAGTTCTACCCACATTACACTTCTTTCACTACAGTTGTTTTAGCTTGTTTATAATGGGACCCAGGAGAACAGGGGTCATAGCTGGCAGTGCAGTATTTATCAACAAGTAGTCGATTTTTGGGAGTACAGTACACTCTTTGTCCCACACATAGAATGTAAGTGGTTATATATTTTTTAAATAATAAAAAGAAAAAAAATATACATTATCTTTTCTAGAGCATCACTGAGTATTCTAATTTCTTTCAATTACTATTTTATTATCAATAAGAAGCAATTATTAGGCTTTGATGAATGCTTACTGTGTACACTATGAAAAATATATGTTTTCTCATTCATATCTCAGCATAGTTTGATTATTATATTTCCCATTTCATTATTAAAGAAACTGTGATTCATAGAGATCCTTTCAGTTGCTCAAGGATACACAAATGAAATTGAATTTGAATCAAAGTTGGTCGAACTTCAGAATCTGGATATCTATTCATCGTATTGCAAGTCTTTATCCGTGGGTGAAACACAGAACGAGACCCAGTCTTTTCCCCAAGGGGAAAACAAAGAGACACGTTGGAAATAATAACAATTATCTAATGCATTGTATTCGTTTAGCTGTAAACCATTAGGATTTCAGAAGAGGGGGGTTATCATTGGGGAATAGAGTAAGCAGAGAACAAAAGTATGAACAAGTAAAGTTTGTATTAGAATTTGGATGAAAGATGGGGATTAGATTGTGGAAGGAGATGACATAAGAGAGAAAATCCACAAAGGTGGAGGCTAGAGGATGGGAATGAGGCAGATCCATTTGGGGGGGTCTCTAAGAAAACTATATAAATACAACATGAAGTTAAGATGGGTACGAAGACAGTGATAGATTACAAAAAGGCCTTAAAAATAGATAGGAGTTTTTGTTGTGGTATTTTTTTAAGAAGTAGGAAATGGGGAACTTTTTAAGAATTGTGATCATGGCGGTGGCATGATAGAAGGAAAAGAAATCTAAGAATTACATTCAGGAAGAACGACAGCACTTTTAGACGGTACTAGCAGAGACTCGACCCACGGGGGTCTAGCCACAGTTGGGAGACCCATATAATTAGTCAGGCTTTGGAAATTGTGGTAGAGGCTAACAGAAACTTGGTCAAGTCCTAGAAAGTACTATACCAGGAGCTGGAAAAATTAGTTCCATAAAACCTGAGGTAGCCACCTCTGAGCTTGGCATAAGCCCTTTGGCACACTAACCATTTAGTGTTTCTTCCAGCCTTAACTGGAGACATGGAGATTTTATTCTGGTTGTTTGTGAACAACTACCAATGGAGTGAAGCATCCCTGTCACTACTACTGTGATACATTCATTCCAGGGCAGAAAAGTCAGGCTTTAGTTTTTTAAACATGATTTTTCCTTGATGAAGGATCATCTGCATAGTTACACAATGTATGTTACATTATTATGCGGAGCCTATGGCGTTTTCTAAAACTCAGCATCCCTTTTCTTCAGAATCTGGTGCTTTTTACAATCAGACTTAAGTACTTTAGACTTGCTAGAGGAAAATAAGCCTTTCCCCTTGTACTGATTAGTTTCCCAGGGAAGCATCTTCCAAATTCCTGCCTGGAAGGTAAGGGCTCTGGAAGCAGAGGTGCAGAGAGTGGAATGACTGATAGTCTTTCCATTTACTACTGAGTATTCACACATTCACTCAATACCCCTGTCATCAGTAACAGGGTCTCTACCTTTTAAGTAAGTCTAAAGGCTTCCAATGAAAGATTTTATTTCTTTTCTGGAGAATAATCTTTAGACTTTCTGGAGGTAAAGGAGAAGCCGATGTTCAATGGTGGGGAATAGTTGAGAGGACTGAACCACTTTTTTCAGCTCTCCTCTTCACCTCAAATTCCAGTCGTACGTGAATCTTTATGTTTAAATCAGTTTAATCCTTCGTTTTCTCACTGCCAGTTTGGACTCTGGCTTTCTCAGGTTGACCAGATTATGTCCCACTTGGCATCTGCTTTCTAGCGTCCTAATAGTTCTTACTGTTGTCTCTTGTCCCATTATGTTCTTTCCATTCTAGAACATTTAGGTCTTTAAAAGAAAAAATGCATCTGTAGTTTTAGTGGGATTTGGAAAAGGAGAAAAATTATATACATGTGACAAGCTGTCATCTTAAGCCAGAAGCCGCAGGAGGATTTATTAGGGTTGTGAAAGTTTTCTTTTTATGATATTTAGAGTTTAGATTATTTACTAATGTTTTCTTCATAAATTGTTCCCCCTTTTCCTTGTGTTACATCAGGTAAATTATGTCCAGGCAGTATCTGGACTGAACCTAAACAGTTCCCACATTTCATAGTTTATATAACACTTTAGAACATCTTATTCTTTTCCTCATCTGAACAGGAGACAAGCTCTAGGTAAAACTTTCTAGATATTTAATTGTATCTTGTATGATCACTTAGGATGTGGGTTTTTTTTTAATGTTTATTTTTTATTTTTGAGAGAAAGAGAGACAGCGTGAGTGGGGAGGGGCAGAGACACAGGGAGACACAGAATCCAAAGCAGGCTCCAGGCTCTGAGCTGTCAGCACAGAGCTGGACATGGGGCTCAAATTCATGAACTGCAAGATTATGACAGCAGAAGATGGACGCTTGACCGACTAAGCCACCCAGGTGCCCCTCTTAGGATGTATTTTTTAATTGTTGCTGGAAAATTTGTGAGGAAAAAGATAAAAAATATAGCCCCTCCTTAAACAAGAAACAAAACCCATCATACTCATCTTTGTCAAATATGATTTCTAAGGGTATATCAGTTTTAATGTCAGAATTAATAAAGTTTAAAAAATTGAAAATACTTAGATAAACGTAATACTGCTTTAAGCAGTATTATTTTAAAAAAAGTTAATGTTTATTTTTGAGAGAGAGAGAGAGAGAGAGACAGAGTGTGAATGGGGGAGGAACAGTGAGAGAGGGAGACACAGAATCTGAAACAGGCTGCAGGCTCTTGTCAGCACAGAGCCCTATGAGGGGCTCAAACCCATGAACCGCAAGATCATGACCTGAGCCAAAGTTGAACACTCAACTGATTGAGCCACCTAGGAGCCCCTCACTATTTTTTTTAAAACTATTTTTTCAAAATATATACCAGGAGATATACCTATCCTCATCAAATTATATATTTTAAGACACAATGTGATGTCAATTTTTATTTTAAAAAATGATGTATTATTTTGACAAAATCTGTAGGCTTCTGTAGAATTTCTTTTGGTTCATTTTCTAATGATTTACTGAATACCAGGCATTTTCCTTGGTATTATTAAAGATATACCAATTCCTCCAGGCAGCATAAAATACAATGGACAAAGAGGCGAGGAGAATACAAAGATGGGCAGCAAAGCAGAGAGGTGAAAGGAAAAGGCCTAATGGTATGATAACAGATAGAAGTAGACATGATGCCGGCAGAAATTTAGCTTGAGAAACTACATAATCTTGACAGGAGTTGGGATCGAAATAGAGAAAGTAAAGGTTTGAAAGTTCTTCTCACTGAGGCTATTTATGCCCAAGCACATGAGAGATGATCACAGATGTTGAATGAAGATCTCTACTGAGCTGTTGACCACACAACAGAAAGATGAGAAGACCTTTCATTATCAGATTGTCTGCATTTTTAGTTGCATTCTAATGGCCCAATTATGTGTTTATGAGAATGACGTCCTAAAGAAAACTTTGGAGGAGAGAAAAGAATGCAGGAAATGTGTTTATTTACATGTCAAGTCATGTATGCTGATTTCCTATATCAAACTGAAGCTATTTTTTTCTTGATACTTCCTTCTGAAATTTTGAAGATTGCTATTTATCAATAAGAAAAAAAGAACTGCTTATAAACAGTAACATCACATTTTGATGATTTCTAAATCTAGATAACCTAGTTAATACATACCACTTTTCTGGTATTGGACCAGTCTTCCTGGGCTAAATTTGGATAATCATACGGTTATTCAAATGCCTCTGAAATATTGCAACTGAACATTTTCAATTAGTGTTATAAGCCCAACTACATGTATGATAAACATGGAAAAAATACAACTTTTTATTTCATTTTCATTAGTTACCCAACGTGAATGGTGCATGCTGCACTTTCTAAAAGGGTTGGAACTGGCTTATCTTGTATACATAATAATGCAACTGGCAATTCTCCTGGTTTTCTGTTTGTATAATATTCTTAAGATGTTTTCAGAGTTGTGACCTGATCCACTAGCTAAGCCTACCTTTCTACAAATGGGCCAAATTTCTTAAGGCATTTTGTTCTTCTATTTTAAGCATGGCCTATGGCAGTCAAGCATTAACCTAAAACACACAGGAGTGTGTAGATGTAAAGGACGTGGGCCACTGAGCTCCCAGCTTTCCTTTTGTCCAGGATATCCTAAGTAATGACTGGGCAATCAGGGATGTACTTTGAAACCCATTCATCTGAAGGGAAAGGGAAAGAGTACTCAGAAATACTCATGTGGAAATAATGTTGCATTTATCTGTAGAAGAGGAGTCTTTGGATGTTGCAGCTGTAGAGTGATGGCAGATGAAGCACGAGATTTGGAGATGAGGGTACATTTGTTCTTCACCCTTCACATACTTCCCCCTGAATACAGCCTTATATTTAAGAAAACTTTTTGCCTCACCTTCTTTTTCTTTAAGATACGCTTCTGAGAGATGGAATTGAAAATGAGCAGAGGAACGGGTGGAAACTCACCTTGCCACTTATTCAGCCAGGGCTTCAGAATTAAAGCTTTTCTAGAAGCGTAGATAAAATGTATAAAAACTCAGGTGTTCTGCGAAGCCTGCGTGACTCAGTCAGTTAAACAAGTGACTGGATTTCAGCTCAGGTCATGAACTCACCGTTCGTGAATTCCAGCCCCGCATGGGGCTCTGTGCTGACAGTGTGTCTGTGCTGACAGTGTGGAATCTGCTTGGGATTCTCTCTCTCTCTCTCTCTCTCTCTCTCTCTCTCTCTCTCTCTCTCGGTCTCACTGCCCCTCCCCCACTCAGTCTCTTTGTCCAAGTCAATAAATAAACTTTTAAAAAGTAAAATTAAAAAAAGAGATTTAAAAAAAGATGTGTTCTATGTGTCACATCTTTTTATTTGTTAAATATGGAATGTCTTTGCACATGGTTTATTTTGCTTTCTGAGGTAAAACGTTTATGTTCTAATATAATGTGTTCACAACAATAGCAATTTAAATGTTTTACCACACAACAAAAGGAATAAGAAATAAGAAATACTAGTAAATTTTACATTTTCTCCTTTTAAAAACAGTATTCCAGCTTATGATTTAAACTATAAAGGCAGACAAATTTAATTTTTGCTTTATTTGATAGGGCTACTGAAGTTTCTTTCTCATATGTATTAAATATACACATAAATATCTAACAAATGATTGAAAATATAAAGTATGCACGTCATTTAAGATTATGAAAAACATTTCTGGCTTTCCAAATAATAACTTGAAGAACGCATTCATTTTATATTTGAAATAAATAATCATATCATGGAAGAAAAGTTATTTTTCTATATTCCATGGCTTACTTTTTTTTCTTGTTGGGCATCATGTTAGAGCACTTATACGGTATTATCATTGTCCTTTCCATGAATATTCTCCCTGTAAAAATTAGTGAAAATTTGTGTAGTCTTAGTGTAAAATTTTGTGAAGTCTTAAATCACTGGAATCATTATTCAGTAGTGCCAAAGAGAAATGCTTTAACATAAATAAGAATGATTCTATATGCCAGTTATACTTACATGATAAAAAATTTACATATATTTTGACATAATAAGTAATGGGCAAGAATTCAGCTTATGTAACATCTTAGTAATTGTTTATTAAAATTAACTGAGAGTGAGGACACAGATACTCTTACCTGAAATTTGGCATCTCAATGTCTGGCTGTAGTGAATTTATGAGGCAGCTATATCCATTTCCAAGTAGCAAAACAGTTCTGAATTGTGTGACTCTGCAGAGATTCAGGTGGACAGAATTAAATTATGCATCATCTTAGAGAACAGGTGATTAAAGTATTAGAAACGTGGGAGCAAGCAAAGACCACCCAAATGAGAATGTACAAGACAATTGATTCAGAGCTTGCTGTAGCAAAGGAGTCAGCTGCCGTCACTTGCTTTTGGCAGGGACTCAAAGGCAGACAGGGAAGACAGAAAGCTTTAAAAGGGGAAAAAAATAAAAAAGAAAGACTTCAGGTATCTGTGATTGGAAATTGTTGACACAAGGAAGATGCAGGTGAGCTGACCAGAAGCAGGGCATCATATGCGATTGGTTTGGGGAGCATATTTTGCTCTCTCTGATTGTCACTGAATTTAAAGTGAGGCATATAGGTAGGGCAGCTATCATTGTCAAAGTCTTGACCATTCCTGTCCAGTTGCTAGAGAGCCTGTGGTTTGGTCTCCTGACCTAGTTGCTGCAGTTTGCAGGTCAAATCTCTATTGTCATATTTAGTCTGGCCATTGTCCATTTGTATAGCAGGATCGCAGAAATTTAACTGATAATAATTTCTTTGGGATAGTGACATATGGATACTTGTATAAGAATATTGAATTAATTTTATATTTTAAAATATTTATTTTTATAGGAAAAAAATCTGCAATAATCTTTATCCTAAACCAATGGTCCAATGAGTTTAAAAGTAACTGGTTTAAAAAAAAGTAAACTGGTAAAGCATTCCAACAGAATGTCCAATAAAATATTCCAATAGAGGCTGTGAATATAACTAATTTTATCAGTCTTATTCCTGCTGTGTTTCAAGAACTCTTTATTAGTGCAGCTTGAAGTTTATTTGCTCTTTTACAATACTTTGATGAATATATCCTATAAATAGGATTCCCCCCACACACATTGGATATCTTAAATTCTTACTTCTATTTCTAATTTCCTCATTTCTAAAACTTTTAATGCCTTATTCTCAACGTTGTCATGTTCTCTTGTCTCAGATCCTTCCACTTTCCCCCAAGTGGTTGTCATTTTACTTTTCTTTTCTTAGATAGCTTAGACCAGTTGTCCTATTCTGTAACCACTCTCTCATGAAAATTTTGATCTCTCCCTTCATGACTACATGACACCAACCATTGTCTCCTGTCCTTTATCGGGCTTTCAGACTGGGAATCTCATCCTTTATTTTCTTATGATCAGGTGTGTTTAGGTATCATCAATGATGTTATACAGGGAGGGAGCCTCAGAGAGATACTAAATTCTTGTTACTCTGGTATGTAGTTGTTCAGGTCATTTTTAATTTGGGGTGAGAGGGATCCTCCCTTTAGTTAAATTCGCTTACCTTCTCTAAGTTTTGGGGTTATGTTGATCACTCCACCATAGTTGATATTTGCCTCTACTGGTTCTATCCCTCACTTGGACTACCTTGAAAGTAATCTTTGATATTTACATTTTGTGACCATATTCTATAATTGTGAGTGGGAGTTGATCTCAGTGCCTGTACCTTTTCTGTCAGTCTCATTGACTAGGTCATTTCTGCTTTGTCTTTCCAAAAAGGGCACTGATCATTCATGTGCAATTATATAAATATTTATTACCAATACCATTGTAATTACCATGATAGTTAAAATGTGAGGCTGTCTTCTTTTGCTCATATAATGGCAGAGCAGCTCTTTAATTTTACTTTCTTCATGGAAACTTACTCAGGGTCTTCAAATTTTTATATTTATTTTGTTAGATTATTTTTTATCATAAATAGGATGTATATCAAAATTTGAATTCATGGAACTATTTTGGATTCCAATATTTTTTGTATGTATATAATAACCAATGAAAAACAGAAGAGAGAAGTAAAAGAAGGAGCCATCACAATTCCATTACTGTAAAGGCCAAATTGTCCAGAGTTTTAAATTAGATATTTTTGGAAATTAAATGTTTTCAAAGGGAGAGATGAACTTGAAGTTTTCCTTAGGAAAATATCCTGAACCTCCCCAAATTCCATCATTATCTTCAAAGAATATTTCCCTATGTTCTACAGGGAAAAGCTAAATCTTCAGGGAAAGCTTCTTTCAAATTTCTGATCTGATGGCATTGATAATATGCAAGAAAAATAGAAATGAAAGCAAATTATTTGTAGGAGTAAAAATATTAAATATATTACTTTACCCTTTGAACATTAAAAGATGTTTTAGCTTATCATAATTTACTCACATATATAGGGAACTTATTCAAACTTGTTTTAAGAATAATTTATTGTAACTATTTGGGAACTGTAAATGTTTTTAAAGTTCATTAACATATCATTACTTTGGAAAAAGAAGCTGAATTAATTCATGTAAGATATTTCATGGAAATTTTTAGTTTTCAGTTTAAACAAATACTAAAGCTACCTGGGATTATTTTTCATGTAAATAGTTTAAAGGCAAAACAAAATACAGTGATATGAAGGCCAAGGAGATATTAAGAGGAGTCAAAGATTCATGGAAATATTTGTTCTTTCACATATTCATTTATTTATGCATGTATTCAAAAATATTTAGTGAGCACCTATCAAACACCGGATTCTGTTCTTCAAATGAAAAACAAATTCTAGGGGCGCCTGGGTGGCTCAGTCGGTTCAGCATCTGACTCTTGATCTCAGCTCAGGTCGTTGTCTCAGGGTTTGTGAGTTTGGCCCCATGTCAGTCTCTGTGTTGACAGCACAGAGCCTGCTTGGGATTTTGTCTCTCCTTCTCTTTGCCCCTCCCCTGCTGTTCTCTCTCTGTCTGTCTGTCTGTCTATCTCTCTCTCTCTCAAAAATATATAAAGTAAAAAAAAAAAAATTAAAAAAAACAAAAACAAATTCTAGGGGCGCCTGGGTGGCTCAGTAAATTAAAGGAGACTCAGGTCATGATCTCATTGTTCCTGAGACCCAGCCCCATGATAGGCTCTGTGCAGACAGCATGGAGCCTGCTTGTGATTCTCTCCCTCTCCCTCTCTCTCTGCCCCTCCCCCACTTGTGTGTGCGCGCGCGCGTGCACACACACTCTCTCTCTCTCTCTTTCTCAAAATAAATAAACATTTTAAAAATAAAAAGCAAAATCTAGATTTGGATTTAATATCTACTCTCAAGGACTTGTAGAGATTAGGGGAGGAATAAATGTCAGAATTAGGAACTCATGAAGTGCCCAGCTATGCCCTGAGAATTAGTAAAGACTTCACAGAACAGGAACTATTTGAACTCAATCTTGAAGAGTGAGTGGGAGTTTCCTAGGTGAAGAGGCAGAAAAGCACTCCAGGGAAGGAGTATGAAATGTAGGGCGTGATTACAAAGGAAAATGGCAGGAGAAAGCCCTGGTGGTGAGTTGGGAGCACATCATGAAGGGCTTGGAATTGAACTTCAAGTTATAAAATCCTGAGGATGTCAAATCTTTTAAGATGATTCTCATATATGAAAGAAAGGGGGAAAATAATGGTGCTGTTTTTTTTTATTGGAATGTGAATTTAGGGGAAAAGGTAATTTTGCAGATATTGAATTCAAATACAGATATTTTGGATTTCAGATAAAACATACAAGTGGAAATATCTAACTTGCTATTGGAAAGAGGAACTGGAGTTCAGGGTAATGTTAGGTACAGATCCAAATTTGGGAATTATTCTCAGAGAGATAATTGTTAAAGCTGTGAGAGTCAATGAGCTTTTCAAGGTAGGCTGTATGAAAAGGGAAGAAAAGGAAACTACAGTCTGGATATTAGAAACTACTTAAAAATTTAAAATATTATAATATCAAATATTTATTTAGTCTGCTTTTCTTTCATAAATGCTTAAAATGTTCTTGTACGTTGTCTATCCTTCTTATAGAAATGTGATAAAATATAATTTTTATGATATTTTAATTTCCCTGGAATAGGAATATTTTATAGGCATATCATGGAATTGGTACAGACCCAACTTGCCATGTCTTTATGGAAAATACAGTTGTATGTCCCTCACTGTTATCCCCCAACCTAGATTGGAGCTTAGTGGTCTAGAAGAAGATATACCCATATTTTCAGTGGTTCTTACATACAATAAAAACAGGAATGGAAATTTAACTTTGAATCTGTACCACAATACCTTCATCCACCCTACAATGGAGATAAATAATAACAACAGGATTGGGGCAATGAAAAGTTTCTTTTTATTTTATTTTTAAATAGAAGCTAGGGGTGTCTGGGTGGCTCAGTAGGTTAAGCGATACCTTTGGCTCAGGTCATGATCTCACTGCTCATGGGTTGGAGCCCTATATCAGGCTCTGTGCTGACATCTCAGAGCCTGGAGCCTGCTTCAGATTC
The DNA here is from genome assembly GCF_018350215.1 of Panthera leo. Classification (NCBI taxonomy): domain Eukaryota; kingdom Metazoa; phylum Chordata; class Mammalia; order Carnivora; family Felidae; genus Panthera; species Panthera leo. The sequence continues at coordinate 26,836,415 of NC_056689.1, read as the reverse complement.
TGTGTCTCCCTCTCTCTCTGTCTCTACCCACACCCCACCCCCCACTCTGTCTCTCTCAAAAATAAATAAACGTTAAAATTTTTTTAAATAGAAGCTGTAACACTTTATACTGTTAGAAGGAAGTTTCAGTAAGATATGTCTAAGAGATACCAAAATAAAAATAAATATGATTTGTATACATTTTTTTTTATCTGGCATTTAGCAATAAATATTGGCTTTGGAATCCAACACACAAGAGTCTAAGCTAGACTTTGTCACTACATTTTTGTGTGGTGTGGGCACACCACTTATTCTAGATCAACTTCAAAAACAAAATTTTTTTGTCATTGAAATGAGGAAAGCAAAACCCACCTGATATGTTTGCTGTGAAGATTTTATAAATAATGCATATAAAAATGCCTGGTGCAGTTAGGAGACAATAAATGGTGACTATTATTTTCAAATGACTTCCTATTCTTTAAAAAATAATGTGAATAGGCAGGAGAAAAAGCCTCAGGAGAGAGTTGGTGTGGTATGTTAAATTCCTTACCAAATCCCACAAAACCTACATGGAAAGAACATGGGACACACCCACCTGATAGATGGTGAGTGACTTAGAAAGCTCATAGTCAACAGCTAATGGCAGACAGGCTGAAAATATTTTGGTCCTAAAATGGCATGGACCAGTCATCATAGATACTAATTTATTGTTCAATAATATTAAAAGAGAGCCAAAGGATGAAGTACAGTTTAGGTGATATAGATCTTAAAGGAAGAGGAATAGTTGCATTCTTGCCAGAAATGAGGCAATACAAGCTTCTGAAGTAGGCATTTCTAATAAATTTCAAAATAGGCAAATATTTAAAGGTGTTGTTTTAATAAGTATAAAATTGGGTTTGGTATGTTCTTGTTTTTTTCTGGGTAAAAGAAATGTGATTATTAAGTAACAAAATTGTACGTTAAAAAAATGTGATCCTATTACATTTGTAGGCACACCATAGCTAACATCATGATATCCCTTGAGGTGTACCTCCTACAAAATATTAGATTAGGAAGGGCAGATTCAAGCATCACAGAAATGTCAATTTGCCAGCTGGCCATCATGTGTTTGACTGGTGTTTAACAATGAGTATTGGCTGACCTCTGCTAAAGAACATGGATAGTATCTGGGTACCTGAGGCAATTGCAATCCACAAGTGAAAACACAATCTCTCAGATTTGTAATGGAGTACCAAGAGATGTCAAGGTGAGTCACATCACATAAATGTCACCTACTCTGACAGCATTCAGGACATCTGCCCGTGGTGCTTTTCTTCCAATTTTCTCCTTGTATAATGAGGCAACTCTAAGATGCCGGTGGGGACTGGTAGTCTTTTACAGTACACTGATAGAAATAAACATTTTATATTTCAAATCTGGCTCATTTGTTATAGCTTAGGGCAGATACTGAATCTCAATTGCTCTTGATGAGAGCAAAACTCACTTTATATAGCTACACAGAAAAATGAACGTAATAAAAAGGACATGAGTAGCTTTAAAGTACTCTCCTTTTTTTTGGAGTTTTAAATGTTATTATTTATTACTTTTTAAGACTGTATCTTCTTTGAGCAGTATAGCTTCACAGCAAAACTGAGAGGAAGGTACTGAGATTTTCCATAAACTCCATGCCCAGGAGGAGCTAACCATCTTCCATTATCAACACCCCCTACCAGAGTGATATATTTGTTACAATGAATGAACCTCCATTGACACATCATTGTCTCCCAAAGCCCATAGTTTACATTATTTACAGTACTCTCTTAATGACTGTATTGCCAGTGGAACTGCTGATTTGGGGTCCATTATTTTTAGTAAACAGAGATAATTTTAAGTTATTATTTTTATTTATTTTTATTTTATTTTATTTTTTAAAATTTTTTTTAACGTTTATTTATTTTTGAGACAGAGAGAGACAGAGCATGAACGGGGGAGGGTCAGAGAGAGAGGGAGACACAGAATCTGAAACAGGCTCCAGGCTCTGAGCTGTCAGCACACAGCCCGACGCGGGGCTCGAACTCACGGACCGTGAGATCATGACCTCAGCCGAAGTCGGCCGCCCAACCGACTGAGCCACCCAGGTGCCCCTTAAGTTATTATTTTTAACAAATTCTATATTCTAACAAGCAGACCTAGCATTTACAAGAAAATCTCTAATGTATTTCCAAATCATAACTTTTTACTCTTTCTTGTCTGTGTTTTGCTTATTTTTGTTTTTGTTTTTTTGTCTTAAATGCCCTTTCCTTATTAGTGTTATTAAATCATTTGTCTTCCTTTAATTATTCTGGGCTCTCTCTTTTTTCTTCTACCACTCACATGGCTACTTTATGTTTGCTGATTTCCACAGTAAGTACTTGTCAACACACCTTTTGGTTTTGTTTCTTCTACTTCTTTGTCCTCGATTTATTGGATTATATTTGTCAATTTTGTCCTTTTCATGGTCTGCTTCTTTTACCTTGTCCTGTAATAGTCTTATTGTCCAGCCATCCATTCACTTTATTTTTCTCCCCCTCTCCTATTTTTCCTTTCAACAATTTTATCTTCCATATGACCATCTTTATCAATATCTGATCAGTGATTCTTCCCCTTTATGTTCCCCCTTTCATTTTTTCTACATCCCTTTTACAGAGAATTGCTTATATGGCATCCATGCCAATCCTTTCTCCTTACATTTCCATAATGATTTCCATGTCTTTGTTTTCCCCACAGCTTTCTTCATTCACATTTGATAGGTATTTCTTAAAGTTCACTATGTGCATACAACATAGAGACCTAAAGATAGGATGACACAGACCTTGCCTTCAAGAATTCCCCCATCTAGAAGAGACAGACACAGAAATCAGCCAGCAATTAATAATGTAGAAAGTGCAGAGATAACAGACACAGGGTTTGATAGAAGCCCTAGAAAATGGTGCTATGGCTTGAGGGAGGGTGGCAAGAAGAAAAAAAATTACCACATGATGTGTTACCTCAGTTAAGTCTTGAGAGAAGAGTATTAAGTGGTGGCGAGACCTCTGTAGGTAGAGGGAGTGGTATGAAAAAAGGCTCAGAGACGTAAACTATCACTTGTGGTAAGGAGACGTGTAAGCACTTTGGCATTGCCTGAGTGTAAATGGTTGCAGAGAATGTGCAAAGGGACTTAGGGAGCAGAAAATGGTGTCACTGTAGAGGGAGTTACTTGCCATGCTGAGAAGCGTGAGCATGAAGAGCAACCTTGGATGCATTTGAAGCAGAAAATGTTCATAATCAGATTATCATTTTGACCATATATTCTTTCATGTATTTAGAGGATAGGTTCAAGGAATGTAAGAAAAGAGTTAGGGATCCTAGGTGAAGACTACCTCATGGGAATCTGCATCAGGGTGACAGTAGAGGAAGATCAGAGACAGCAGATTCAAGAATTATTTAGATGAAAACATTGGCGGAGCTTAATTGCTAATTGATCATAGAGGAATAAGGAGGAGTATGATTCTTGGAATCTACATTGAGTGATCAGATGGACAGTGATGTCAAAAGCTAAGAGAGAGAGAGAACACAGCAGAGGAAGTAGCTCATCTTTTGTTCTTCCTTAACACGTCTTCCAACAGTATTAATAACTTGCATTTTGTTTCCGAATGCACTATAATTTTTAAAGCTCTCACCCATCCATTACTTCATTTAATCCTCATGCGAATTCTCTGAAATTGACTAGGCAGGTAATATCCACAATTTTCAGATAAGAGCACTGAAAACGCCTTTCCTCAAAGTATATCCTAGTGACAGCAGGTTTTTTAAATGCTCACAATGTTTTCAATTAGGCAGCCTCACATCCTAGTCTGGCAGTCGGGCTGGGGGTATCCACTCCGGGCCTGGGAAATGCAGCGATGCAGGCACTTCCTTCACAAACATGAGCAAGTTTAAAAGAGGACGACCCTCATCAGATGCATCGTCAACCCGTGGCTGTCACAGTAATGCATATTGTTTAGCTCCTCCTCCTACACAGAAAGTTGTCATCCCCATCAGAAGGAATACCTTCAAATAAAAGGAAGCTTATCGATTGGCTTAGAATTCACCTTTAATAAGCATACATTTCATGTACACGCAATATTTTGCATACCATGTTTTAAACATGTGTTATAAAAAAGGCTTAAGACTGTATTAGTGACTCCCAGATTCAACCCAATGATGCCCTCATATTTGTTGCACACTTTCTTTGTGTGTGTTCCTGCAGAGTTGTATTACAGACACAGATGTTATTTTAAAAGCCCTGCACAAGTGGTCGGTATGAAAGGAAGGCTTCTGTGTTCTCCCACCCCAGCTGAAAACGAGAGAAATCACTTTCCTAGTAGCAGTAACAACACAGGGGAATTTGATGATAACGGAGGCCTTCCCTGCACGGCACTCATGTTCATTTCTAATGGGAGATAAACACGTGTAGGAGGCAGGACACTGCACCATGAACTAACTCCCCTCAATGTATTTGAATCCACTTTGCAGTGAGAAGAGATCATTTCATCATGCTTTACCCTGTATTTCTAGGTGGTGTATGCTGGTGAGGGCCCTTGTATAAACTTAATCCTCACTCTTCCTTCTCATTACTATCAAGATTATGTGTCGATTTAAGGTCTAAGTTTAAAATGAAGATACATAATATGAATTGAGTATTTATTTGTTTGGTAGGCAAATGGGGAAGAGAAAATGCATTGAATTATGATTCCTGTGAGGAGCTTGGCAATGGCCTAACCCCATAAACTAATTGAAGGAACCTGTCAAATTATACTGCACAGCATAAAATCACGGACTGCAAGTGAGAAATAGATCACAATTCATCTGAGTGTTGTTTACATTAACTGGCGTTCGTTCTTTTAACCAGATTTATTCTCAAACTATCCTGACCCAGAAGGGTATAATACTCTAGAAAAGTGAGATTGTCAGGCAGCATTTTTCTATACAGATGTAGAATTTTTCTGATCGTGTTAAAATTTGGAACTACTTTACAAATTCTATGCATCTCTATAATGTCTCAGTAATATAGATCAGGTCAGATAATACTCTTTTCTAAAGTCGACAAATTCTGTTTTGTGTATGTGAATAGTTTTAACAAAAGTAAACCCAGGAATTCATTAGAATAGTCCTTCTCAAACTGTAATCAGAAATACCTGGGGAGCTTAATTTTTGCCCCTTAGACTTATTGAATCTGAGTACCAGGGTGTAGCAATTGAGAATATTTAAGCTTCCCAGTTTATTCTGCTGTGAACTGATTGAAAAATACCAGCTTGAAATGCATGTTTAATATTATTCATCTTCATGTGGAGAAAGTAATAATATATACAAACTCCCTGTATATCATGCTGCGATCCTATGTGTTAACACTAAATATACACCTATGTGCTTGTTTATAAAGCACCTTTGGATGTTTTGTCATAGAGGACCAGCGATCAGGTTGGGGCGAAAGAGGCATTTATTTTTGACTCTATAAACTTAATCCATTTATAATATTTGAAATTATTTTTCACTAAGTTCTAAGTTATGAATATGTATGTATGGGAGAGTGAGAGCTCATGTGGGGGATGAGTGTGTGGGTGTATATATAATCAACGGATCAAGAAAAATATATATAATAGCTAGTTGCATTCATCTGGACACCAGGTAAATTTTGATTTCTCCTTAGAAAATTCTGTTTTCAGTTTTTATGCACAATAGACAGCCTGACCCATCCTTCATCTCTATCCCATCCCTAACCCCTACCGCATAATTGAATATTGATAGCATTCTCATGATAAGGCAGGCCCTATGTTCGACTCTGGGAATATAAGACAGCTGACATATGGTGGCTACCCTCAAATGCTGGCAGTAGAAACATAAACAGATGAAGAAATATGTGTAATATAAACTTATCCCCAAATACTTAATCTAAAAAGATTTAAATGTGAGTCAAAAAATTCTAAGAATCTAATATGTTTTTTATAAAGGGGAGGATGGAAAATATTGTTTATTACCTCTCTACCGCTACTATTCTCTCTCCTAAGTGGGATAGTGACCTATTTCCTCCCAATCTTTTGTTTGTTTGTTTGTTCATTATTTATAAATTTTGTGCTTCTTCAATAGTACTATAAGCTTTTGACTTGTTCTTGGAATATTCCAAACTCATAGTGGCTACCAAGATACCACCCAGTGGATGATGGAGGGGGAAAGGAAGGGCATTTGGAGGAATCTATGTCTGTCTACTTACTATCCCACTTTTCTGGAATGTTCTTTTTGTTCCCTACCTGTATCATTTTCTGCTTTGCAGAATCCTCTGAAACTCCCTCACTTTCCATCTATCCATCTAATTATCCTCCCTGCTTCTTTGGAAATACATGTAATTTGGGTTGCAAAAACATACAAGATACAAAAAGTAAAATTTGAAAGAGGCAAAATCTATAAGGCAAAGGAAAAACAAAGGATTTGATTGTAAAACAGCCCTGAGATTCAAACATAAAAATGAATGTCCAAAACACTATCCACTTCTTAAGAGTGGGGTATAAATTTGAGTCTAAGATGTATAAGGAAAAAAAGACTGATTTAAAATAATAAAATTGACTTAAAATATAATTGAATAATCAGAGAAAGGGTGACAGGTTGTGATTTACAGGCACATGATTCATTTTGTATTCTTAACCCTGAGTTCAGGGTTTTGCTTATGGGTGATACCTGTTTTCCTTTCATGATCTTTAATCGTCTAAAACTGATCCCTTCTCATTCAGGTGAATAATGTCTAGACCACAGAAGTGAAAGTAAGTGGATATTAAAGGAGTTCTCTGGAATACTCACAGTGCATAAATTAGAGTTTTATAAATGATGTAAAACTAGTCAATGATCAAAATAATGTTCAGCTGAGATTATGAAAATGAGGCTAAGGAGCAGAAGCTAGCTATTCAAATGATCTAGGAACCCATGCTATTTTCCGTTAGTGAGCACAGTTACTGCCACCGCTGAAGTTAGGTGGAAATTGTGAAGAATTGAGCCAGAGATAGAGCCTGTGACCAGGGATGTTTGCAGCCCCAGAAGGGCAACAGTAAACACTTCCTTTTGTTTTCCTTTATCAGAATTCTATTGTAGCATGAATCAGAGATGGTTGATAAGTGAATTGAGAGGAAGTATGAAAAACCTCACAATAGAAGTTAGTTCTGACTGTATAGCAATTAAATATTTTTATATGCTGCTTATGATTAATATTGAGTGTTTCACACTTTTTATGCTTATAAATTTCATTTGTTGTTCACCATAAATATATGTATGATTAAATGAAATAATAACAGTACTTTCAAATCATTTTCACATGCGCCATCTAATTTGATAATCCAGATCATCTGTGAGGAGGATAAAAATAGCTAATAATAATTTATTAAGGGCCATTGTATTTCAAACCCTGTTCTGAATTATTTTAATTAACTCATTTAACTTTCAAAAGAATCCTATGAGGTATGTACTGTTATTATATTACAGATGAAGACATGAAGGCATGGGAGGAATATATTATTAACCCAAGGCCTCACAGCTGGTAAATACTAGACATGGGGTTTGAATCCAGCCAGTTTGACTCGTGTCTGCCCCTCAACTTTACCAGCATATTGCAGAGAAGGAGGTAGAAGCAAAGAGATCATATACTTCTGTGATTTCTCATACATGTCTTTATGTGCCATACAGAGGTATAGAAAAAAGTTGTCTGAAGTTATATGAAGTCCACCTTCAAGTTTTTAATCAGTCAGTCTCAGAATCCAAAGTTCTTCTAGTCTAAGCATGATAAACACAGAATCATGATGCAATACAGAAACTAGCAAATATTTCAAGGCAGTCTTAGTCCCCACAATATGCAACCACATTGAAGCAATAAGATAAATGCTATATAGGGGTGCCTGGGTAGCTCAGTCAGTTAAGCGTCTGACTTCGGCTCAGGTCATGATCTCATGGTTCGTGAGTTCAAGCCCTGCGTCGGGCTCTGTGCTGACAGCTCAGAGCCTGGAACCTGCTTTAGATTCTGTGTCTCCCTCTCTCTCTCTGCCCCTCCCTCACTCACACACACACACTCTCTCAGGAATAAACAAACATTAAAAAAAATTTTAAAAATATAAATGCTATTCTACACATTGTATGCATGCACACACACACATACAAATACACACACACACATAAACATATGCACATACAGACAAAGTTTAGAATTCAGGTAAAGAAGGAATCACTGCTGCTTGAAGTGTAACTTCCAGAGAGGAGCCCTTGATCTAAGTTTTTAGAACAGCTAGAATGATGACACAAACCCGTCCAACCCAAACATTGAAATGAAGCAAAAATACATGAAGTGTGGTGGATAGTGCAGTGGGTTGGATATTTACTTTTTCTCTTTCAAAAATGTGATCTTAGGCAAATTCCTTCTCTATTTCCTCCTCTGTAAATTGGGAATAGGAAACTACCTTCTACACTAGTGATGTTGTGAAGCAAAATAATTGATGTGTATGAATATACTTTATAACTTAATATGTAAAGTTAATATACAATTAATTATATTGTATGTTGATACTTCATTAAATAAATGATTGCATGTAGTGGCTACTGACTATCAAATTCCTGAGCTATTGGGGCACCTGGGTGGCTTAGTCAGTTAAGCGTTGGACTTTGGCCCAGGTCATGATCTCATGGTTTGTGGGTCTGAGCCCCAAACGGGGATCTGTGGTGACACTGTGGAACCTGCTTGGGATTTTCTCTCTCTCCCTTTTCTCTTTGCCCCTCCCCCACTTGCTCTTTCTCTCTCTCTCAAAATAAATAAAGTTCCTGAGCTAGTGAAGACAAATTAAAATATTTAGAAATGGAAAAGTGGCTGTATGCGTTTTATCTCATAAAATGTTCAACGGTACCTAGAAAATAATAGATATACAATATACATTTGGTGTATGAATGCATAAACAAATGAATGAATTAAACAAATTAATGAATGTCAACAAAGTTCTGATTTTCATCAAGTCTTCCACTCTTCTACCTTAAGTAGACTATGGCTTCAACCTTAAAAATGTGGGTAAAAAATTGTATTCTTATTTAAAACTTTTTTGGCTGGGTTTGGTGTCAGAGTGAATGGTTAGTAACAGATATTCTCATTTTAACTTGATTCATATTTTTCTTTTTTGTTTTTTAGTTTCGATTTGCTGTATTTAACCTGAAAAATACCTCTACATAATAAAATCATTCAAAGGATATGTTTCACATACAAAAGGCGAACAATGTTTTACTCATTAATAATTATTAATATACATTCTCCAAGCTTCTTTTATTTTCTTTTCAAATACTTGAAAAGTATTTTTACAAAGAAATGTTGTGCACTAAAGAAAAACCTAATAGTATGTAAGAGCATATTTAAAGTCTCCTATCTCACTGACACTCCCTCTCCTAATCTAAATTCCAAGATATGACCACTTCCAGCTACTTTTATATTTAGCTTTTCTCTTTGTTACCTATGCTTCACTAAATGATTATATTGCTATATAATTTATCTGCTATGATCATTGTTTGTGATCCTCTCATAAACACAACAATTTTATTTTTCCAATTCTGCCATTGGTCACCTCTATAACCTCAAAATTCATATGCTGGTAACATTTTGTTCATCAATCATCAGATTTTCCTGAGGAGGAAACGATTTATCTGACCTGGCAGTTTGTGTAATGAGGACATAACAGCTATCTTACTTTTGTCCACCTTTTCTGACCCTGTCCTACCTTTTACCAAATCTCACAAGTGCACCTTGACTTTTGCTTGCAATTTTACTTCATAACTGTAATATCCCTGCTTTGTCTATTGGTTGTTTCTATATTTTGAGAAAACTGAATATTCAGTTATATTATTTGAGCTATAAACATTGTTCTTCATAATGATTGTATGCTCAGATTATATTTTCCTCTTTACGATACCAGAAGTTCAAGTCTTGTGCCATTCAGTGGAGGAGTTCTTCATTTGTTCATTCATTTATTCATTCATGTATTCATATATTCATTCATCCATTAATTCAATAGCTACAGGGAAACACCTGTGTTAAGCACTGTTCAAGCCTCTTGTACCACAATAAATGAATCAAAACTACAAAGGTGCTGGGCTTCATGGAGCATGTATCCCATTGAATACAGACAGACAATAAAGAGTAGGTATAGTAATTATATTGGATAATATTTTAGAAAACTATGGAGAAATGAAAACATAGACACAGGTGAGGAAGAACCAGTATTGCTGGGTTGGAGTTATAGTTTTAAATAGTATGATTGAGATAGGCCTCAGTTGAGCAACAGTTGAAGGAAATGGGAAGTTAAGCATGCAGATTCCAGAGAAAGTGAGCCTGAAGCAGAAGGCACAATTAGAGAAAATCCTAGCTGGAGAGTGTGAGTAAAGTAGTATGAGATGAGATCAGAGGTATGGTGGGAGGTACAAGATGTATCCAGTGAGAACTTTGGCTTTGACTCTGAATGTAATAGGGGCCATTTCAAGATTTTGAGTAATGATATTTACTGCTCTGTGTTACATTTTTAAAGGGTCACTCCTGTACTGGAAAACAAAACAAAACAAACAAACAAACAAACAAAAAACCAACACAAAAAAAACGTAAGAGGCAAAGAGAAACATGGAGACTTATTAGAAGCAGTAAAAGGAACCCAGGAAAAACTTAATGTGCCCTCCTACTCTGAGGACTCCATGTCTTTAATTTCTTTGACGAGTCTATCATTTTTCTATTTACTATCTTTATGGAACTCCTATTAGTTGAATGTTTGATCTTCTGTATTGATTCTCTACATCTTAGTTTTTCTCTCAAAATTCCATCTCTTGTCCTTGATGTTATTTTCTAATTCTTCCACTGAAATTATTATTATTTTTTAAGATATTATTTTTAAGTGATCTCTCATCCAAACATGAGGCTGAAACTCATAACACCAAGATCAGAATCACATGCTTTACTGATTGAACCATCCAGGTGCCCCTTCCATTGAAATAATTTTAAGATAACTTTTTATATTCAGAATTTCTTTCTTGTTCTTTAAATGCTTTTATTTTCTTCATACCATTCTATACTTGTCTTACAGATACACTGTCTTCATGAGTCCTTTTAACAATATTTGTATGGAGAGTTTTATTTAGATTAATCTCATTTAGTTTTTCTCTTTTCCTTGAATAACTTGTGTTTCCTCAATGGTCATTTCCCCCCTGTTTATCCTATGATTTATTTTCCATATAGAAGACTGTTTCCAAATGTATTGTAACTCTTGGATCTGTTTATATTTTAAAATAAGCTAAAGAAAAACAGGCTGTATAGCTGTACATATAGGTGGGACCTGTCTCTTTCTCACTTAATAAAGAGTAAATGTGAAAAGTTCAGCCTTTAACCTGGATGACCCTAGATACTAATTTGAGATGTAAACATTTGTGTTAGAAATCAGAGTACTCTTAGAATATACTTTTTTTATATTTCTTCGGGAAAGAAGCTTCCACCTTTTGGCTTGGGGAGAAATGTTTGCCTGCTTCTGTGAGTCCATTTAGAGGAGGTCTCTTGGAGGTGGGATAGAATTGACTATGTGTAAATGGAATTCCAGCCTCATTGTTTGCTCTAACTGGTGTTGCCAAGTTCGGAGCCTGTGTATAAGCTGAGACTTCGTTCACTATGATCCGTAAGTAAATACAAAATTACATAAATGCTAAATGTTCTTATTTTTCTTTAAAAATATAACAAAATACTTGACTTAGTGAGGTTGAGAAAATTTCCCTAAGGAAGTGACAATTATGAGACCTGAGTAATAAGGAGGAGTTAACAGGATAAAAACAATGTTGCAGGAGTTTTTACCACGACACCAGGGATTCATTGCCTCACCACTTCAAAGAATGAAGTGGTGGACACAAAATGAGCAGCAGGCAAAAGTTTATTAGAGTAGAAGATCAGAAAAGAAGAAGAGTATGAAAGCTTTCTTTACAGAGAGGGGACATTTATGGTTTAGCTAGGCATTTTTATTGTCAAATTCCTGAAGGAAACCTGAGAGGGAGTAGGTGGTGTCTGTGACATTCTTAAGAGGGATTTTATGCCCTGAGGGGGTTTGCTGTAGTCAATGACTCCCAGCATTGTTTCAAAGTAAGTGTTTTTCCCCACCCAGGGACCTTAGGTCCTAACCTTTCCCTGTCTCCCTATTTTATCCTACCTTTTCCTATTATAGTCCTCCCTCTGAACATGTGACTCCTAACTGCCATTAGGGACAGGGATGACCAACAGATCTGAACTACTTCCTGTTGAAGGGGCATGATGACAGGGGAACAGCAGTCAGGACAGGTTCAGAGGTCGATCCAGAGGTCCCATTTAATGGGAGGGTGTTTGCTACATCTGGGCTAGCAAAATTTTCTTGGATGTCTAATTTTTCTGACATGTGACAGCAACTGCAAATTACATATATAAAGAATATCAGACCTGTAATGCCCCCGATTTCGAATCCGAGAGACCACCAAAGGGCCGATACCGCTGCAAACGCACGAGGGTTTATTTGCAAGCTCGAGCTTGGGCCCAAGTATACCCGACACAGCAGAGCAGAGACTTGGACCCCTATGTTAAGAGGCGTGGCAGGTTTAGAGGGGCCAGTGACCAATGAGATTGTAACACACACAGAAAGTTGCATAGTCATGTCAGTCCACACGCAGGTGGCCAATTGAATTACAATTTACCCTATAGTAACTGTTTGAACTAGCCTATCACTCTGGTCAGAATTGGCTTGCAAGTTTGGTGGGAAGAAGGCGGGGTTTACATTCTTTGGCGGTTAAGGGTTCTGCATTCCTATATGAGCCAGTTTCCAGTAAGGGTGTGTTCAGCGGCTTGACTAGGGTGGGGGAGTGTCTTAAGCAATAAGTAGGTCATGTGGGGTTTATACATGAGATGGTGGGTGTAGCACAAAATGGAGTTAGTCTTGCTCTGTTTGTCCAGGGGTAGGGGATTTTTGTTAAATTCCTTGGGTCCCACAAGACCAACAATCATTAATATTCCAAATGTAATGCATTCTAGGGAAGAAGCCACACCATAAGAAGGAAAGATGCATTGTAGCCATCCAAAAAATCCCTGGCAAGTCTGGTCGTGGGTGTGTGTGTGTTTGTGTATTATCAATTTAACTATAGTTTTTCCTCCCTCTTCTATACTTCTTTGAATCTGGTGATATTACTGATTAGAATAATTGAGCACCTGAACTAGCTCATGTTGCTCAATCCTCAATTCCTCCTTTGGCCATCCAGTTTCCATAGGAACAACTCCATGAGGTGTATTTAATTCTACCTCAAGGAAAGATTGATCTTCGATATCCCAATTACTATAAATCTTGTTACTCTTTTGTAAATGTATTTGGCCAAAAATTCTGATGTTGCACCATACTCTGGTATGATTTAGTATATGGTAGATATGCTCACAGGTAAAGTTCTCTGTGTCAGCTATTTCTCCTTGTTTACTTTCCCAGCAAAATTTTCCTTTACCCATGTACCAAATGCTGTTGGTTACTGGGATAGAGATGAGTGGCCAGACCTGAGTGAAATCAGGATTCCTTTTTTATTGAGGGCACGGACAGATTTTATTCCTCTCTTCACAGTCAGAAAGAGATATGGGATCCCAAGCTGACTCATTTGGCATTATGGCCCATTGACTCCCCATTGGCAAAATCCTTTTTTGATTTAATATAGTCCCTATGTCTGCAAGTTAAACTATTGGATATGAATTAGCATGGTCCATCCTAGGCACATGTGTCCTTATGATGCAACACCTCAGGTTACAGCTCCCAGAATAATATTCCATAACTTGGGGCTTCCATATATATGCCCTAATTTTCAAGTTTCCAATTCATCCTTTATTAGAGTAGGCCATTGTCCCATGGCCACCTCAGATTCCATCTGCATTAACGTGGTGAGCAATTCTTCCGGGGTTAGAATGCACGCCCTTTTGCAGGTTTGAGTTTGGAAGTGTCTTTGTAAGGTTTCTCTCGTCTTATTTTCCACCTTACTAAGGCCTCATTTTCTTTTGTGCCTATTCTATCCTATTTTTTCCTATCATAACAGTAGAGGACATATTCCTAGTATAACATGTTCAAGATTCTCATTTTAGGAGCGATGATGAGATTTTGGAGTGATGGGGGGTTCCGAGCTGACTGCCAAGAAAAAATTCTTGAAGACATCTTTGGTGCAAAAAGATGATTTTATTACAGTAGGGACCCGTGGGCAGAAAGAGCTGCCCTGGGTTTGCGAAGAGTGACCGATTATATACCTTCAAGTTGGGAAGGGGTTAGGGATAGAGTAAGTATCTAAGGAATTTTGAAAACAAGGTTTCTAGAACCTTGAGGGGCTAGCTATTGTTAGGAAAACTTCATTTATTACTATTTAGTAAAACCTCAGTCATGAGACCATTCAGATACATATCAGGGACCCTGTGCTTGGACTATAATTGCCAACATAACACAGGCATTAAAAAGTTATCCATAAAGTGAAGGAGACTCCTATCCTGCAGGGCTGTGATCTCTAGCAAAACTCCATTTGTTTTCTTTCCTTTTCTTTGTTCTTGGGCAGCGGGGAGTATCTGAGGAATATCATACATATCCCACCTGGCAGGGAGAGCGCTGTTAGCCTGTACTTTGCCCTCAGCTTGCCTTATACTCCCTCATCAGGGAGCATAGTATGAATGAAATATATTTTTGTTGTTGTTGTTGTTATTGATTGCACCATTTGGGACACAAGTATTACTAGTGGCAAAGACTAACTGTTACCACAAAGATACATAAAGTGGAAATATTAATATATTCACTTTAATGAAATAATTACCAAAAACAACTAGCAATTTTGAGCCACCAGTGTGTGTAATTATTTTTATGTGTTATTTATAATATTCTATGTATCTTCTATTTTCTAATTGACAAACCTGGAGGTTGAAATTAAAAGAATATAAATAATTTGCCCTAGGTCACATAATCCTAAGAGTTGCAGGGAGGAAGACCTTCCTCTGCCCAGGGTCCTTCTAACTGGACTTAGAATCAACCAGACATAAAACAGATTAACAGGACAAAATCAGATTTAATAGGCCTACTTTCAGGGAATCCACACAGACATGACATTCCAAAAACAATGAAGCAAGGCAAAGCTTATTTGAGCTGAGGAGAGGGGTAGGGGCCTGAGGACACAAAGGAGAGAATGCTTCTTAGTGGGAAGGTAAAAGGTGATGTTTGGAAAACAAAGGTGGCCTTATTGTGCAGATAAGGTTCTTAGGAAAAGGGGAGTCTCTGTTAATAGCTCTCTTCCTGATAAAGGCTCTTCTTTCCAATATAAATGCAGGCAGTGGGGAGGAGACAGAGAACTTTTCCTGCATCTCCTAGGTTTTAATTACTTTTAACTCAAAATAATCTTTATGCTATAGAGGTCCATCTCACAAGGTCCATCTACAAGGAAGAGCAGCAACAAACCCAAACTCTGATTTTCACATTGCAACTCTTTTCTCCATAACAACTTGTGAAATAAAACCATAGTTTACAAAGATTAGTATAAAATAGTCTTTTAAAATCCCTGGGCTTGTGTATCTGTTGTTAGACTTTATTTTTTTCTTAATTTATTTAATGTATGCCAGTGTTTGGAACAGCAAAACAAAACGAAACGAAACAGAAAGAAGAAAGCCCATAGAAATGCTAATATGGAGTCAGAGTTATTGTTAGAACTGTCCAAAATCACTTAGAAGCTCCATTTTTGGGGGTGCCTGGGTGCCTCAGTTGGTTGAGCATCAGACTCTTGATTTCAGCTCAGGTCATGATCTCACTGTTTTGGGAGTTCAAGCCCTGAGTTGGGCTTTGTGCTGGCAGCACAGATCCTGCCTGGGATTCTCTCTCTTTCCCTCTCTCTCTGGCCCTCCCCTACTTGCACTGTCTCTGTCTCCCTCAAAATACATAAATAAACTTCATACATTTTAAATAAAATAAAAATAAATAAATAAGTAAATAAATAAAAAAATAGAAGGTCCATTTTTTTTATAGTACCATGTTAATTCTGATAATTAGAACCCAACCATCAAAATTAAGACTGATTCTGTTCTTATTTATTGTATAATTTCAAAAGTCTTGTGTCTGCAATGCTAGCAAGGTGAAACAAATACAGTCATGAAATTTGTTAATAAATGAAAGGTGAAAGTGATAGGAATATTAAAATACAGAAACTCTAGAAAGAGTTTGGTGCTCAACACTGAAGGTAACAGAGATAGAGGGGAAAGTATCAGTCAAATGAGGTCTAGCAGAAGGCTAAATTTTTTAAACGAGACAATTTTATATTTTATTTTAAAAAGTCTTTTGACTTTTCTCCTTCTGCAGATATTCCTGAAGAGTCTAGTAATTCTGCTTTTTTACTTTGTTTTGATACAATTTGAAAGGGTGTTTCTTTCCTTTTCTGTTCTTTAGAAATCAATTCAGACTAACTGGGTGAGCAAAGAACAAAATTGAGGAATAATAGAACCCAGCTCGGTGAAAATATTGATTAAATACCTTCACCAAAGTCAAAGTTAATATGAAAAGCCTTGTAAGAACATAGAGGATTACATATGGGGATTATTATAAAGACTTGCATGTTGAGCCAACTTTTTGTTTTTATTTTCTCCTACTCAAGCAGATACCATAGTCTTTCATTTAAAGCATGTATAAATAGGATTACACAGAAATTCAGTGATAGAGCTAGAAATCAGAAGATCGTTAACTTTCCTTAAAGTAAGATTTTATTCCATTGTTTTTTAAAGATCTTTAGTGATAAAGTCTCACAAATTCAAAGTAAGCGGCTCATGGGGAGATACAAAACAAACTAACTTTAGACCATGAGACCCGCGTTTTGATTTTCAACCCAAATGTGTGTGTGTGTGTGTGTGTGTGTGTGTGTGTGTGTTGCTTCTAACATTTGACATGGTCAGGCAGAATCTTTTTTACAGCTGATTTTACCAATGTACGACATAGGCTCATTTTTGAATCATGATTCTTTTATGAAACAGGATGTCTCCTACTCATAATGCTTAGGTAGCAAAATGCCTGTTATTATCGTGGTCCTATCGATATAATTCCATTTCTAAAAATCCTCCTTTAGATCTGAGGCTCAGAAAATGTACTGCTTTTTACATAATTACACCCTTCGAAACCACCATTTGTGCCTGACGCAAGTTGAATGCTGCTGTTTAGGAGGTATGAATTATTCCTTTGTTACAGGTGGACAAACCACAGATGTAAAAATGACAGTAGATCATGTGCAAAAATGCACTCAATGATGTAAAACAAATTTTTCTGAATTTATCTTCCATCATTATTCAGAGCTAAGAAACATTTGAAAAAAGAAACTGTGCCATTTAAATAAAATACACAATTGCCAATTTGAACCATGGGCTTTTGGCATTGTTTTCCAGGAGACTGGATGGGTGGGTTGTTTTGATCCACTGTGACCCACACCATGAATTTACAATTGGGCTTGCTGAAATAACAGCTGGAGCTTGGCAACAAGGCTTTTCTCTGCCAAATTAACTGAGCTGTATGGGGATAAAATCTGTGACCTTGTCTTCATTAACCCAGTGTTTTACCCAACTGAGTTAACTTCTCCAGTCCACACTGGGTTGTGTGTGCTGTTTACAACAGCAGACAAACAAAAACAGAGGATGTAACGTCATGGATATCGGCAGCATTTTCATTTTAAAATGAAAGGTTTTCTTGAAGATGCCAGGATCAGCCTCTTAATCACTGTTAACCAAAGCATTCAACTAGATACAAAGCTGTCAATGCTAGATCTAGCATTTTAAAACATAAGAGATGATATTAACCTTAGGAATATTCCTGTGTTGCTGGTTTAGAAATGGTTATCTGTGGAAAATCAGCAGCCTTTTTCCTCAAGCCATGATATATTATCAAGCCACAGGCTTACTGCAGAGGGCATAGTCTTTTGCTCTCTATTTAACACTAACTCTTTTTTTAAATATTTATTTATTTTGAGAGAGAGAGAGAGAAAGAGAGAGAGAGAGAATGTGAGCAGGGGAAGGGCAGAGAGAGAGGGAGAGAGAGAATTGAAGCAGGCTCTGTGCTGTCAATATAGAGCCTGACCTGGGGCTCAAACTCAGGTACAGCTAGATCATGACCTGAGCAGAAACCGAGAGTTGGATGCTTAACCAACTGAGCCACCCAGGTGCCCCTATATGACACTGATTCTTATGCCACTGAACTTGTGCTACTTTTATTTATTCACAGAGCTTGTCTTGGTCTATCTCAGGCTAGTCATGAATTCGTTTCATCATTTGAATTTGTGTGTAATTAGCTTTCCAAACCTGTCACGCGTCTCTGAAAGCATATGTTTTACTTTTTCATTTGGCCATTGTTCACATTATCAAATAGTTTAGTGTTGACCTAATATGTGGCCTGGGAAATAGAGTTTGATGATTGTTTTTCATTTTAATTTGTTAATGAAAGCATAATGTAACATGTAGAATTTCTGAACTGCACATTGGCGCAGTCCATCTTTACAGAAGTTGCTGTCATTTTGTTAAAAGGCTCATTCTCCAAAGCATGGACATTTTCATACTATTTGTCATTGAGGAAAACATCTCAATGACTTTGGGAGAAGTTTTACTTTTTTTTTTTTTTAAACTTGTTATCTATGTTTTTCAGATGATTAGAGGAGGCACATACCTTTGGTTCTTAATAATCCAAACTGTGCTACTGAATAGCAACCCAACTCTATTCCATTTGTGAAAAGAGATATTTTGAATAGTCGTCATAAACCTATATTGCTTAAAAACGTCATGGAATAAAGTACATGTAGGATAGGTAGGTTTCCTGATAATATAAATAGTTGAGATTTTTTTTTTTTTTCCTGAAAGACATCTTGTTGAAGAACTGCCGACAGTGCCTTAGCAATTCAGCTATTGAGTAAATTATCTTATTTGTCAAGTGTTGTATTTCAAACATTTAGGAGGACTGAAAGTTCCTGTGGTCCATCGTCTCATTTTACTGGTAAGTAAATGAGACTGAGAAAGGCTTCAGGAAGCAATGTTAAAATATATCTACAGAGAACTCCGATCTATTTATTCAAGCAATATTTCATCACTGCACACATTTGGGCTGGTATTTTTAAACTAGAATTTGTTGTAACATTGTATGAAGGCATACTTTATTTGACTGATATCTGTATTTCTGTAATAAGAGAGCAACATACATCACCTACATCTCCTTTATTATTGGAAATGGAGAAGCCAGGTGACTAAGTCAAAATTGGCTGATGTCAATATTAATCTACATCCTGCTTCAAATATTGTCCTCTGTTTGCCACTCCAAACTCATGAGATATGTATGCTAACAGATGAAGTACCAAATTCAAAAGCTTTTTATATTTGCTAAAAATATTATTTAAAGGTAAAGTTGTGACTGATTCCTCGGTTGCAATAAAAAAATGGTAAATCCACAAGTTCCTGGAAGCCATTTTTAATATTTATTTCATCATTGTTTTGCTGGATTAGAATTTTAAGCAAACATGGAAAATAAGTGGTTGGCAAAGGATTTATTAGATTGCTTAAAATATTCATTGAGCACCTAGTTCATGATAAGCCTGTTCTAAGTAGTATAGATAGTTAAAACACTTTGACCTAGCCTTTGGATGTCAAATTTGAATTACAGCAAATTATAGCAAAGAAACAAATACATGATTCAGAACAACAATAAAATAACTGGATATAGTTTAAGATCAATGTTTTACACTAAGTGCTATGGGAGAGCAACAAGAGAGTAACTCGTTATTTTGAAGAGGTCCATATATTTTTTAGAGAAAAGGTGGAAATTAAACATTAGACACCAGAGGATGAATTGGAATTGACAAGGTAGACAAGTGAGGAGTGAGCTCATGGGCTAAGGAAACAGAAAAGCTAAGTGATGGAGATAAGAATGCAAGGATATGTAAGGGTAAGAGAGTCCATATAGTTAGTGTGAAAGGTATGTGGTGAGGGGTGGTGAAGTATGGCAGGGTATGATTGGGTAGGTGGAGTCCAGATGGTAAATTTTATGTGCCTTAATAAGAAGTGTGTGTGTGTGTGTGTGTGTGTGTGTGTGTGTGATGTAGTATCCCATCAAGTGCCTGTCTCTGGGTGCCATGCTGTTGTTAAGGCATGTATACATGGGACAAGCACAGTCCCCTTCTTCCTTTGTCTCTAAAATAATTACTGGCATGTAATATTTAATGCATCTCAGGTCATAGAGCAATGTATACTTTTTTTTTTTTTTTTTGGTAAAGGTTAATACTGAGGAAAGTGAAGGGAATCATGAGTAGAGCTGTCTTTCATCAAAGCAAAAGTGAGTCCGTGTCAACCTTGTCCTATACACATAGGTGGAGGATAATTGCATACATTATTAATTTTTGAAATGTGATTTTTGTTCAAAGCTACTGGAGATTTTGTGTCTGCTCTTTATTTCTGTGTGTATGGAGGGGGTGTAGTGTCAAAGTGAGAAGAGCCTAACTGATGAAGGTTGCACAGGTTGCTAGCTAGTCCAAGGAAACTTAAGGGTAAAAATTCACTCCACACCTTTATAAAAGACATCACCTAACAGAAAACACAGCAAAGATACTATATATACATTCCATATTATTTTCAGAAAAAAAATCCTTCAGTTGACATATTCACTTAGTCAAAGTAAAAAATATATTTAGTTTTCCTTAGTATTATCTTATTGTTCTTTCTTAATTTTGGCGGCTAATATTGTAGTTTATCAAAGATAGAATCTTCACAATATGATAGCTCTATGAATTTTTGTTGTTTGGTCTTCACAAAATTAGAGCTTTTGTGCAGCACCGTATTTAGAGACTCTTCTAGAGAACAGCCCAATTAGCATCTTATAAATAATGCAAATATGAATGAATCAATGAGTAGGAAATTATGCCAAAGTTCATTGCTTGTTTTCAACATATTGCTATTTACAAATACCTCAAGTTAGTTTTAATGTAAATTCTTTTCAAAGTACTATTATGGATACTTAAGGCGATAATTCACATTTTAAATTACACAGAATAATGTCAAACACAAATTGCCTGTAGATAATTGTTACAATTTCCTCCAGTTTGGCAATCCTCTTATGAGAAATTAATTCACATTTTTTCCTAGTATCACTGGTTTTCCATCATTACCAGGAGAACAGATCAATTCAGCCTTTTAAATTCTTTCAGTAGGTTTGATACAATCAGACTAATCATTAACTGTGTTTGAGCATTCACAGTCCTCATGTTTGGTGTTTGGGGGTATGTACAAAATATGTAGACCAGACTTCCTATCTTCTTTTTAAAGTTTATTTCTTTACTTTGAAAGAGAGAGGGGTGGAGGGGTGGAGAGAGGAGAGAGAGAGAATCCCAAGCAGGCTTCCTGTTCTCAGTGCAGAGACCTACACACGAACCATGAGATCATAACCTGGGCAGAAATCAAGAGTCGGAGGCTTACCTGCCTGAGCCACCCAGGTGCCTCCAGACTTTCTATCTTTAAGTAATTACCGTAACAAACAGAAAGATCACATACATAAAAAACATTTAAGAGAGTGAAGATTAAATGGACAGAGAAGGGAAACATTTATTAGCTGTTGGTGGTCAGGCAGAGGGTTCAGGAGTGATCAACCATGAGTAAAATGCAGATCATCATAAGCATTCAGGTTTAGGGGTCACATTCCTGAGAACATACGAAAGACCCTGTCTACTGGCATATCATCCTTGCAGCCAGCCAGTGTTCTCTGAGACTCAGAGTTTACTGTCCACAGTGAAAGGGAAATTACTGCTGCTTAAATTTTCCACAGATTCTGCCATCTGCAGACCAGTTCAGTTGGGTTGAGTGTAAAAATAAAGGTATCCTAAACTTGTCAGCATTTCAAGCTCCCTGGGTCTGGTCCTTACGTACTCTCCTATTTCTTTGTCCAACATTGTGCTATGGAAATTCTGTTTTGGTCAAATTGGATGCCTTTTCCCAGAACAACTCCATAACTAGTGTGTGCCAGCCCCTCCCTCCTTTCCATTTGGCCAAACCTTTTTGCATTTTCTTCCAACTCAAGGCTCCACTCTTACAAGTTTGTATTTAGCCTTCTGGAATAGATATGTGCAGACTATGCCTTTCTTCCAAATAAAATTGGTCTTATAAACTTTAAAATGATAGTGGAAGCTGTTTGCTTTGGCTTAATTTGCCATTTTTATTAACACAACAGAAATAATATAAAATCACATTCAACTACTTTGCTGCTGAGTATTTTGCAATGGAGGAAAGAACCATTTTGAAGTAAATTTCTTGTCTTTATTAAATTTTGAATGCTTGAAAATCCAGTAGGATTGGATAGTTCCATCTATTTCCATTGTAATTCCTCTGAGGAAAATAAGTTGGTCTCAGATATATAGTGAATGTGATAGAGGATTTATCACAATATTGCAGGGATAAAACCGAGGAAACACTAAAGGAGTAATTGACTAATTATGCTAAGATGTTTCCATTTCCAGGCAGACTTGAAACAAAATAATCAACTCTTCTATCTCACCTTATTCATTTTATAGACGTGGGATGTACAGTGATATCAAATCATACTAAAAATTTTTTAAATATATTTATTAAGCCAGTTTCTTTTCCTCAAATGCCCATTTTTCCTTGACATTCCCCACCACCCCCCCCCCCCCCCCGTGGTCCTGCATTTATTTAAATCATCTTATATAGTACTACAATATTTCACTAACAGATTTTTTAAAATATTTTCTAAAACATTGGGATCTTTTAAAAAATCAAAACCACAGATACATCATACAAATGTAAACAAAAGAAGATGAACTAGGGGATTCTGTAGTGGGGAACCAAAATGTTCCCTACTTTTATTCTCCATAACATTGGCCACTGAGTTACCTCAGTGGAGATAGTTTGAAAATTATTAATCTAACTAAAAATTAATTATAGTGAGTTTATTCCCCATGGTACCCTCTGTGGAAATGCTAGTCATGGAACTGAGTCATTTTTTATATAATCATTGATATTTATATATTCCTATATAGATAATTGTATGGAGCTTTAATTGAATGTAGATGAAAGATAATCCATCTTTCTTAATTCATTTGAGAAATAATCATAAAATAGAATGGTTGGTCCTATGTTAATTGTTAATTATGACACAGTTTCTCTGCAATAAAACTCTCAGCTAAATAGGTAATGTATGACATTTTCATGAGTTAGTTTAGCAGTTTGGTTAAAATATAAAGTGTTTCATGTCTGTCTTGGTTATACATTTATTAATGCCATATGGTCGATCATCTGTGTGGCTGTCTTCCTAGCTGGTTTCAGATAGCTGAAAGTAAAAACACATTTGCTTTATAACAATATAGAAGATAAATATTTCCCACTATAAATATAAATATGATTGTCTACAAAATGTACTTTGTCATTTTATAAAAATATATAAAAATATTTAGTGTATAAAATTTACCATAAATATAATAAAATACACTATAAGTATGCTAAAATATACTCCAAAATATACTTTTTAAAGTTTTAAACCAAATATATAGTCTATTTAATTTGGAGGAATTATTTATTGAAAGAGAAAAAGGCATAAAATTATAAGATCTAAGAGCTGGAAGGTCCAGTAAGATTATCTGTCCCATCTTTTCATTTTACAGATAGGGAAGATAATTCCTATTTTCTAAAAATTCAATATCCCTTCCAGGGTGACTGACTTGAGAAATGGTTGATATCTCTCTGAAGGCCATTGCACTTCAGGGCTTTAAATTTAATGTGACATTTCACACAAAACAGAAGTGTTGCTTCTGTAATAAGTAAAGCATATTGTAATATAATTGTTCTACATGAATCGTGAGTGCCCATTAAGAATGACTTTGGTAAAATAGATGTCATAATTGCGCTCATTAAGCAATCTGGATGTTCATCTGTGGATGACTGATTATTTTCTTTCAAAACAACACTGAAGATATATTAGAAAAAAAAATTTGAAAGCTTCCACTTTGTTCACCTGGATAATAGCCACACTTATATGTGATTGTGTGTGTGTATCCTCCAAAAACAAGTTAATTAAGTAGTGTAGTGCTTTATTGAACAAAGCAGAACTAAAAGGTAGTGAATAAAAATACATAAGCTGATTCAGAATTGGCAATTTTATGTAGTGAACACACTTCTGCACTCATTCTTTGTCAACCAATGTGAATGCATGTACGTGCATTTTAATTGACTTTATCTCCCAATGCAGAGTTAGATAAGCAGTTGGGCCCCATGACCACAGGTGTGTTTGTTTTTGGTTATTTGTTTTATAAGATGGCAGATACTGGATCATGCCACACTTGTTTCTGAAGAGCAGTTGAAAAGATCTCTGTAGGAACCAATATCCTCTGCCGTCAGGGAGTTAAAGTGGTAGAAAATATTGTATTTATGCCCCAACCACAGATGCTTTCATATACCTAACCATGATAATACCAATTCCATAAAGATAAACATAGCCACATAAGATATGAAAATAATTCATGTACATCTTAGGGAGAAAATGAATTTTTCAGAGAATCAGTGAAAAACAACCCATTAATAGACTCTAATTCATGTACAAATATGCCTCATTTTATTGCACTTCATTTTATTGGGCTTCACAGATAATTGTGTTTTTTTGGGGGGGTTGTTTTTTGGGCTTGTTTTTGTTTTTGTTTTTACACACTGAAGGTTTTTTGTGGCCATTTTTCAAATAGCATTTGCTCATTTTGTGTCTCTGTGTAACATTTGGTAATTCTCATAATATTTCAAATTTTAATTATTATTAAAAAAAATTAACATTTATTCATTTTTGAGAGACAGAGAGAGGCAGGGCATGAGCGGGGAAGTGCCAGAGAGAGGGAGACACAGAATCTGAAACAGGCTCCAGGCTCTGAGCTCTCAGCACAGAGCCTGATGCTGGGCTCGAACTCACAGTCGGATGCTTAACCGACTGAGCCACCCAGGCGCCCCAAATAATAGACTCTTAAATATGGAGAACAAACATAGGGTTACTGGAGGGGTAGTGGGAGGGGGGATGGGCTAAATGGGTAAAGCGCATTAAGGAATCTACTTCTGAAATCATTGTTGTACTATATGCTAACTAATTTGGATATAAATTAAAAAAATAAAATTAAAAAAAAGCTAGAAATGGTTCATCTTAAGTGAGGAAGGCATGTTCAAACCTGAGATAGGCCAAAAGCTGGCAATTATCCTCACAGAAATTGTAGAAGGAAAGTGTGCTGGAATAAATAAATAAATAAATAAATAAATAAATTCTAAACTTTCAGAATCTGTAATTATTAAGTTTCAGACCTTCAAATATTTCCATTTAATGCTATTACCACAGAAATTTCCTTGAGATGTGTGTCATGTCCTCACATATTTAAAAGGAAAATCCAGCTCAGGGTCTACGGTGTAAATACCATCCATTGAAGTTACTCAACCAATTTGCAGAGGGCACCAAACTGCTTCTTGTTGACTCCTATTACTCAGAACTTAATAAATAATTTTAAGAAAATTTAATTCTAAAATCTGAGCTTGGATGTACCCAAAAGGGTTTTCTGTAGGCCTTTCTGTGTGTGTGTGTGTGTGTGTACTTATATTTATATAAATTGCATTACTTTGTTACTGAGCCACTATGAACTCACTCTCAGCCCAGGGCATTAAAAATAATTTTATTGTGGGGTGCCTTGGTGGGTCAGTTGTTAAGTGTCCAACTTTGGTTCAGTCATGATCTCATGGTTCATGAGTTGGAGCCCCGCATTGGGCTCTCTGCTGATAGCTCAAAGCCTGGAGCATGCTTTGGATTCTGTGTCTCCCTCTCTCTCTTCCCCTCCCCTGCTTGCACTCTGTCAGTTTCTCTCCTTCTCTCTCTCTCTCTCTCTAAAAATTAAACATTAAAAATTAAGAAAATAATTTTATTGTATTTGAAAAATGAAGGACCCAAAGAAATTTGAATCAAGACCCATCTTGGCTCATAGAAAGTTTGTATTCCTTTATAAGTTCTCATTACTGAAACATTTTAGAAATCTCAGAAAAATATTGAGATTCTAAAGGAAAGTACACAGGAGAGGTTTTAATTTTTTAATCTAGTCAAGGGAAACAGTCTTGAATCAATTATCCACAGTTTTCAACATATAATCAAGGATTTTGACAATATTTAGATATTGAATTGCCAAGCTATTAGCAACCAAGAGATTTGATTAGACATCCATATTAATAAACACCTGTCGTAATAGCATAACAGATGTTCTAGAAACACAACTAACCCAAAATGTAAATTTAAAAATTTTGGTCATATTCCTCTACATTGTGATGCCTAGATTAAATTTCATCACCTTATTCTATTTATTTTACTAAAACTCGATTGCTAAAATGATTTTGCTCAATAGAAAACTTTTTATTTTAAATGATTAAAAGGTCTTTACTGAAATCAAAGCCTATTGCACAAATATTTGAAATTATCAGTTACAAGTACATACATGATGTGTTGTGTGTGTGTATGTGTGTTGCATATATATGAATATGGGTGTGTATATGTATGTGTGTATATGTATATATGGGTGTGTGTATATATGTGGATATGGTGTGTGTAGATATATGTAAATTTATGATCAATTATTTTGAAATTTGTAATAGTTGAGAGCTAGTAATTTTAATTGATACATATGTAAGTCTTTTGGATATATAGTTTTTGACAAAGGGTAATTTGTTCAACACTGTTCCCCTCAATACAACGATTTCTATGATGTAGTAAACTATTGAAATAATATATTATCTTCTATGAAAGTAATATAGATGAATAGCATGTGTAAGAAACATTTATTATTTGAATAAATTTAATAAATAAGCAATGTGTTTTATCAAAGAAACAAATACATGTATAAAACCAAAGAAAAATATGAACTGAGTTGAGGGGGTATTTTATTGTATAAATGTGCTTGTTTTTCTCAACATAACTCCAAATATGAAACATTTCTTATGCACATTTGTATGATATTTAGGCAAGTATCTATTTAAGGAAGTGTCTACTAGTTAACTATGCCAGATTATTATTTGTTGCAAGAAATTCCAACATCATATTCAGATATTAATAGTATTCATATATCTTTATAGGAACTTGAAGTACACAAAGTGCTTCCATATACACTAACCCATTTTAAAGGTGATAAATCTGATATTTATATTAAGTCGTAATTATTTGTGAGTTTCTTTACCTCACCCCCCAAAATGGCAGCTAGTTGACATGGGCACCTAGTTCCTAGTGTTAACAGCATCAGTTTTGACAGAAACTAGTTATAAATGGAGTAGTAGGAAAATCCAAGGATAGTGCTTAACATAAATAGCCAAGGGGGAAATGTTATGGATAGGTGACGGTAAATTAACCATAGAGAATGTTTCAAGATTGATTATGACCCTGAAGTTTATACCTATTTCCATTTACTAACTGACTTCTTTTTATTCATAATCATGGTTAAATGCTAAAAGTTAAAGCTGTGTTAAAGCTCAAAAATCAGTTCAAACTGAAGGCTGAAATACAAAGTTAGTGTTTCTCTTCTTACTTCTCTCTTCCTTTCTCACTCCCTTTCCATAAAGCTACCCAGACTTCCCCAGCCTATTTTGTGCACTGTCAGTTCTGCATGTTAGTTCTTCAAAGTGTCTTCCTTTATTAGCTGTTGTTTGTTGCTGTGATTATCTGAGAGGGTTCAGATTGTTCTTTCAACATTTTATGTTGTCTTCTATTTGTAGTGCAGGTGAATTTTGATAAGAACACTGTGTCACCTGTGCTTTTCCAGATCTGCCTAAATTTTGACTGTAGCATCAGGTCTTTTCTACTTATTTCTTGTCTCCCTCCCTTGTTTGCATCTAATAAAGCATGCTTATTAGGTGCCACTTTCATAAAGAGAGTTTTTTTTTTCTTATTCCTCTTTGCTTGTTCATTGTGTTAATGTTTTAAATGGCCTTCTTCTTCCTCAGTATTCTTAAATGTATTTTTCAGAGAATCCAGTGGTGTCTAACCAAACATGCCAAACATCTGAATCTAACCTTCATTCTTCTTTTTTTTTTTTTTAAGTTTATTTATTTACTTTGAGAGAGAACACATGTGTACAGGTTAGGGGCAGAAAAAGAGAGAATCCCAAGCAGGCTCCACACAGTGTCAGCACTGAGCTGGATCAAGAGTTGGATCTCTAACCGACCGAGCCACCCAGGAGTCCTGAACCCTTCAATCTTGCAGGACATGCTTTCTGGGTTGCTCCAAAGGGTAGAGCTGAGGAATTCGGGAGATTTTTGTTCAATTTAAAGAAATAGCTAACAGTTAAAGCTGTCAATCTAACAAAAAGAAACCTATCCCATGAAGTCCTGGGCCCCCAGTGTGGAAACATGCCATCAGAAATTAGATAACTATTAGTCATGGAGGTGGGAGAAATCATTTCCACAGTGAGAGAACCCAGACTAATTGGCCATCAAGTTTCTGTTCAACTATCAGTTTCTATAATTGTAAAGTTCAAAACATTTGTGATTATAAAGTATCATGATTCATGTCCACTCTGATTAGCTATTTTTCATTCACTTGTCTCATTTTACTTACTTTTATCCTTCAATATCCCTATGTATGGTTTATAGTACTTATTCAAGGAAGAAATTAGTTCTTTTGGAAATACTCTGTGGATCACTTTCACAACTCCAGCTGGACTCGAAGATGTAAGACTTATGTATTTTTTTTCTCATGCACATTCAATTATTGTTATTATATGGCTTCTCCTGTCATTTCCAAACTTGGTACAGACATTAATTAGTTTCTCCTTCAACTAATATTCTCTGTCCCAACCTAGTAT
The DNA here is from genome assembly GCF_018350215.1 of Panthera leo. Lineage (NCBI taxonomy): Eukaryota > Metazoa > Chordata > Mammalia > Carnivora > Felidae > Panthera > Panthera leo. The sequence continues at coordinate 26,807,540 of NC_056689.1, read as the reverse complement.
TTTATCACATTACTTGGTTTCATTTTCATCTTGTCATTATTAACATCTGAAACTATATTATTATTTATTTTACATGCTTATTTGCTTCTCAACTTTACGTATTCCCTATAGTTTTCAAGCTTCAAGGATATAAATGTCTAAGAAAGACCCTGTTCTATAGTTAAAATGCACAATAGCTCTGGCTAATGAATGCATTCATAAATAAATAGACGATCAAATGAACTACTTTTCTACTTTTGCATCTAACAACTTATGACATAAAAGGGAAGACATTATTTGCCCAAGTGCTCTTTCCTTTGGAAAGACATTTCCATCCAGTCATTTTGTGTTACAGAGAACAGGGGTCATACCTTATTCATATTTCTATCTATCACATTGCCTAGCAAAGCACCTTGCACATCACCAATAACCAATAGTTATCTGTCAAATGAATGGGTTAATTAACACCCTACTTGGAAGTGAAGTAGTTTTTCCTAAAGAGTCCTAAAAAGTGAAATCTTTCATGATTCAAGACAGAAAGAAGATGGGCTGTGTTTGTTTTGGGCCCCAAAAAGAATACAAGAAAATGGGAACCAGGGATAGTGTAAGCATAGGGCAAGAATTATCTGCCAATTCCTGAATATATAAAGCTGATTGCACCACAAGTTTACATGAGCATCAATATTTTCTTTTGTAATTGCGGCTGATAATCTGTCATTCTTATACTGCAGGTTTGTTATGTATATCAAAATCAATACATATCAAAATCAATAATCTGTAGGAACCTGCTTTTTAGTTTTTAAAATCTCATACAGTGGAAACTTACTGTTATGAGTAACATTAAAACTTCTGTGAAACCAAGGGTCAACAATCTGTTTAATCCACAAGTAAGACTAACAAGTACCTTCAGTTTTAACTAGCAGGAGAATGGGGTGGGAGGGGTGGGATGAGAAAGGGAAGAGGCAAAAATAAAAAAGAAAAACAACAAAAAGAGAGGGAGAAAGAAAAATAAAGAAAATATAAAACATACATGGTGAGATTGCACAGAGAGGGTATAACCAAGATGGAACCAGAAAAGAGGGAGTAGAACCAAGAGACAAAGTAACTGTATCTGATGGGGATTTCAGAGTGGCACCAAGGTGATGAGGTAGGCCAAGATCCCTAAACTGGGGCTTCATCCATTTGCAAACAATAGGCTATGTGAGATCAGAGATAAGGTAGAGATGTGTATTTCAACCCAACACAGGATTAGCCAAGAAGAAGTATCATTCCATGGAAATAGGGAAGTCCAATTGCCAGAGGCAATATGACATGTACTTGTTCATTGATAAAATAGAAACTGCAGGAGCTCCTGGGTGGCTCAGTCAGTTGAGCTTCTGACTTCAGCTCAGGTCATAACCTCATGGTTCATGAGTTTGAAGCCCTCATTGGGCTCTCTGCTGTCAGTGCAGAAGCCACTTTGGATCCTTGTCCCTCTCTCTCTCTGCACCTCTCCCGCTTGCACTGTCTCTCAAAAATAAGTAAACATTAAAAAATTATTTAAAAAAAATAGAAACTACAGCAAGAATATATACTCATGCTTCCTAAGACTTTCTTCTTATGTGGGTGATATGGAACTTTGTTTCCAAGAACCAGACTGTGACAGGAGGCCCCCGTCTCGTAGTAGAGTATAGTCTTCAGAATTCTCAGTATAAGCTGCAGTGCAAATGACTTGACTGCCTTTACTTTTGTCCAGTTTGGCCCAGCAGAAACCTCTGTAATTCCACCAGCCTGGCCTGGCATATCTCCACAGTTAGTTACCATGTGCATGGCTTAATGATGGGAACATAACCTTTGAAAAGAAAATTAAATCATGAATCTCACTTTGGTGATACTCAGGAGCTATCTGAGTATGTGCAAAACTAGAAAGGATGCCCAAGCTTTGCTCTCAGAAGACAGAGCAGAACCTACAATTCCTAGCCCTTCAAGTATTGGCCATGCTTCCAAAAATAGCAGCTATGTTTAAAAATAAATTGTCCTTTTGTTCCTTGACTTTTAAAAAAATATATAATGTTTTCTGGTTTTCAATTTGAATTCGCCTTTAAACTTTAGTTCTTTGCTGTTAAAAAAACACCTAAAAATAATTCCTGTTGTCTTTACTATAGCATCTGTGCTTACAGGAATAAACTGTTTTTAGTTGTTCTTTAACTTACATAATGCTTCCTTCTCTAATATCCAGTATCTAAAGTGGGGGGTAATAAAAACATGTGATTATGGTCATTTGTAGTTTCTATTTAGAACTAACTTAGAAAAGAAGGAAGATGAATTATACATAAGTATATGTTTAAGGTATCTGTGTGCATATTTAAAAGTTTTAGAATAAAATAGTGTTTTATGATAACCATTCATAGCTGCCTTTCAGACGCTTATTTAAAGGCAAAATGTCCTTTGCGAATTTGACATTTGTTTTGAACCTTTAAAATAAATATATTCTTATTTCTGGTTCTTCTCTTTCATGCCTTCTGGTAACCTACTGTTTGGTAATACCTAATAGAGGCAAGACGACAACATAAACTTCACAGCTTTGTATACTTTTATTTGCAACTGGGATAGGGAATTTATTAATTTTTCTCTTCAAAACATGTATTTTTTTAAGAACTAGGATATGTAAGTTCCTGGCTTGTCTTCCTACTGCTCTCCCTGGGTCCATATGTTCTGGGAAACCTATGCATGAATTATCCATGGACCATTCCTCAGTAAGTCTATAGCCTCTAGTTCAAGAACTAAGACATACATATACATAACTCTAAGGCAGAAAGGGGTGACAGTCTCAAGAAAGGTACTATAAGATGGCAGAAATGTTCTGAGGGACTAAGTTGGTATTTCCTGCTTTAGGCAACTGGAAAGACTTTCTGGAAAAGATTACGTTTGAGCTGTGTGTTTAAATGGTAATCTCTAAAGCGAGTCCGTAAGAAAATACTTGAAATTGTATTTATGTTTGTTATCAGAAATGTTAACAATTGTATTTTTACCAGTATTTTATGTATGATTGACACTAATACTCTCCTGCATACTTCAGACAAGAGAGTTCTACAGCCTAGGAAGGTTGATTATGGTGCCTTTACTTGTTCAATAGCTTTCAACTATTGAACAGTTAATATGTGCCTGATTAACTGGATTTATGAATTATACCATATAGCTTTAACTAAGCTAAACTTCATTCAATTGGATCTGTTTTTAAATTTTTAGGGAAAAAAAATGGATTGAGGACAATTAAAAAAAGAAGCCCAAACAAAGAACAAGATGTTAGAGTTGGCAATTCTGTTTATTCTTAGCAGGAGATATTGGTCAGCCACATTACAAAGTTAAAATCAATGACGATCTAATAAAAATTGACAAGAACTGGGCCAATGAAATTAATTATCAAGAAGAATGCTTGAAGAATGGATTTACATTCTCGAATCCTCATGTTAAATTTCTCCTTAAGGGTGTATATTGTGTCTTGAGATTGTTTTTAATGACATTATCATTAGAAAGATATTTAAAATAGTGTTTTCATCTTTAATTGATCTCTGTATAATTTATATTTCTATATGTCTTTTATAATAGGCCTAATTTATTAGCACACATGTAACATAACTAAAATAGGGAAAGAGAGGAGATGAAGATAAAACGTGTTATCTCATTCTACGCTTGACAGAGCAGACTGAATAAGGGCCCAAAGTAACCTATTTGGCTAAAACTATGGATGTTTTGCTGTTTAAAGCAGCAAAAGTTCAATGTGAAGAGGGGATGGCTTTAGAAAGCCAGCTCCTACCATAAGCGTATTTAGCTTTCTTGGAACTGATCTCATGGAACAGTCACCATCTTAATGATTTTAGCCTCTGGGAAAATGTCATTTTTTCCCATTGGGGAAAAAAGTTCATTCATCTTCAGACCGTGAGCCATAGAAATGAATTCTGTGAGACTCTCTTGAGAGGGGCAAATTTGGATTTTATTCGGAGTAACCATCATCCTATCATATGGCCATTGATTTTCTTGTTTCCTATGACTTTCTTCCCAAATAACCCCCCCATTAATTGGAGACCCTGTATCTCACATTTTAAGGAATATTTTCAAAAAAAGGAACACTGGGGTTCAGGGAGGAGCTCTGGGTAGGAGAGAAAGCCAGCCATCTCAGTCAAGTTCAATATGCTTGCATGCCATCATTAAAGTTTTCAAAAGAATTTCAGGAAACCTTTGAGGCCTATTTTCAGAAACAGAGAACTGGCAGGTCTTGACTAAAATAGACCCCCATAGAGAGGGGTGGAGGAGATCTGTGGTCCAATGCAAACTGACACCTTGACCCTAGGCACTGCTGAGGCAGCACCAAAGCACCCATGCCTGACAAAGAACAAAAAAGTCTGGAATGTTAAAAAAAAAAAAAAAAAAAAAAAAGAGGAAGTTAGAAAAAGGAAAATCTAAGCCCTGACATTCTTTTCTATCCCTTTCTATTGTAATTTTGGTTTAATAAGAAATAAATCATTAAGCACACAGTTCGAAACTAGGTTATGGTCCTTTGAATATAGTTCATTCTGATATCAACATGTGACCCTCGAGACTGAGCCCTCCAATATGAAAGCAGATCCGAATGACTAAGTATGGCATGAGTCTATTTTATTCCCAGGCAAGAGATTTTGAGGGCAAAGGCCAGCACACACAGACAAGAGGGTGGATCACACAGCTGGGCTGCATGGCTAAGGTTTTACAATGATATTGATTTAACTTCTTCTAATTGAGGAACCATTCAGGATAGTGTCTCCCAGAGCATTAGATAAATAATTGGATATCATGCCTGACAGAGGGAGAAAGTAAAAAATAATGTGAGTCTGAACTAGAGCAGATTATTTCATTCATATTTTAAAACCATACCCTTTACTTTAAAGAAATCAACTTTGGGTCACTGCACAATAAAATAAATTCAATAAAGCATATAAATCAACGGAGAGCAGCAATAGTGGCACATTAACATGAAAACTAACTGCATAAAAGAGTGTGTATCGAATCACGCTCCATCTGAATAAGCCAATTGAAAACGGCAGACTTTGTAATATCTTAAAACTTAATAAGCTGTAGCTCCATCTAACTGGATTAGGGAAGGGAGGGAGGCCATCCCAAAGATCTGCTGGCAGTTTTCCTCATCTAAGAAGCAATGAGAAGGCCAGATACTGGTAGCAAGCTAGACCCTTAAACCAGCTCTGCATCCAATCTATGACCTGTGGTAAGTCTTTACTGACTTTCGTGCCCATATATTTTTCTTCAACTGGACCATGATAACATTAGGCTGTGACTAGATAAGAAGTGAGTTGGTATGTAGGCTTTAAGGAGGTCAAATGCAAAATAATAAAAACTAAATTATATTATTTCCATAAATTGAAGATGATTATTTTCAAAGCCCATAAAATTTGGTCTGATATTAAAGGAGCAGAAGCAGCCAGTATATCACAGTGGTTTAAGGGAAGCTGGAAAAAATGCCCAGGCTCTGTAAGAGATCATGTACATGATTAATGCTGAAGCCAATGCCAACAGGAACAAAGAGGAACTCCCGCAGTCAGAGAGTGTGATTGTATTTACAGTACATTGGCTTTGATTAATGTGCACACTCAGAGAAGTAATGTGTGGAAGGCCAGAAGAGACCTGTTTTCAAATGTTGGTGCTGAGTACAGATTTTCCATTATGTCCTGCAAGGGTATTGATGACTAAAAATTTAAAAGTCTTTTTTGTGGGGGAGAGGGTGCCAGAGGGGTTACTTTCCCATGCATGTGGAAACATATAAATGGATTTCCTTTTAATGCTCACTACTCATAAGAGTCTGGAGAGCCACCAGTGGGAAGTTTATCCCTTATTTCAGTTTCAATAACCAATTACTTCCAAGAGGTTTCTTATGTGATTTTAACTCTAATGGTCTCCCTAAATGACCCCTTTAAGTATACAGTGGGTATAGTTTCTGAATATCTAATGGAAACATATTCCAGAGTTTTCAAAGCCTGTAGGTCCCAAAGAAAAAATGACTACATGTAATAATCACCTGAGAAACGTTCTGCATCTACCCCAGAATAGGATTCCTTGTCTCCTCTTGCCCCAAGCTAGAGTCTGATGTGCTTTCAGTGGTTGTATGTATTTCCTGTGTAGGCTTGGGAGGAAAGAAAGACATGCTAAATTAATGTGTAGTGGATGAGGAAGGAGAGCAGCACCAAGCACATGAAGTATCTCTTCAGGTAACCCCGGTTTTTCCAGATTTCCAAATTTCCCCAGTCCCCACTATTTGATATCAATTGTAAATAAAGGAACATATAGCTAGCAAACCATTAAGAACTGAGAACCTGACACTTTCACTGGCAGTTGGAATAATACAGATCACGTAAACAACCAACCAACGAGACAAACAAAAAACCATCAAGCTGGAGAAGCAACCACCAGACCACTGTCAATATGTTCAGGCTGATTTGATCTAAGTCCAAGAAAAGAAGTAGCTCTCTACTAGGAACCAAGTCTGACTACTTGGTAGTGACTCATGAGGACTGTGGTAGACTGAATGACGGCTCTCCAAGATGTCCACCCCTAATCCTGTGAATCCTATGAACCTGTGACCGTTACCTTCTATGGCAAATGAGACTTTGTAAATGTGATTACATTGGGGATACTGAGATGGGAAAATTATCCTGTATTATCTGCGTGGTTTTGAAGTAATAGCAGAGGTCCTTACAAGAAAGAACAGGACGTCAGAAAGAAGAAAGCCACTATTGTAATGACAGAAGTTGCAATTATAGTTATGCGCTTAGAAGATGAAGAAGCCACAGGCCATGGGATACACGTGGGCACTAGAAGCTGAAAAAGGCAAGGGAATAGATTCTCCCCTCAGAGCCTCCAGAAGGAACCAGCCCTACTGGTGCCTTGATTTTAGTCTTGTGAAACTTATTTTGGACTTCTGACCTCCAGAACTGCAAGATAATAAATTTGTGATGTCCTAAGTCACCAAATTTGGGATAATTTGTTACAGCTGCAATAGGAAACTAATACAAGAATTCTGTGTGAGGAAGGATTAGCAGACCAACTAATACAAGATGTGATTGCAGTTGTAGATATAGAGGGAGCAGTGAGAATCAGCATCCATGCAACTACCAACTCTAGTTTTCCTTTAGGTCAGTACAAGAATGTCCTTGTGTTGGGAAGAATAGATAAGTGTGGCAGTATGTCTAAGATGTTTATGATCTTTACAAGTGATATTAAAACAACCTATTTAATTAGTCAAAACTGGGGCTGAGGTCAGTAGAAAAAACTTCTACCAATAGACAACAATTTTCACCAGTGGTAGAATTCTCAAATGAACATTAATGGCTTCATTTTTAGTTCTAGAACTCTTCTGATGGTCAATCCCACCACTAGGCTGTATCTCTCTCTGAATCGAAAGTCAAAAGTCCAGTTGAGAGAAAAAAACACAATTGTGACTTTCTTTTTGTTCCCCTTACATGCATCTGCTTTCAGCCCCAAGGAGAATGAAAAAAAAAATTTTTTAAGAAAACAAGGAAAAGACAAATGTCATGATGCTGATAAAAGATATGTAATAAAAAAAGAGGTTATTTATTTCATAACTTTTGGAACTAGTAAGATAGACAGAATATGATGCCTTCATAAAACTCCACTCAGAAAAAAATGCCTAGGAATCTCTTTCTCGTTCTTTTGTATTTCCTTACAAACGAATGAAGCCTTCCACTGAGTCAGAGCTATCCACTGAATTTCAGTGCTTCAAAATGAATACTAACAGAAAACCTAAGATCATGCTTCCACCTATATTATTTCCTTTTAATTGGCTCTGAAGGTAGTAATGCCTTTAACTCCTTGCTTTTAAATTTAGACCAACCAATATTCATATACCTTGAAGAAAAGTTAGGAAACTTTGACCTTTTAGGCTTCTTCTTTTATTTTTTTGTTTTTGTTTTTGTTTTTGTTTTTTTTATTTTTTTGAGAGAGAGAGCACGCAGGCACACCCACACACAGGTGCATGTGCACAAGGGAGGGGCAGAAGGAGAAAGAGAGAGACCCTAGGAGGCTTCATGCCTAGCACGGAGCCTGATGGAGGGTCTGGATCTCATGACCATGACCTGAGATGAAATCAAGAGTTGGATGCTCAGCCAAATGAGTCACCCAGGCACACCTATGCTTCTGTTTTCTTATTTAGAGTGAAGATAACAGATTCTAGGAACAGAATGAACACGTAAGGTAGCATAACTTGTGGTATGCACAAGTATCCATGATCTGATGGCTACTCTTAAATTTGTGGAGTGAGGCACAATGCTGGGTATGAGAATCAAGTGAGAAAATTGAGCAATTTAACAGTTCCAGGAACAGGCTAAGCATACAAAATGTTTTTTATCATGTATGCTTTCAGTATAAAATTATACAAAAATAGTAAAATCTTCACACTTAGGAAGAATTAGATAATGTTTTCTGTTTTATTAAAGAAAAAAATAAAAACATCTGGTTAGCAGACCTCTTTTTTGCCTATAACTTAAAAACCAACTTTACTAAGGAAATGCTTCATTCTAATTCTACTTCTGCTTCCACTTAGGCATTTAGTGTTTTCATGAAATCACTTCATGAAATCCTTCTCTAAATATTATAGTCTGTCTAAGATTTGATACAATGCTAACAAGTAGAGGGTAAATTAGGGAATTTGAGGGCTGAACAATAGAGAAAAGTTTTATGCCTCATTTTTTTTTTTAGAAAACCAGTTTTTAGGTTTGGTAAAGGGAGTTCCTACTTCCTACATGCACAACCCCCCCCCCCCACACACACACAGACACATACAAACACATACAACAATATCAGCAGTAGAGTCAGCAATAATTATAACAATAATAACTCAGTGTTTTCTCCAGGTCGGTCCCCAAAAGGATCTCTAAAATAAGCCCTATGCTTGTTTCATAAACAAATACAAGATTGAACATGAAAGACTATGATTACCATGCACAAACTAAAACTCATGTAGTTTTTATTTTTAATAATAGGCCATCTACATTGTGATCATTTCAAAACAAAAAATAGAATTGGTGTTCTGCCCAGGCAGAGTATATGTCTCATAATCTCAGCTGTATTGGTGAAGAGCTTTGGTACCTTCCCAATTTTTCTCAATGACCTGGTGACATCCAAAGTACCCTTCACAGAAAACACAGACTTCTGTGGCTAAAAACAAAATATAAGATTTTAGCATCCCTGGGAGTATGTACAGAGGAAATGCTAAAAAATGGATTCTGGAATACAAGTTGGAGTGACATTTCTTACCCTGATCCCTAAAATCTACTGTGAGATTCCCATTTATTTCTCAAGTCAGATATGTGGATGCAGCGGATCCAGCACAGAGCTGTGAAACTTTAGGGAACAGGCTATCTTGTAGGTAGAAGACCTGGTTCTTAAATGGCTATGTGGTGTATCAGCCACGAGCCCACAATCCACCCCGACTGTGATGTGAGATAAGAATGAATTTTATTGTGTTAAGCCACTAAGATATTTTGATGTTACAGTAGTTAGACTACTCTGAATAATATGGAACGAGAGGAGCAGAAGTGAAAAAAAAATGTATACAATTCTCAGACAATATTTCCCTTCTTTCATGGGGCAACACATTTTTCCAAATTGAATCCCAAAGGTTCCTTAGTGTATTAATTACTCAGGATGATTGTTAGTGAATTATTCACTTGCTGATTTTCTAAGGACTTTTCTAGAGTCCTCAAAACTTGAGAATAACACTTTATAAGAAAAAGTAACATGCAGAGGGAGAGAGGTGCCTAATTAAAATTTCATGATTGAATAGTAGAAGAACAGTGTGTCCTTGCTTGAGTCTGGTACCTCTCTTTATCTCATCATTTTTGGTGGCTTTCATGATAATTACTTTTTTTTTCTTTTGTATCTAATTTCAGAATTACAAGTAAAAGAATTTTGATGGTACTCTTGTAGAGCTAAATCACTTATCTTGGGAAGTTTATACTACCAAAAAGATGTCACCTTATAAGGAGTTAAAGAACAACCTTGAACAACAATAATGACTATGAACACAGAGTTTATGTGTGTATATATTTTATATTCTTATGAGAGGATATTATGACCAAGGTTATGCAAAGCCATATTGTCATCAGGTATAAGAAAGAACTCAATTGAATCAAGTCTGTTCATATTGTGTGTCAAGTACTGTAATTTTTAAATAAAAAAGGCAAAAGAAAATTTTTTAAACATACCATTATTCACAAAGGGATGAGGACAAGAAAAAGTTAACATTTGCTGAGCATCTAATATGTGCCAAATATTGTGGAAAATGTATGATTTTATTAATCCTTACCATGTGGCAAGTATCACAGGCCTTTTAAGGAAGAGAAAATAAGCTCAGACCAACTGTTACTTACCCAAGGCTATATAGCTAATAAGTAGCAGTACTGGGAAGCAGAAAAAATGTATTTACCAAGTCTATTTATTTCACTCTATTGCAGCACCAAGTTTGAGTGTTAGAATTAAATGAAATAACTATGTCTAAAGCTACGATTGTCAGATAAAAGTTCGATTTCTTGTATTATAAATAGACATCAAAATGCGATCTCTCGTCTAGCATGGCTTATGTAATGGTTGAATTTGAATTTGGTGTTAAGAATTCAAGGAAAGAGGGCTGGGGGTACCTGGGTGGCCCACTGGGTGAAGCTTCCGGCTCTAGATTTCAGCTCAGGTCATGATCTCATGGTTCATGAGTTTGAGCCCCGCATCCAGTTCTGCACTGACAGCATAGAGCCTGCTTGGGATTCTCTCCCTCTCTCTCTGTCCCTACCCTGTTCACAATGTCTTTGTCAAAAATACATAAACTTAAAAAAATTAAAAACAAAGAATCCAAGGAAAGGGGAGAGGGAGGACTGACACTGATCTAACAGAAAAAAAGTAGTAGTATCTCGAGAAAGAAATCCCAGGAGTTTAGTCTACTAAACCATTTTAATCATTGTCATGACTTTAGAAGTCCATGTAATGTTAGACATCTTTATTTTGTTGGGACTAGAAGACAGATTCAGGTTATCTTCCTTGAAGCCATTGTGCATAAGCCAGTCCCTCTTGGTGGACCTCTCAACCACCCAGCACCTAAATCTAATCTGTGGCTTTGCTTTCTATTGCATTCATGCTAACTGCCATCAATGGCTAAGGAGATCTTTTTAATATTTTCCATATATTTATTTTATTACTTTTTAATTGAGGTATAATTGACATATAACATTGTATTAGTTTCAGGTGTTAAAAATGATTCAATATTTGTATGGTGAAATTATCACCACAATAAGTCTAGTTAGCATATTAAAATTAATATTTTAATTTTATCCTAGTGTGTTTTATTGAAAGAAGTAGAGGATAGTCTTTAAAAGCAGATTCTGTGGCCAGTTTGCCCGAGGTCAAATCCCACCTCCAATACTTACTATCTGTGTAACTTAATAAAATATATATTTAACATCTCTCTCCTTCAGTTTCCTCATCTGCAAGATAAGGATAATAATAATTCTAAACTCATAATGATCAGATCATTTTGTTTATGGAATAACACCTAGCACACAGATAATGTTAAATGTATTAGCTACTATTATGGAGCAAAGTATATACTATCATTGTTTTCACCTATTAAATGAACCACAACATCTCGAGACTTACGCTTTTTTTTAATTATTTTTTTTAACGTTTATTCATTTTTGAGAGCGTATGAGCGGGGAAGGGGCAGAGAGAGGGAGACACAGAGTCTGAAGCAGGCTCCAGGCTCTGAGCTGTCAGCACAGAGCCCAACGCGGGACTCGAACTCACGAACTGTGAGATCATGACCTGAGCTGAAGTCGGACACTCAACTGACTGAGCCACCCAGGCACCCCGAGATTTATTCTTTATGAATATCAAAGGTGAACAGGATTAAAGGGATCGTTTTTGACCTTGAAAAGAGGAGTAATATTATGTTATCAAAAATGTAGGGGCTACAAAGTGTAAACTATATAATGAAGTATTTTTGTTTTCTTTTTAATCAGTAGCAGAAAATCCCAAATCATTTCATAGATATTTTCTGTCCCTGAAAAGACAAAATAAGTCTATAAAACTGACATTTTCTCTTCTTAAACCAGATCCCTACTTAATTGAACTATTACCCATCAGCTGTATCATCTTATTTCTTGTGCTAATCCAAAGAGAAAGAAGGGAGAGGTGGATGACAGAAACAGGGTGAGGATGGGGAAGGAATGGGAGTCAAGGTTGGGGCAGCGTCAAAAATGGCTGAGAGGTTTATGTTGTACCAATAAATCAAGTTTCAAAGGTATCCCTTTCACTTGTCTAAAATATTTTTCCATGGCATCAACATTGCTGGATTATTGCAACATTTCCCATTATACCTTCTAAACATATAGTTTAACAATTAGTTGGCAGACTCCCTTCTCTGGGGCTTGATCTGCTCTACTTTTGGAAAAAAAAATTATTATTGCAACCACTATTTATCAAAGATTTCTGGCCTCCAGTATCTTTAAAATATTTCTGAAGTTTATCCCATCCTCCTCTGGGTATCCTTCTCTGTAGGATCCAAACTCAATGATTTAAGACACAATTTGCTGACAGGAGATCCTGAGAACCCATTATGAAAATGAAGGCAGCAAACAACCTTTGAATGTATTTCCCAATTTAAAAAGCCTTCATTACGTAGCACATTTCAGGCTGGAATGTTAAAAAATTTATCATAGTTTCGGTAATTGCAGCTTCCTCTGGAAGCTTGGCATGATGTGGAATCATTTGTAAAATGCGTATTTTGTTGGGCCCTCAGTAGGAAGTTTGCCAGGCAATACATTTAATTAGGAACATGAAGAAGAGAATAATTGTGGTCTGTCATAATGTATTACTTTTAAATTCCACATGTGTTTAAGATAGTGGTCTCATAATAACACATGAATTTAAAGCTAAAGGCAATTTGCCTTTCATCAGTCCCAGGTTTTTATATGGGGAAATATATTACTTTGACGGGGAAGAGTACATTAGATGCAATCCTTAGATGTAACTCTTTGACCATTGTTTAAGCTGCAAGAGTGTTAGCTGCTCTCCTTAGAAGCAACTTTTGTCCATTTTAAGACCTTGAAAATTGATACCTTGCCTTGCAAGCTTAGACAGCTTTATTTAACTTTCTCTAGAGATGCACAGAAATAATGAAACACATTGCCTTTCTTGAAGATAACCATGTACATAACATCTAGTTCTGGCTGATGCATTAAGTAAATTTGATAAGAGCAACTCCAATTTTGTAATAATTAATGTCAATTTAAAAAAATTACAAAACAACCTCGGTCAGCATATTCAAAGAGGAGAAGTATGGCAATAGCCATATGCTGAGGCCAGGTTTTCATTGTGTTAAGCATGCAGTTCCATGTTTTCAGGAAAACTTGCTTATCGTGAATTTTAGAGGCAGTTTGGGGTGTATGGAACAGTTACATTCATGTATGTAGTCATTGTTTTTTGAGGAAAGAGAAGATAGAAAAATATCTCCTTATGTTATCCCACTCAAAAAGTATAGGAAGTTCACTTCTTTCTTCTCCTACCTTGTAAAACCATAAATGAACCCAACTTTTATTCCATAGCATTAGGAACCAAAATTAAAGTAACAACCACAATTTGCATTGTTGAATGCTTATTTTCCTTAAAGCCATGTTCTGATCACTTTTTAGACATTAGCTCATGTAATCCTTAGAAAGGCTCCACGTTGTATGCATTCCTATTACCACCAAGGAACCACGGGCACAGAGTGGCTGTTTATCTTACTCGACTTATACAAACAGTGAGAAGTGGTCTCTTTTGGAAATAGTCCAAGACAGTGGGACTCCAGATTCATACTCAATTACTATTATATTACAATTAATTAATTGTGGAGAAGACATAATGTGGTAAAAATGCAATGCAATTAACTGAAAGACTGTTAAAAAAATTATAAAGAGGAAGATTAAAAAGTAGCCTTGCTGATGAAAGCACAATAGTGCATAAGCAAGTGTCAATCTCAAGACTGAGGTTTACTCTAAAAAACACTTGGGAATGAAGATCAAATGGAGTCCAGCTTCTTGGCAGTATTTCCTGAATCTCAACATAATGGGACTTCTTTTGTTTTTCATTTTTCATTTAATTCTGATGTCTAATTTGTGCCTTTCCAAAACTGAAGTTTGTAAAGCAAATGGCCAGTATTCTGGGGTGCAGATCTCATGTGTGTGTGTGTGTGTGTGTGTGTGTGTGTGTGTGCATTTGTATTTGTATCTTAGCATGAGCCACTGAAACTAACATGTATTATTTTGCTTTAAGGGGCAAAGGACCACTAAAACATACAACTGATGTGATTTATGCCGCTAAAATGATATCAGAATCAGGATCAAGGATGGATGTCCTTGCTCGGCAGATTGCCAACCAGGTGAGTCCTTTACAAATGACAAAAGTCCATGCTAATTGCTCTCTACCATGAAACACTGATTAAAACAAAGTTGGATTTTTAACTTCATCAGATTGCTTTTCCCTAAATTATTATGTCAAAATCTTATTTCATAATTAATACACAAGTACTGGGCAATTCATTCTAAGGAAAGTTAATTATTTCTTAGGGCATTATTATTATTGTTGTTGTTTTTATTATTCATAGTGCTTTATTATTTCTTAGATTTTTGAGCTTCAAATATATTCAAATTACTTAAAACACCAGCTTTTTGAGTTTCAAAAATATATATGTAATATATATTTGAGTTTCAAATATAAATAAATTCAAATTATTCTAATAGGCTGTAATACTCAATGTTAGTATTTTTTTCTTAATACCTTATATTTGTAATTTTTGCTCTTCAAAATCAATACCTTCCTAAATTCTATTATGTTATGTTTCAGCGTTAACAATATATTCTGTCATTCTGTGTAAAAGACAAGTAGTAATTAGTAGAACACTAAAGTGAATACATAAAATGTGGAAAGCACATATGCCTTATGGAGACAAATGCTAAAAGTTTTTAAACACTTAGTTTCCTTCCTTTCTTTTTTTGTTTGTTTTATGTTTTAAATATTTTTAATAGAAGGTAGTTGATATACAGTATTATATTTGTTTCAAGTGTACAACATAGTGATTTGACAATTATATATATCACAAAATGCTCACATGATAACTATCACTGACATCTGTCACTGTACAAGGTTATTACAATATTATTGACTATATTCCTTACGCTATCCTTTTCATCCCTGTGACTTATTTATTTTACACATGGAAATTTGTACCTCTTAGCCCCCTTCACCTACTTCACCCATTCCCCTAATTGTCTTCTCTCCAGCAACCACCAGATTGTTCTCTGTTTTGTTTTGTGTTTTAATTTTTAAATTATTTTATAATTTTATTTTATTTGTTATTTTTGTTTGAAATATAATTAACATATAGTATTATATTAGTTCCAGGTGTACAATATAATTTTTCAACAACTCCATACATTACACAGTTTATTTTTTGAGATTTTTCATGTTTTTATTACAAGTTTCTAAGCAGCAGGGGTGCCTGGGTGGCTCAGTAGGCTAAACATCTGACTATTGGTTTTGGCTCAGGTCATCATCTCAGAGTTTCATGAGTTCAAGTCCTGCATTGGACTCTGTGCTGACAGCATGGACCCTGCTTGGGATTCTCTCCTTCTCCCTCTCTCTCTGCCCCTCTCCAGCTCATGCTGTCTCTGTGTCTCTCAAAAGTAAATAAATAAACCTTAAAACAAATTTCTAAGCAGGAGCTATATTATTAATTACCTTTTGCCAAACTTTAATAGAAAAATCTGTCGATTTCTTTAGTTAATATGTTGAGAAATCCAATTAATATTTCAAACTGATATATAGTATTACTTTGTAGGTTTTATATTACTTACCTTCATAATATATATTTATTTCCCTGTGGGAAAAAAGCACTTTTCCTTTTGGCTTTGCAACTATTCTACATTATTTCTTGCCTATTACTTTGAGGGAAACTTTATTGGGCTGCTTCTTATTCAGTCTTTTTTTTCTTTGCCTTTTGAAAAACAATTAGCTTTAAACTCTATTATTAGATATTTCTGGATATAAGGGAAGGGAAACAAATAAAGAATACGGAGGCAAATATTTTTAAATATTTATTGAATATACATATGTTTTAAATATCTTGCTACTTTAAGCTTTCTAAACATCTTATGAATCTTGTTAGTATTTAGTATTTAGTATTTACAGTTAAAAACAAACTTCTCCTAATATAATTCAAAATACAGTATGAATAAATTATTGAAGCCCAAACCCACCCATGGTTTTCTGTATTTTAGAATTTTATTGCATTCATTTTATGAGAGAGACCAAATAGTAGTGGAATAGGTGAAACATAATGCATTAGAGAGATTTGTGTGTACTGATAACTTTTTAAATATTTAGTGCTTCCTGCCAGTGTGCCTCTGTTTTTTTTGGAATGCAGTTTTCAAAGTTCAAATAATTGTGTCACTAGGAAGTTTCGTTTTCTTATATTGATCTTCTTCTTTAATTGCATCAGAATCACCTAGCTGTAGGTACTTTTATAATGTAGCTTTATTACATTATACCATTGTTTTTAGCTTTATTCAAATTAAATGGAAGGAAGTAAAAGTATTCTCTCACTTCCCACAGCTCTTACATTTTAAAAAAAGATTAAAGAAATTGTCATTGAATAATGAAGAATTACAGATGACCCTCTTTGGCTTTTTCCACTTCATATAGGAGAGTAGTTTCAAATTAATTACTTTTGTTCTGAACAAATAGGATTCTGAAGAATCAAAATTGAGAATTATGAGCCTGATTCTTATTATCGAGATCTTCTGGGGAGATTGTCTATGATTGTGCTTCTGATGTTGTTTGATAGATTAACAAAAAAATTTTAGACAGAAAATAATATCTGAAATTTATTGTGGAATGCATATGAATAATATAAGCAAAGCAATTTTCAGTGTCTGTGTATTATGAAAAATATCTGCTGGGATATTGGTTGTTTTCTTTTGTGAACAACCTAATTAGTTCCAATTTTTTTTAACATTTTTTTATGATTCTTTCTAGTCTATTTACTCTACTAGAGTGTCATAAGATCAAACACCAATCAATTTTCAATTCCACCCAATATGGACATATATCATAAGTCTATATATATATAGTGTTAAACCAATTTAGTTTCATTCTCTAAGGTTTCAGAGTCAAAGTTCATGTGCAGAGAGAAAGAAATGAAATCACATTAATTAGGGTTTCTAATTCTATCTACTTGGACTTTCTTTTTCCTTTTTTTTTTTCCCACCTTTCTTCTTTGTCTTGCTTCCTTGAACATATTTGTTGTGTGTAGCCAAATACAATTTACTACTCTAGCTGTACCCTAATTTGCTGTTTTAACATCCAGAATTCTGACGTAGGCTCACTTGTCCCAATCAGCCAACATCTCTTGGGCTTCAGAAGTATCTACCTGGTGTGGTAGGTTATATAAGCCATTCAAGACTGTGTTGCTTAACTTTTGTAAAACTTTGGTACAAATTCTATCTCCATTAGGCAATATATTCCTAAAGGATGGGATGTTGTTAGCTATCAAAATTCTTTTTTTTATAATGTTTATTTATTTTGAGAGAGAGAGAGAGAAAGAGAGAGAGAAAGAAAATGAATGGGGGAGGGACAGAGAGAGAGGGAGCCACAGGATCTGAAGCAGGCCCCAGGCTCTGAGCTGTCAAGCACAGAGCCCGACGTGGGGCTCAAACTCACAAACTGTGAGATCATGACCTGAGCTGAAGTCAGATGCTCAACTGACTGAGCCACCTAGGTGCCCCCTACAATTCTTTTTTTTATTTTTATTTTTTTTAAACGTTTATTTATTATTGAGAGACAGAGAGAGACAGAGCATGAGCAGGTGAGAGGCAGAGACAGGAGGAGACACAGAATCCGAAACAGGCTCCAGGCTCTGAGCTGTCAGCACAGACCCCGACACGGGGCTCGAACGCACAAACCAAGAGATCATGACCTGAGCCGAAGTCGGATACTCAACTGACTGAGCCACCCAGGCACCACTCCCCCTACAATTCTTAAACATGTTCCTCCTGAATAAAGAGAGTAACAAATGAGAGAGAAGCACCCTTCTTACAAATCGAAAATTCCAGACTCTTAGTACACATCTCTTTAGATTCCTCAACTCTACACTGTAATTCATCATGTTAAACAGATATTCTAAATTAGATGGATTGGGTAACACCTCACAAGGTAGGAAAAATGCACAGATCTCAATTAGTTACAGAAACTGTATATTCCAAATAAAAAGAGAGGAACAGGAATCAAAATAAAATAAATATCTACAAAAGTGTTTTGCATAAGAAGAGGAAAAATTAGACTTTCTTACCACCGAGTGCTGTGTCTGAAGCCTAATCCTCCTTCACTGTAGTTTTGCCAAAGTGAAGATATCCATAGTATCTGATGGGTACTCCCACCTAAATATAACTGAACACAATTAAAATGAAATTTTAGAGTTAAGTATAATGAAAGCCAATGCTAATTCAAGACAAGATGACATTTAAAAAACAAGGTAAAGAATTACAGCCAAATCATACCCAATGCATTTAACTATGAGCAAACAATTGACAAGTATAATTTATACTGATATTTTGACAAAATATTGTCGGTGGCTAGACTCATTGGAATTATTTATTTGCTGATGTTATGAGAGTCAAAAATGTATTCTAATAAAAGTATACTAAAAAGAAACTTCTGAAGCATTCACCATAACATTCTAACATGTCGCTTAAGAATATAATTTCTATACAAATCAAAACCACACTCAGATATCACCTCACACCAGTCAGAGGGGCCAAAATGAACAAATCAGGAGACTATAGATGCTGGAGAGGATGTGGAGAAACGGGAACCCTCTTGCACTGTTGGTGGGAATGCAAACTGGTGCAGCCACTCTGGAAAACAGTGTGGAGGTTCCTCAAGAAATTAAAAATACACCTACCCTATGACCCAGCAGCAGCACTGCTAGGAATTTACCCAAGGGATACAGGAGTACTGATGTATAGGGGCACTTGTACCCCAATGTTTATAGCAGCACTCTCAACAATAGCCAAATGATGGAAAGAGCCTAAATGTCCATCAACTGATGAATGGATAAAGAAATTGTGGTTTATATACACAATGGAGTACTACATGGCAATGAGAAAGAACGAAATATGGCCCTTTGTAGCAACATGGATGGAACTGGAGAGTGTGATGCTAAGTGAAATAAACCATACAGAGAAAGACAGATACCAAATGTTTTCACTCTTATGTGGATCCTGAGAAACTTAACAGAAGACCATGGGGGAGGGGAAGGGAAAAAAAAATTACAGAGAGTGAAGGAGGCAAAGCATAAGAGACTCTTAAAAACTGAGAACAAACTGAGGGTTGATGGGGGGGTGGGAGGGAGGGGAGGGTAGGTGATGGGCATTCAAAAGGGCATCTTTTGGGATGAGCACTGGGTGTTGTATGGAAACCAATTTGACAAGAAATTTCATATATTAAAAAAATTTAAAAAATAAAGTAAAAAAATAAAAATAAATAAAGTTTAAAAAAATTTAAAAAATTGACATACAAAAAAATAATACAATTTCTAGATGCATTTGTGATAATATTTGTATTTTGATGCTATTATCTACCTGAAATTCATTTTGAGCAGAGATGTTGATACTAGATTTGTTTTCCAGATTAATGAACTTTATAAAAATAAATGCATAACAGTTTCTCAGGAATTTAATAGGGATAGATACTCAAGTATATTATGTTTGCATCTTTTTTATTGAAGTATAGTTGACACACCAGGTTACATTAATTTCAGATGTACAACATAGTGATTTGACAACTCTATGTTACACTGTGCTCACTACAAGTGTAGCTACCATCTGTCGCCATACCATGCTATTATAATACCATTCACTATATATTATACTTGTAACTCTGTTTCCCTTCTATTTCATAACTGTAAGCTGGTATCTCCCACTCCCCTTCACCCCTTTTGCTCATCCCTCAACCCCCGTTCCGCTGGCAATTATCAGCTTGTTCTCTATATTTATGGTACTGCTTTTGCTTTTTTTTGTTTGATTGTTGGCTGTTCTTTTTAGATTTCACACATAAGTGAAATCATATGATATTTGTCTTTCTTTGTCTGACTTATTCCACTTAGCATACTACCCTTTAGGTCTATCCGTGTTGTTGCAAATGGCAAGATCTCAT
Organism: Panthera leo; assembly: GCF_018350215.1. Taxonomy (NCBI): domain Eukaryota; kingdom Metazoa; phylum Chordata; class Mammalia; order Carnivora; family Felidae; genus Panthera; species Panthera leo. Next base: position 26,787,281 of record NC_056689.1, on the reverse strand, counting down.
TCTTTTCTATGGCTGAGTAATAGAAACCTCAGTTTGCTAAAAAGCAGTGGTGATAGGCATAGCAAAGAAGAAAAATGTTCAACGTGTGCTGAGATTCAAGGGGTAGAATCATCCCAACCAAATTAGTGACTGACCAAACTTAACTGATGAGAGAGAGAGAGAAAGCACTCTTCATTGATATGGTTAATAGAGGGGAAAAATAGTAGGCAAGATGGATATGAGATAGGTGAGGATTTTACATGTTGAGTATGAAATTATGAGACAATGAGATGGACTGGGCAAATCCAAATGTATCTTCTGAAGACAGGGCTGGATGATAAGGATGTAGTAACTTGTGATTTTGTGATAGTTGAAGCTGGAACAGCGTGTACTATTGTCCAAGAAGGTGAGACTTAAAAGATGCCCAAGAAGAAAAGCTGAGAATGTCAATGAGGCAGCACTGAAAAAGTTTTAGAAGTCATGGTCACAAACAAGAAGAGACAGATGGGATTAGTGGGTTGAGGGAGGGTTTCTGTTTTGAGGGACATTATGTTGATAGATTAAAGGATAGAAAAATGAGACATTAAGAGTGTAGAGAAATATGGGATCACTGGTGATCTGTGACCCTAAGGAAGGTGAAATGAGACAGCCTCTGGGCTAGAGTAGAGGTGGAGAAATGAACCCCAAGGGAAGGCAAAGGTCCTAGGCTCAGAGCCCTTTGCTATCACTGACTGCTTGAAATTTCTGTTCTAGAACTTCACAATGACACCTAATACTTTTTATTAACAAGCTTTGCCAGCCTAGCAGAATTTAAACTGCTGTCTGTAATTGCAAAAGTCATTTTAAATGTGTCTTAAATAAAGTTTATACTCGAGTATGGGCAAAAAATTGCTAAGCTTATGGCATAAAGATCTTTAAAAGTATTCACTTTGCTAATTCACTCTTAAACTCCAAACCAAAAGGTAATAAATGTTTTTTTTTACTTTTGCTCTCATCGCTAAATGTTGTATTCTATACTGGTACTAAGCATCTTGCCAGAAGAGTGAAGGCTGGTTTAACGTAAGAAAACCACCTAGGCTGACATGCCACCTGCTTGCGTGTAGTAAGTGTCCCAGTGGTTAACAAACGAACAAACAGACAGACAAAACAAACAAAAAAACGTTTAAAAAAATCTATGCGTTAAAATGCTCACCAGATGCCCTGGTCAACATATCCTGTCATAATAAACTAGGAAATAATAATCAATGCAGGTTATGATATGCTACCGCTTGGTTTGCCTAAGAGTCCCTAGTGATGTTCTTTTAAGAGTTATTTTTATGCAAATTTTATTTGAAAAAAAAAAAAGGCAAGGTCATGAATGTCCTATAAATTTAGGACCCAAATTTTTCTATCACCCTCATGTAAAAAACTAAAAGGTAGGGAAAATATTAGTTGATTTGGTAAAAGAGATTTGGCCAAAAATAGAAATGCATTCTTAAAGTGGGAATGATTCATTTTCCTGATTCTGCTTCTAGGCAGCCAAAATCGACTCAGAAAGGCTTTCCAAATGTCAATAGGAAAGAAGGCTTTAATAAATTATATAACGTTGAATTTACCGATTAGTATGTTTTTCTACTTCACCCTGTAAGACTATGGTCTTTAGGTGTAACCAAACACTCTCATCAATTCTGGAAATAAAAGGTGGATCTGGGTCAAACAACTTTTAACTTCAAAAGTTGAATTTCATATTTTGGACTCATTGACTCATTGTTTCCTTGACGGAATTACACAATTGTAGTATAGTCTTGAAAGAGTCTCTTGAGAGAAACTACATGTTTTGCTTAAACTTGGGTAATTGCAACATTGGTTATTGGCCAAGAATCTAATTATTAGTTTGCAAGTTCAATTTTATCATAAAAATGTAGAGGTGCTAGTCTTTAAGGAACAAATCCACACTAATCCTAGTTACAATTTACAAAAAAAGAAAAAAAAGGAAGAAAGAAATAAAGAAAGAAAGAAAGTCAGTTTAAGAAACCAATTCACAAATCAGAGTGGCAGTTTATTGTTTATTACATAAATGGCAGGAAGACTGATATTGTTCCTAGACTGTGAAGGTGGGGAAGTGTAGCCAGATCATGTAAGTTCGAATATCAGCTCTACCATTTATTAATTGGACAAGTCAGTTAATTTCTCTGTATTTGAGTTTCCTCTTTTGTTAAATAATGTTAGGACCTACCTCCTGGAGTTGATGATTAGTAAAAGAGTTAATATAGGTAAAGTACCTAGAATTGTATATGACAGATAAAATACACTAAGTACCAGGGATTATCGCTGATTCCATAAATAGGAACAAAGAATAGATAGGACCATTACTCAGTGAAGACAAAGAAAATGGCATTTTGAATAAATGTCATATAAAAGACATCATTGTACAGTGAATGAAATAAAGGTAAATTCAAATCTTTGGACAAATCATATATTCTATCAAAAAGTGTGAAAATGGGCAAAATAACAATATAGCCCCAAATAAAATGGTAAAGTGAAATACTAATGTAGCATTATTCACACAAAGGACATGGCACAGTGTCCCACACATAGAAAGTACAACCAACTTCCTGTCATGATAAAACAAGATGCCTTGCCTTTCATCATTATAGGTAATTCTAAATAACTAATTTTGGTCTTTGAAAAAAATCAAAGTACTTGTTACTTCAGAACAGTGCTGGAGACATAGGGTTCACATGAATTCTCTATTTCCTTGAAACTGGGATGCTCACAGTATTCTGTGCTTTTAAAAAATGTACATCAGGGGCAACTTGGTGGCTCAGGCAGTTAAGGATCAGACTCTTGATTTCTGCTTAGGTCATGATTGCACAGTTCGTGGGATGGGGTCCTGTGTCAGGCTCTATGCTGACAGTTTGGAGCCTGCTTGGAATTCTCTCTCTCCCCCTTTCTCTGTGCCCCCCTCAAAGTAAATAAATAAATAAACAAACCAACATTTAAAAATGCACGTCAAATTCTCTTGTTAGTGATTTAAAATAAAATGGATTTGAAAGCATGTAGATATGGTCCAAATTCTGCTATTACATAAACTTTTCAATCCTGGGAAAATTATTATCCTTTCTAAACTTCTGATTTCTTATCTATAAATTGGGAGAAATCCCTTCCTTTTCTTTCCTCTTCCTCCTACTTCTTTTCTTCTCCTGTTTCTTTCTTTCTTTTTCTGTGTCCTTCTTTTCTTCCTTTCTCCTTCTTTTTCTCCTTCTCCCTCTTTTTAATTAGTCACGGTTTTAATCCTTTTGAGATTTGGGGGATTACCCTTATTTTCTTGTTCAAAATTTGAGAAACACCTTGAATGTCAAGGTCTTACTATTGCCTATAATTATGGATATTATATATATACGTATATATATATATATATATATATATATATATATATATATATATATATATAATTTAAAGTCCAGTTTGTCTGATATAAGTATGGCTACTCCAGCTTTCTTTTGACTTCCAGTATCATGATAGTTCTCCATCCCCTCACCTTCAATCTGAAAGTGTCCTCAAGTCTGAAATGAGTCTCTTGTAGATAGCAAATAGATGGGTCTTGGTTTTTTTTAATCCATTCTTATACCCTATGTCTTTTGATTGGAGCATTTAGTCCATTTACATTCAGTGTTATTATTGAAAGGTATGGGTTTAGAGCCATTGTGGTGTCTGTAGGTTTCATGTTTGTAGTGATGACTGGTATTTTGTGGTCCTTGCAACATTTTACTCACAGAGTCCCCCTTAGGATCTCTTATAGGGCTGGTTTAGTGGTGATGAATTCCTTCAATTTCTGTTTGTTTGGGAAAACCTTTATCTCTACTTCTATTCTGAATGACAAGCTTGCTAGATAATGGATTCTTGGCTGCATATTTTTCCTATTCATCACATTGAAGATTTCCTGCCATTCCTTTCTGGCCTGCCAAGTTTCAGTAGATAGGTCTGCTACTACTCTTGTACTTCCACCTTTGTATGTTAAACACCATTTATCCCTAGCTGCTTTCAGAATTCTCTCTTTATCCTTGTATTTTGTCAGTTTCATTATGATAGGTCATGCAGAAGATCGATTCAAGTTACATCTGAAAGGAGTGCTCTGTGCCTCTTGGATTTCAATGTCTGTTTCCCTCCCCAGATTGGAGAAGTTCCCAGCTATGATTTGTTCAAGTACACCTTCAGCCCCCTTCTCTTTCTCTTCTTCTTCTGGGATTCCTATGATATGGATATTGTTCCGTTTGATTGCATCCCTTAGTTCTCTAATTCTCCACTCTTGATCCTGGATTTTTTTATCTTTCTTTTTCTCAGCTTCCTCTTTTTCCATAATTTTATCTTCTAATTCACCTATTCTCCCCCCTGCCTCTTCAATCCATACTGTGGCCACCTCCATTTTATTTTGCACCTCATTTATAGCATTGTTTAATTCATCATGACTATTTTTTAGTTCCTTGTTTTCTGCAGTAATAGCTTCTCTGCTGTCTTTTCAAGCCCAGTGATAAATCTCATGACTATTATTCTAAATTCTTGCTCAGTTATATTGCTTATATCTGTTTTGATCAATTCTTTAGCTGTCACTTCTTCCTGGAATTTCTTTGGAGAGGAATTCTCCCATTTCATCATTTTTTCTAGTTTTCTGTCCCTTATAAGTTTTGAAATCTTGTTATGTGCTCTGCACCTGTGAGCACTGCTATATTAAAGGGGGGGGGGGGGGGTCATACACACTCCAGGGCCTGGCTCTTCAGGAGGTGATTTTTGGAGACTGTTACTTGCTCTCTGTTGTTGTGACTTTTGTTATTTTATTTCTCTACTCATAGTGATGTTTTGGACCCTCCACCAGGTGTACTTTGATTTGTTCCTTGAAGTAGCCCTGGAAAGGAAAACAAACAGACAAATAAACAGGAAACAAAGACATGCAAACACACATACAAATAAAACAAATGGACAAAACACACACACACACACACACACACACACACACACAAACAGTCCAAAAGCAAAGAAACAGAAACACCAGATTCAAGTAAAGAACAGGGTGGAGGCATTGCTGGGGGAAGAGCATATACAAAGAGAGAAATGACAGGGGCAGGGACAAAGAGAAAGTAAACATGGCCAGGGCAGAGAGACTAAATGGCTTAATCCAGAGAGAGAGAGAAAGGAAAATAAAGGAGGCAGGGGGAAAAAATGAAGATAATGTTACCTAGACAGAGAAACTATCTGGCTTGATTATTCCAGCGAGAGAGAAAGGAAAGTACAGAAGGAGATGTAGAACATGTATCAAGGGAATAGATTAAATATGTCTGCTTAAACAAACAAACAACCAGAGTAACCAGACTAGAGGAGGGAAGAGATAGGAAGGGAGAATATATCTAAATAACAAGAATTGTCCTGGAATTAATCCAGGCTATGCAGCATCACTGGTCTGGATGATACAGCCGTCTGGTTGCACAGCATCTATCCGGCTCCCGCAGAAACGCAGTTACCCTGCACGGAGGGGCGTGGTTTGGTGTAGGCTGGTCCCATCTCCACAATGGGCCCTGGGACTGATCCCTGAGGCCCCGCCTTGGTGTTGGTTGGGTGTGGGGGGCGGGGGGTTGGCGATCCCCCAGTCTCTTCTCCACGACCTGCTGGACTCCTTTCCAGTCGTCCTCACTGTGCTGCGGGTGCAGACAGGGGAGTCCTTCTCGCTCCACTGACTCCCTTGGCCTTGCCTTGGCCAGGATTCAAAGTCCCGCTCTGTGTGCTCTAGCACTGGGGAAGCACCTCTCTGTGGCTCGATTTGTGGTCCTTGCTGGCTTTCTCAGTGCTGCCGCATTTCAGGGAGGACCACCTTTTCCTGATGCGGACTGCGCCACTGACCTCGCTGCTGAGCCCCAGGGGTGGCAGAGTGGTGGACTCAAGCTGGCTTTGTCTTTTCCCACAGCACTCCAGGGAGCAGGCCGCATTCTCCTACTGTGGACTGCGCCCCTAATCTGCCACCGAACCCAGGGCTGGCTCCCGTCCTCCCAAGGTGCATGAACAGGGAACCGGCCCCTCCATAGTTAGAGATAGGATCCTTCTCAGTCCCAGAGTTAGGTTATCCTCTTGTCCAGATCAGTCCTACACTTCCCCAGCCACTCTTTCTCTTCCCTTTGTCTCCCCGCAAAAGGGGATCCCTCCCCTCTATGCCTACTGTGGCCACTTTTCTCTCTCCCAGTTTGCTATCACCCACCTACCTATGACTTCTCAAGTTGTCTCGTTTCTTCCTGGTAGAGTCAGTCTTTTTTCCTCCCAGACTTTTGGGGTTCAAAGTCCTTTGGCTTCAGCACTTCTTTGTTTGAGAGACGCGGGAAGTGCCCGTCTGCCACGTTGGTCCCTATCCACATTTCCACATACTAATGAAGATGTATTTAAAGTGCAAGTATAGTAAATTATCAGGGATTTAAAAAATTCTATTATAATTGCATAGAAGAAAGACCCCAAAGATTTAACCCTGACCATACTGTGTTATGTTGGAAGCGGTCTTCCAAGAAGTTCCTTATGGATGATATTATAGTACAGGAGGCTGCTTTTGGTAAAGAGGCTTAATATATCTCTAAAACACGTATGCTGTTTATTTCTTGGCTCCAGGTAGATATGCTCCTTTTACCTATGGTGCAAATGATTTCTTTTGTCTGTGTAATGTGTAATGATGAAAGTAACAGAAGATAATGCATTGTTTGTTGCAGGTGTTTTCATGCCCATACAAATAAGAAAGGACACACAATGCAGAGCAACGGGTCCTGAGAAATATTCTAGTAATAGTGACTCTAAGTGAAAGAAATAATTGCATTTAAAATATTTCTTTAGATTTACCTAAAATGCAGTCTGAAGACTTCTAACCTTATCATAAACTGAAGGCAATTATTTTATGTACCTTTTCACATTTGAAAATTCCTTTACCATTATTTCCATCATCTATGCTGAAGTAATTAAGGTTGAAACATGAATAAAAATCCTCTCATGGTGGAAGTATATCAGAACCTACATGGGCTGGGGCTGAGAAATGAGGTTCAATGACAATAATGTTGCTGCCTTATAAGGTACCTCCTATGTCAGTATTTATTCACTCTGATCTACTTATTATTTATTTTGCTATTTTCCTTATCTTTTATGCATATTTAGTGTCCAGATCCATCATGCAAACAAGATTTGTTGGCCTACTTGGAACAGATTAAGTTTTACTCTCACCAACTGAAAATCTGCAGTCAAGTTAAAGCTGAGATCCAGAACTTAGGAGGAGAGCTCATCATGTCAGCTGTGAGTATTGCCTGGCATTTTTACCATCACATATAGAAGATGCTTGAAACAAAGCAGCTACACCCCTCCTCACTTCACCAAATCTTTTAGGTCCATGTAAATGAGAATAAACTCAATTGGAGTGTATTAAATTGCATGAAATTAAATTAGCAAGGAATTGAACTACAGAAATGCTATGTCAGCACAACTTGTCTTTATTTACAGATTTTTAGAATGAATCAGGATTTGTAAGCCACTTGGAAAAGAAATAGATATTAATTTAGTGAGAGGTTTTCTGACTTCACAAAGTGTGCAGGTGAAACTCTGAATTGAATCTTGTAATTTATATAAGATAAATGCCTATGGATTTGCAAATCAATGAAAAAATGGCTTTATTACTATTAATTGGTATTCATTTCCCGATTAATCATTTCCATAGCATAGAAATTCAGGCCTTGAAAACTGTTATTTCTATATGTAATTGTAGAAGTGGGGCATGATAGAATATATATGGATTTGGAAAAACTTTCATAAATTCTTTGTTGACCCTGAGTTTCAAACCACTATAAAATGACCATGTTAGAAATAATGTCCAACTTTTCTACTCATCTTTTAATAACAGTAGATCATTTCTCTAGAGTGGGTATGGTAATAAAATAATATTTGATATCTATAATAGTTTCAGTTATCAGTGACTTTGAGAAGGACATGGACCAAGATTGTAAATTTAAGTTAAAGTGAAGCATCATGAATGTTCTAGGAACTTATATTCATGAGGACAAATGATAACAGCATACTTATAAATTTGTAATTTTAGGACTTCTAAGTCCTGACATTGGAATTTCTCTCAGTGAACCAACATGCTTTAAAAGAACATTACTGCAAAAACAAAAGCAAAAGGTTACCATCAAGAGTAGAAGGCAGGGAACTAATTTTTATTGACTATCTAGCTCTTGCCTATATTTCATTCCATTTGACCCTCACGATTGCATGCCAGAGAGATTATTTATTTGCTTGTTTTATTCTCACTAACACTGGAAAAAAATGACATTCAGAAAAGTTGAAAACTTCCCCGAGGTCATACTGGTAAATGTCAGAACTGGAGTTTACCTTCAAAGGCTTGAGTCTTTTCTATTCAGGTGGACAGACTGGAATCTACGATGACACTGATTAGAAGCACTGATTAAAAGTGGATAATTTGGAAATTATGTCTAGTAATTATTAGAGATAAAAAGTATTTCATTGCATTGCAATTTTGTAAAGACACAAACCATCACAACCTGTGTAACACTGGTGCCCTGTCACTTTTCAACAAAATGTATTTTAAGTTGTCACAGTCTGTACACACAGAGACCTATGTGGGTGTATGAATACATACATGCATATAAATGCATATATGCACATATATTCATGCATATACATATATACAAATTTTAATATATTGCATCTTTACTTTGGATTATTAGACATTGTCTTCATTTTCTCATTTAACATTAAACTAATGTGTAAAAGATTATTTATTTGTAGACCTAAGTCTGTCTTCTATTTACTTTTGTCTATTTTACATAGCCACATTCACCATCATTTGCAAATCCTGAATCCATATGAATGTTATTTTCCCATTATTTACTACTTCTGCAGGCTGTTGAAACTAACCTTTCACCCCCAAAAATACTGTTAAAATATGTTACTCTTAATTGTTCTTTCAAAATATAATTTCCTCCATATGTACAAATGGGTTTGTATTTCCTGTTTGGTACCATGATTCAAATTCATGAATTTACCCATATTTTCAGATAGATTAGGCACAAGTTTACAATCCATGATTTACAATTTAAAAGCTGAGTCATTACATAAAATAAGGAATAGCACTGCAAATCCAAAAGCATTTTGTCATCATTTTGCCTACAATTTCCATTTAGAAAAGATAAATCTGGATAAAAGAAACATTACATGCCCCTTTTATATACCTTACAGCCATCTGCTTGCAGGTAGATCCTGGAAAGCATTTTAAATACATTTCATTTACATGTTCCTAGGAACACTTGCTTTAATCTCTTAGTGACCCTGAGTTCTTGTCTTGTCATCTTTCCTTTTTAAATTGAGAGGAGGCTCTAATCTATGTCATCCTTTTTCTCTGAAATCTTTTGAAAAGTAACAAGCATGATTGCAAAGCAGACAAACTCATTAAACATTACAGGAATTTGTTATTCAAAACTAGATTATCCAAAGTTCACTAAATAAAGTTTGCATTTCAAAATCAGGTTCATGAAAAATTAATGTAGAAAATATATTTGATTAAAAGGAAGTAGGTAGAGTGCTTTCTGGGTCTGGGGTGTTAGGGGTTAGGATAAAGAAGATGAATCCATAGCATAAAGGAATGTGAAGCTCATTCTCATAATAGACCATTTAGTTAAAATGATTTTCTGGCTAATCTTACATCTGTCTGCAAGCAGTTATTCTGAAGTTACATGTTTTATTTAGAAGAAAGCCAAAGTGTAGCTAGTCCAAAACCCCAACTATGATTTGAGCATCTCTGTGTTCTGTGTTATAGAATATCTGGAGGAAAGATAGATGAATACAGGATGCCTCCTTTAAGATTAAATACATGCAAAATGAGAATACACAAAACATACCTATATATACAAAAATGACTCTAAAACAATTTAATAACCTATATAATAGTGGTATGCACAAAAGCAGATAGTAAGAGGTGAGGGAATAATGAACTGCACTGAGGTGGCAGATGGGCAAGAGAAAGACTCATACCTGGCTTGACTCTAATTTAGGCCTCAACGAGTAAGTAGAAAACAAATGTATACTCATGGGAGGGAGAGGAAGAGCATTCAAGGTAGATGGCATAAATGAAATAAAAAGATACGAACTGGAAAAGAGAAGGAGTCTATGGAAATAGCCGACAGTCTGATTCGACTGGAAATATTTGTTTTTGGCACTGTTGGTGGGGAATAGAAGAGATGCTGCAAACAGAATAGGACTATTTAAAAAGGCTCATTTATAACATTTTAATTTTACCCTGCAGGAAATTGAGAATAATTGAAAATTTTTAAGTTTGAGATGCGCATAAGCAGATCTACGTATTTGGAAATTAACTCTTTTTGACAAGGTGGTAATAGATGGAGAGACAAAGAGCTGGGAGAGAGAGGAGTAGTTAGGAATGATTTTTAATTTTTTAATTTTTTAAGTTTATTTATCTTGAGAGATAGAGCGAGTGAGCACATGCACATGCATGCTGGGGATGGGCCAAGAGACAGGGAGAGAGAGAGAATCCCAAGCAGGCTCTACACTGTCAGCACAAAAGCCCAAAGTGGGGCTTGAATTCACAAACCCTGAGATCAAGATCTGAACAGTAGTCAAGAGTCACACACTTAACTGAGCCACCCAGGTGCCCCACAGAATGGTTTTTCAAAGGAGTCCAAGAGAATAAAAGCGATGCAGCCTCAAAGAAGCAAAAGAAGAAAACCCGGATTGGGGCCTCTGTGGAGAACGGAGGTGGGAGGGCCTCAGGAAAGCCCGGGGCAGAGGAAACACCCCTAAGCACAGAGGCTCAGGTGGAAACCCCTTCCCCACCACCAACAGCCCCCAATGCCACCCCCCTCCCGGAACTAGTGTGGTATGTGGAGCAGCTGGAGCTGGGCCTCAAGATGCAGAACCCCAGTCCAGAACAGACAGGAAGGGCAGGCTACTGAGGCAATGAGAAACCTACACAGTGAAAGAACCCCAGTGCCTGCTGATGCGTTCCTTGTCTATGGACAACAGACTCAGATAGAAGCTCAGGTGCACAAAAACTGCAGGTTCTCAGGACTGCAGTCTATATAGTTCAGGTGCAGCTTATAGGTGAGGCCACCAGAGAGAATAGCCCAAGGGTCTGCAGGCCTACCTAAGGTCACCCTGGACACTTGATGAAGAGTTTAGCTTCAATTTATTTTATTTTATTTTATTTTATTTTATTTTATTTTATTTTATTTTATTTTATTTTATTATTTTTAATTTTACACACACACAGAGAAAGAGTGAGCGAGCTGAGGAGGGGCAGAGAGAGAAGGAGAGAGAGAATCTTAAGTAGGCTCTGCACTCTGCCAGACAGGGGGGGACTGATCTCCTGACTCTGAGATCATTACCTGGGCTGAAATCAAGAGTCGGTCACTTAATCCACTGAGCCACCCCGGCGCCCCAGGTTCAATTTCTTTTAGCCTCTCCTCCAACCTGGAACAGTTACCCTCCATGGGGAGTGTGGGGGTTTGTTCTGAGTGTGGAACTTTTCCAGGAATGCTCTGATAGATGTAGGGTTAGTCTATGTACGGGTGCTCAGTAAATTTGGTGCCATGGCTGTTGGGTAGATGTGAGTCCAGAATTTTGGTTACTATCAGACAAGCACAGACCCATTTGTAGGTTCAGGTGAAATACCTTCTTGCCAGAAGGAGGTCCATTTAGAAAAGCTCTGCAATAAACTAAAGTGAGGGTTCAGTATCTTGTAGAAAGAATGTTTTATTCAATCTTTAGGAAGAGATTAAGCAGCTGTTTGTAATAAGGATTATTGGGGAAGCTATATAACTGCATATGGGTGCTCCCCTATAAATGGATGTCCCATCCAATGGTGTAGTGCTTTATGCCATGATGTCACATTGCAGTAATAAAACTATTTTTTGACAAAAAAAAAAAAAAAAGGTGAACTCCTGGATTAAGGTGATAGTGGGTACGAATGGAGAGGGGTGGATCCATGCAAGAAAAAACTCTGAAATAGGGGTTGATTAGAGTCCATCTATTGAGTGATAAAAGTGAAGAAGAAGGAAGAATTGAGACTTACATCCAACGTTCTGAGATTTGGTAGCTTACTTAGTTAAAACTGGAATCATGAACCAAAAGCTATATATAGAAGGAAGAGCAGATTAGGAAGGGTAACATAACTCACTTGGGTTTTACTTGTTGAATTTAAGTGACTAAGTGGCATTCAAGAAAAAGGTCTAGAAGTTGCTGAGTATATGATTCTGGAACTCAGAAGAGAAGTATGAAAGAGACATAGATGAAACCACTCCAGTGAAAGTATGTTAAATAAGAAAAAAATAGCTGAGACAGAGACCCAGATTGTTTTTTGCTGTTGTTGTTGTTGTTGTTGTTGTTGTTGTTTTTACACCCAGTGATTCTAATGTGCCTCTGTCAAATATGGAGACTTGGCTGCGGCAGTTTAATAAAACTGAGAATTTACTATCTCCATGAAAACAGTCTGAGAATGGGCAATCCAAGACTGTTACAGAAGCTTTGCAAAATTTTCAGGGAATCAGACACTTTAGTCTTCCTACTTTATTACTCTTGGCTTCTGGCTTTCATTTTTTATCAAGGTCAAAATATAGCTTCTCTGGCTCTAGCTATGGCTTTTATATTCTGGACAGGAAGAATGAAGAGGAACAGAAGCAAACATTCCTGACATTTTTTTTAAGTTTGTTTAGAGAGACAGAGGAAGAAAGACAGCATGAGCCGAGGAGGGGCAGAGAGAAAGTGAGAGAGAGAATCCCAAGCAGGTTCTGCATTGACAGTGAAGAGCTCAACATAGGGCTCAAACCCATGAGCCATGAGATCATGACTTGAGCAGAAACCAAGAGTCGTACACTTAATCGACTGAGCCACGCAGGTGCCTCCATTCCTTACATTTTTTTAAATCCCCTTCAAAAGCTTTCACTTACTTATTATTGGCCAGTATTTACTCATTTGGCTATATATAATTGCAAGAGATGCTGAAAATATAAAATGTGTCTATTTCTTTGTGTATGTTTTCATGTACTCACATGGATTCCCCCAGTTAAATCTGAGTTTTGTTTCTTTGTTAAGAAAGAATGGATATAGGGTGGCAACTATCAATTTCTTTGATATCCTTCTACAATGATAAAAATCATATCAGTACTCACATTTATTATAATTATCTATGTTTTTAATATATATTCTCCTCTAGACTATAAGATCCTTGAATATTGTTGAATGATTGAAGGGATAGTAACCAAAGATTATAAATAATGCAGAAAATTCAGGTTGACTGAGTCTTAATATGCATATCAGGTTTTACACTGAAAAGGTATCTTTATATCATTTCCAAAGCAGTATCAGTAGCATGGTGAAGGCAAAAATTAGGTCATAGTGGGCCAAATACTGAGTATGCAGTGACAGAAAAAAAAGTGGTAGCGAAACCTAAATTTTCCAGCAGTTTGTAGTTGAAAGGAAGGAGAGAGAGAGAGAGAGAGAGAGAGAGAGAGAGAGAGAGAGAGACTTAGGGGGAGGAAGGGAGGGAGGGAGAGAGGGAGAGACTTAAGGGGCAGATGTAATTGTTTAAAATCCTGTCTCTCCTCCCCCACCCTTCCTCCTCCTCCCCACCCTCCATCCTCCTCCTCCACCTCATCCTCCTCCACCTCCTCCTCCTTTCGGTTTACATTTTTACTTATGTACTTTTTAAAATGGAAGTAATTGAGTAAATGTTTAGGTAAAGAGTAAGAAGAAGCTGTAAAGAACAGATCTATGAAAAATTAAGACCACAACGGATAGAATAAAATTTTAAGTAAGGGAGAGGGAATGGAATTAGGAAAACAAGTAGATGTACTAGGTTTGGAGAGAAAGAACTCTTCTCCTGAGGGATAAAGATTAATGCAGATATAAACGTAAACACATCAGATTCAGATGAATGGATCTTCTTGCTGATGGATCCCATATTTTGATAAAATGGGAGGCGTAGCTTACTGTTAAGATTGAATTGAATGTTCTATCCCCAGTTTTACTTTAGCAAAAGAAGTAAGTAAATATGTCCATGTCTTTAGACACTTTTCAATACTTCTTGGACAAGAAAATAATTGAAGTTAACAGCAGCGATTTGAGGTAGGAATCAGAGATATTGTATGCTAGACATCGTTCTGGGTGGATTATGGAACCTGACTCAGCTTCAGTTTATCCTTTAATCACATGAAAATGAAACCAACATGGCCTTCAGTGGCTATCCTCTCTCAATGAAAGCAGGAGTATATACAAATTTAATTTAAAAAATGATAGCAGAACATGACAAAACTGTATAATTAAATATGCTATTGCAGGTTAGTTTCCATAGCCACCCTGACTTATTAATGTACCAATTTAGTAATACAGTAAAAATAGAATTCTAAGAAGATTAAAATGTACCTGGGTTACCTAAGGGCACTCCCATAAATTTTTCATCAGTTGTTCCTCTAGTGTCCTTATGCATGGTGCCGAGTGGGGAAAGCAATTGTGCTTTATGAAAGGAGTCTCAATAAAGAAACAAATATTTTTATAATCTAGATTGTATGTACAGAAAACAAAATTCAGGAGAAAAAACTTAAAATGGTTTTAAACCGTTAAAACTACCCTTTCCCCAAATGTTATGCTTTAGGCCAACAATTCTTTTATACTGCTTAAAACTGATTAATTATGTAATTGCCACATTTTGTTGTATTTCCTTTAATGTGTTTAATTGCACTCCCTTACCCTGAGGCAGGTGTGCCAAAGCCACAATTTTAAAAATTGGATAAATAAATAAAACTAATCAGTCAGGGGGGAAAGATCAGCAAGATTGAAAATTTGCCAAGCAACTGCAATTCAGCTGTAGCAGAAATCAAGGGGCAGTGTGCATTCAATTAGGAACGATAGAGAAAAGCAACAATACAGCTATTGACCAAAAGAGCCACTAGGGCCTACAGAACTCAGGCAATCGAGTACAGAATGACTTAGTAGGTTAATGTGCTTGCCACGTTAAGACATTAAGGGAATTAGTTAATGAGCTTTCTCAACCTCCTGCAATCATTGGTAGTCATCAGGAAAATTGGGAAAAGTAAAAGATTTGGAAAATTAACTGAAGTATTCAGACATTTTAAAAACAGCTGGGAGGTATATGAAATGGAATGAGGAAGATATAGGAAATGAAGAAGGGGGAGAGGAATGGGGTGAAGGGCAAGGAGCAAAAGTAAAAAGAGGAAAGAAGACACTTTGCCAATAAATTTAACTCTCTACAGTGTTTTTTGTCTGTTTTTAATGCTAGGTAGGAGGCAAATGGAATAATAGATCTTAGTAGTTCAAAGAATATATTTAAAAACAAGCAAAAGTATGGGAGTGTTATGTTCTCTTATATTACTTTGTAGTGAAGTAGACCCGGAAATTCTCTTGGTTTCTAGGTAATCTAATGTCACAGTGGATTAGATTTTCCTGAGGCCTCTGATTGTGCTATGTATCCAGGTGTAATAGCACTTGAAGGAACATTGGAAATAATCTATTCATGTTATATCTAACTCAGAGTAACTCTGTAAACAAATAGGTCAAGGATTTTCAAAGACTTGCCCTGATCGTGAAGATACCTAATGGTAGAGCCAGGACCAGAATCTAGATCTTGTGTTCTTCACTTTATTGCTACTGAAAGTAAGCCCGATGGCCTTCTAGTAGGTTTAGTGCCAAAGGGCAGGAGGTGGTATTGGTACACTCAGCTGGGGTGGTGCTACAGGTCACAAGAGATAGGGAAGGGTTTTAATTGAGAGATATGGGAAAACACTGACTGGAAGCACTCTTCAGCTTCAACACGAGAAGCCAATGTGTGGTAATAGGGAAACTGGTGGACGCCAAATTAGAAGACCCACGTTGTGATTCTAGACATCAATCTCTTTGAGTCTGTTCCTTCATCTATCAATAAAACTAAAGTTTAGGATTAATTGAGCTCTATGGTCTCTTTTAACTAAGAATTTATGATTGTCTTCTTCTTTATAGTGGATGTGTACATTTCTTTCTCATTTCCTCTCATGTATATTCTTTGTTGTTTTGTTTGTGATTGCCATGAGGAGTATATTTAATATCCTAAAGTTACAACATTCTAACTTAAATTTATGCTAGCCGAACTTCAACAACACACACAAATTCTATTCCTTTAACAACTCTATCCTCCACCCCTTTCAGTTGTCAGTGTCACAAAATTACATCTTCATATATTGTGCGTCCAAAAAACATAAACCAATAAAATTTTTAATGTATTAGCATCTAAAATTATGTAGAATACAAAATGTGTAGTTAAAAAAACAAATTGCATTAATATTAATTTTAGGTTAATAATTGTTTTTTAAAATGTATTAGCTTCTTAAATCATGTAGAAACAAAATGTGGAGTTACACAGCAATGTTATGATTATACTAGCTTTTATAATGACCCATGTATTCACCTTTACTGAGATCTTTATTTCTTTATACAACTTTGAGTTACTATCTAATGTCTTTTCATATCAACCTACAGGACTCCCTTTAACATTTCTTTTAGGGCAGGTCTAGGGGCAATGGACTCTCTTAGCTTTGGTTTATCTGGAAATCTTAATTTCTCCTTCACTTTGAAGGACAGTTTTGCTGGGTATAGTGTTCTTGATGGACAGTTTTCCTTCTACCACCTTGAATATATTATGTCACTACCCTCTGGCCTTCAAAATTTCTGATGAGAAAGCTGCTGATTACTTATTGAGGTTTGCCTGCAAGTGACAAGTTTCTTCCCTTTTGTTGACTTCAAAATTCTTTTGTCTTTGGCTTTCCACAGTTTGATTTAACGTGTCTTGGTTGGCTTGAGTCTTTTTGAGTTCATCCTACTTGGGAGTTCATTAAGTTTTTTGGATGTTTATATACATGGCTTTCATCAAATTTGGGAAGTTTTCATCTATTATTTAATCAAATATTCTTTCTACCCCTTTCTCTCTTTTTTTGGGACTCTCACAACAAATGTGTTGGTTGGCTCAATGGTATCCCACAAGTCCCTCAGGCTCTGGTCATTTTTCTTCGTCCATTTTTCTGCTTGTTCCTCGGACTTGTTCCTTTTTTCTGTCTTATCTTCAAGTTCACAGATTCTTTCTTTTGCCTGCTCAAACTGGCCTTTAAACTCTCTAGTGAATTATTCATTTTAGTTATTTCAATTCCAGGATTTCTTTTTGGTTTCTTTTTAGGTCTCTTCTCTTTTTATTGATATTTCCAATTTGTTCATACCTCATTTACTTGACTTTCTTCACATCTTCCTTTAGTTCTTTGAGCAAGTTTAAGACTTGTTGTTTTAAAATCTTTGTCTAGTTGATCTGCCATTATGCCTTTGCCAGGGATAATTTCTATTGGTATATACATATTTTTTCCTTTGATGGAACATACATATTAGCTTCTTTGTATGGTATATACTTTTTTGTTGAAAACTGGTCATTTGAATCTAATAATCTGGTAACTCTGGAAATCAGGTTTTCATCCTTCTCCAAAGTTTGTTGGTTTATTTATTTGCTTGCTTTTTGTTTTGATTTGTGTGTGTGTGTGTGTGTGTGTGTGTGTGTATGCATGTGTGTGTGTGAGGGGGGTAGTTTTGCTTTTTAATTACTCTGTGCCAAGGATCAGCCTAAAGAGAAAACTGGAAGTCTACTCAAGTCTTTTTTTGAGCCTGTGTCTTCCACTGGGCATATGCAGTGACTTTCTAGTTTTATCTGTAGATGTGGTTGCTTTCGAATGTCCTAATTGTTCATGTATGTCTTCTAAAAGGAAAAAGAAAGAGAGAAAAATGAAGGGGGTAAATAAATGTGCCAGACTTTTAAATCCCTGGAAGTCACTTCAGCCAGAATAGGAAGTGCTTGCAACAATGAGGGGAGGTGCAATAACAGTGGCCACTATTTGTCAGCACTTCTGTGATAAGAAGCAGCAATCATTGGGGTGCCTGGGTGGCTCAATCAGTTGCGTGGTCAACTTCGGCTCAGGTCATGATCTCACAGCTCGAAGGCTCCTGAGTTACAGCCCTGTGTCAGGCTCTGTGCTGACAGCTCAGAGCCTGGAGCCTGCTTTGGATTCTGTGTCTCCCTCTCTCTCTGCCCCTCCCCTGCTCACGCTCTGTCTCTCCGTCTCAAAAATAAATAAAAATTATTTTTTTTTAAATAAAAAGAAGAAGCAGCCATCAGTGATCAGAGCAGTGATGTTTAGAAGACAGGGTTCTTTTCCCCATCCTGACTTTTACAACTTGAATGCAAGCGCTCCAGGAACACATGAACAATGCCTGCCAAGTGGCTAAGGGGTGGGTGATAGTTGTTATTGTGCTAAGAGCTGAAATTGACAGATATTAATCATAATATCTTATAATGCCTTTTTCTGGAAGTTGCAAGCCTTCAGCTGACTCCAGAGTTTCTAAATGATGTATCATAATATCAGATGTCAGTTTCCTATTCCGCCATTTTTTTCTGGAATCTTTGATCTTATTCATATCCCTTACTGTCCCTTTTCCTTCCCAGTTTTTATCCAAAATTTTTCTTTAAGCACCAATTGGCAAACTATAACATGACATACCAAGTTGTGTTTTGATTTGTTTTAAAAGAATGCTTCTAGAATTTTGCTTAAACAATATGCATTAGTGAGAATGAGATCAAATGCTTTAGGAGTTTCCTATTAATTTTAGGTCCAGAGGAAAGTGAGATGTGTATCAAAATGGTGTAACGTTTTCCACATAATTATAGGATTGATTTGATACGGTTTTATTAAGACTGCCATGATATCTGTTAAAGAACAGCAGTGATCTGTTTTGTGAAATTAGATCACCTGTGCAATTAAGAGATGGAGAGGAAAAAATGTCTGGCTGAGGCACCTGTGTGCATGTGCACACTCGCACGCACGCACACACACACACACACAAGGTTGAGAAGGAGAGGTAAGGTAAAAGGAGAGGGGGGTAAGGAAAAAATGTGTGATGTGAGAGTCTCTACCATTAAATTTCCTCCTTATAACAATTGCCGTATTTTTATTTGTATGTCAAAAAGCTCCACATTATTAAAAAGGAAAAATATTCAAAGAATTTAAAACTTAGTGAGAATTTTTTTTTTGTTTTAGAAGAAAGAATTGGCTTAATTGTTTTTAATCCTTAGAAAAGAAAAAAAGGGGGTTAATTAATTCTACTGTGTGCTAAACAACCCAAACCACAGAACTTCATAGAAGTGGGAGACAGGCCACGAAAGCAAGCAAGATGTATTTGGCAGCTATAGGATACTGTGAAATTCCCCAACAGGGAAAGTGCAGCTGAAGTAAAAGAGCAGAACTGGATACACACATTCTGATGTTGATGAGTTCAGTTGGAAGACAGGGAGAAAAATCACAAAAGAAAAAGGTGGGGGGGGAGAGAAAAAAATCAAGGAGCTAAGGATTCTAGGACAGCAAAGTGCTGGTGTTCAACTACCTTTACCCAAAGGTGTTGATAAAGGCAGAACTGAAAGCAGACATGAAAAGAAGGTGAAGGCAATGGCAGTCTGAATGTCATTTGCAAAAGTAATCATTTCAGTCCACGGGTCATGCTGAATTTTGTTGTATATTATGAAGTAATACTAGTTATATTCACAAGATAAATGTTCCTCTGTGTGTGTGTGTGTGTGTGTGTGTGTGTTCTCTAGAAAAATTAATGCAATCCACATTTTCCCCTTTTGATTAGTAAAGTCTGAATGATATTATAGCAAATCAATAACTGTTAATAATAAATGCTATGTATTGACTTCTATGTTTTTGTTTACTCCAGAGCTCCACATCTTTGACACCTTTGGTATATGGGATTGGGGCAAGATAATTATTTGTTGTAGGAGGCTATATTGTGCACTGTAAGTATTTAGCATGGACTCTACCCCCTAGATGCCAGTGCCCCTCCCCAACTCAGTTGTGCTAACCAAAAATGTCTCCAGACACTGCCAAGTGTAGAATCATCCCTGGTTGAGAACTATTGGATTAAGGGAAGGTAAGAATTAAGGGAATACTAATAATGCTGTTACAGATGTTGTTACTCCTTCCTGCCAGATGTCTTTACCTGGTAATTCACCCAGCTCCCAGCTCCCGCAAGTGTTGGTGCTGTCATCCTCTCTCTGGTTCCTGTCTCTGGATAATTGTCTTCACTCTGTTTGGGTGACTATACACCACGCCACCTCCATGCCTTAGAAACCTATAGCCAGTGATGGAAGGAGAGGAGCATACAAAAGTCTAGACTCCTTGCCTCAAGATGGAATGAACTCTGCTGTGTGGTTTCACAGTCCCCTAGGAGATAGGCTGTCACTGGTCTTTGGCTGAGACTAATAATGTTGTTTAGCTGCACCTTCTCCCATCCTATGTTTCTTGCTTTCCTACCCTTCTCCTGGGAATAGCAAAAACTCCTCTCAGTCTCTCTGTAGATACCTCCTCAAGAGACAAATGATAGCATCATTGAGTCCTTTCCTGTCATTTCTTTGTTGATGGAAAAAAAGTGATAGGACAATTTGCTTGCTTTGGTGAATGCACCACTCTTATTGACACATTCATGTATATTATTTTATCCTTTCTACAAGTAAACTTGTAGCATTTTGTTGACAAGAAAACTAAGGCTAATAAAAGAACATAACTTGCCAAATGTCATGTGGTTATTAAGTGATGCAGTGAAAATGTGAACGTAGTTTCTAGTTTCAGGGTTCTTTGTTATTCCACACTAACATATGCTTATTTTCATTTTGCTACTCCAGAACAATAATATAGAAATTAGTAAATAGGTCCTTATTCTCAAGGAATTCAGCTGGAAAGAAAAGACAGCACAAAAAATTAATTATAGGAACTGTTAATTTGCAAGTAGAATTTGTATTGCTCATGCACTTGAAAAGTTGTAGCAGCTTCACAAATCAAGACAAATATAAGGATCAGAAACTAAAAATAAATACAGGCACTAAAGAATTTTTAAAAATTGAAAAAAAAACAGGCATTGCCAAGTCTTTGGTTAAATAGCTACTCCAATTAAGTATATTTACTGGAAATTAAGAAGTAACTGTATTATAGAGTTTTCATTGTTTGGTGATAGGATAGACATTTGTCAATAACAATTGGTAACACAATAATGTCCTAACCTAGGCATCTGTAAAAGACAGACTTTACTTACATTGACTCTCAATAACAACTAAACTTACAACATTAAATCTTAATTTAGTGAAAGCTGTTCAGTAGGAACTTGTGATAATATGATCTGGAAATGCTGTTTTTCTATTGTAACTGATCACAAAAAAATAACACTCTGACAACTCTAAGGGAACAAGTGAAGTAAGTCATTGCAATATTAGATGTCTTGGGAAGGTTTTTATTCAAGCTCGGGATCACATGCAATTCATGGTTGAATTTACAATCAAGTTTTGTGTTTTTTCCAAAGGGATACATACCCCTTAGATAGCACTCATACACTGAAACCATTGAGCAACTACTGTGTGTATGTGTGCGCGCGCACACACACACACACACACACACGGTACTATTTCTTATTGCTAATGACAGAATTTACATTCTTTTCCTGAAAGTTTTAGGAACTTCACTTATGCATTCAACCAGATGTGGAATACAAATCCACTCCTCTTCTGCACAAAGACAAATCAGTTTTAGTCTAGGCTCAGCTTAGCATAGCATGTATCACATAACATGAAAGAGAATGTAATGAAAAATACATTTAAAGACAATTTTTCTGGTCAACGACACTGAATTACCCAACTTAGGTTAGGTTCTACTGTCATAACAAACAACTTTCGATTCTCAATGACTTAAGACAACCAAGTTCTTATTTTCTGCTCATATTTAAGTTTAATACAAGTTGGTAGAGGGCTTTTCTCTACATGATCAGAGCCAGGGTTTATGTATTTCCTAGAATCTCACTGTGAGGCCTCCATCATCCCCGTACTAGGAAAGGGAAGGCTAGGAAGGTTGCTCACTGGCTAATAATTACCTTACAGAAGGGAATAAACTATTGCATGTAAGGTGCTTAGCATAGTGTCTAGCATTTAGCAGGTACTCATTAGCCAGTGGTGGTGGTGGTGGTAGTTTTTTTTCAAATTAAGTTGAAAGGAAGAAGCTAGGAAAATGTTCTCCTTTTAGTGGGTATTTTTTGCATATCATAAAACAACTTATTGCCAATTACTGATTTATTTTTAAATTCTTTTTAATGTTTATTTTTGAGAGACAGAGAGACAGAGTGTGAGCAGGGGAGGGGCAGAGAGAGAGGGAGACACAGAATCCGAAGCAGGCTAGCACAGAGCCCACCTTGGGACTCAAACCCACAAACTGCGAGATCATGACCTGAGCCGAAGTCAGATACTCAACTGACTGAGCCACCCAGGTGTCCCTGCCCATTACTGATTTAGCAGTGGCGCTTTAAATGGGCTTTGAAGATGAATAATCATGTTGCTTCTGTACCAAGGTTAGAGTTTGGCTCACATGTAGCTGATGAGTGATGGAAGCATTGCACAAAGTAAGTTTTAGGCTATCCTTAACGGTGTTTAGCATAATGTAAGAGATTTTCAGATGGATACTTTAATCTCCTTGGCCTTTAATTTCCTTGTTGCAAATGCAAATGGAGACATTTTGCCCTTAGATTGGCAGAAAGACTGGGAGAGATATTTTTATTCAACATTAGAGTGTTTATACAAATGTCACATGTTCAGAATTTCAATGACCATATAGAGTAGAACTTCAGCTGCCCCAAAATTCAGAGGAGTCATTCTGGCAAGATTAACGTTTCTGATAGCATGGGATTTTAAGATGTTGGGTGGAGTGCAATAGTTAAATATGTTACAAAAATGTTTAAGAGCAGTACAGAATTAGCAAACAACTAAGTGTATTTGGCAATAAATGCCAGACATATGTAGCAAATGAAATGCTCTCATTTGGGTGCTCTGAGAAATTTCACAGAAAATTTGAGCTAAATAATGAAGAATTGGAAGAATTTGATTAGGTGGAGAGGAGAAAAGCTGAAAATATAAATTGTCCTAAAATGCAAGGTTGTGTTTTAATAAGAAATAAGAAAAGGCCTATTTGGATTAAAAAAATAGAAGAGAGTGGGGTGCCTGGGTGGCTCAGTCGGTTGAGCATCCAACTTTGGCTCAGGTCATGATCTCGCGGTCTGTGAGTTCGAGCCCCGCATCAGGCTCTGTGCTGACAGCTTGGAGCCTGGAGCCTGCTTCAGATTCTGTGTCTCCTTCTCTCTCTGCCCCTTCCCCGCTCATGCTCTGTCTCTCTCTGTCTCTCAAAAATGAATAAACGTTAAAAAATTTGAAACAAAAAGAATAGTGAGAAAGTATACATACACCCATAAACATTTTGTTTGCAAGTTTATGTGTGTGTGCATGTGTGGGTGTGTGTGTGTGTGTGAATGCGAGTGAGAGAGATGGAGACAGAGAGAGTAACAAGAGACTGGGAGACGAGGTGATAGGACTATGTTTCATCAAGCTAAATCAGATTCTATTTAGAGTTAAAGGAATAAAGAGTCGTGTGTGTGGAATGTCTGGTGTCTCAGTTGGTTAAGCATCCGACTTTGGCTCAGGTCATGATCTCACTCATGCTTCATGAGTTCGAGCCCTGCATTGGGCTCGGTGCTGACACCTCAGAACCTGAAGCCTGCTTCATATTCTGTGTCTCCCCTTCTGTCTGCCCCTCCCATGCTCATGCTCTGTCTCTCTCTGTTTCTCAGTAATCAAAAACGTTAAAAAAATTAAAAAAAAAAAAAAAACGAGTGGTGTGTGTGTATTTTTAGTTTGTATATGCAAATCATGTGTGTGATATATGCACATGTCTGTGTATGTGCATCAAATTGAGTATTAAATATCTGAAATGCATTTGCTTTCATAATCCTTACCAAAAAAAAAGTTAGCATGAGATAGCTAAATTATTAGTATTTTATAGATATGCAAACTGAAAAACAGGTTGAGCAACTTCTCTAAAATCCCAAAGCTATTGAGAGGCAGGGCAAGGTCTTAAACCCAGGCCTCTGACCCTAAAGCCCTAAAGCGTATGCATGCAATGCCAAGATGCCAGCAGAGGAGCACAGAGGCTTGGGTGAAATGGAAAATTGAGCAGACGCAGGGTCCATATCTCACACTTTGAGCAGATGGGGCACTTTTCTAGGACAAGGTTTCATTCTTCACCTCTGTGATCATTATAGTAAGAGTAATGGTAACAACCATAGCTAGCATTTATCCAGCTCTTAACAAGTAGACATTTAAGTACTTGCTACATATTAATCATTTTATACGCACAACAGTGTTGTGAGGGAAGTTACATTTTATAAATGCTCTAAAGAAAGTCTCATTTTATAAATGAGAAGCTAAGCCTCAGAGAGCTTAAGGACAAGGAAGATCTGTCTCTTTCTCCTTCTCCTCCATCACCTCCATCCTCTATCTCCCTCTCACCCAGGAGGGGCTCTGCCACCCCCAGTATTCAGTGTTGGTGGCTTGGGGGGTGACAAAGGTGAAATCAGAGTCTTTCCTTATCTGTCTTTTTGTTCACGTACATGGTATTCCATATTGCCCACATCGTATTCCAAAATGGCCCACCATAGGTAAGCAGGTACACTGGAGACATTCACATCTTTGGCACTCCTTTCTGGAGTGAAATTTGAAACACAGCATGTTTAGGCTCAAAGGTATTCATTCCATCTATCCTCCATGAGCTCTCAGCAAAGTTCTTTCAAGCAAAGGGCATTACCTTAAGGCATTTCTGCAGTCAGTCATTAAGGTAAAAGTGAAACTAAAGTATTCATGCATGTGTCAATGCCAAACTACTTAGAAGACACCACTAATTATCTGTGGTTGTGACAACGTCCAATCATTTTTCACAATTGAACCAACAATAGCTTTTGAATTTTTGGTCATTTCCATACTCATGTCTTCCCTACAGCTCACTGTATACATCTGCCTGGTTATTACTATACCTTTTTGACCTTTATTTGGTCTCTTTTGTCTCTTAAGCAATTACTGGAGTCTATGAAACAAGCCTCCCCTTTGTACCATTTAATTTAATTAGACCTCTCATTTGAGCTCTTGCTGAGTCAATATTTAGTTGCTTGTCTATATCCCTGGGACAACCTGAAACATTCCATACGCTAGCTAAATGGCTTAATATGCATGGACTTACGAGCTGAATGCCTTAGTTTGCATTCTCCCTGTGCAATATCCAGGGGACACCACTACAAAACTCCTTTCACTTTGCCTCTCCTCTTAATTGTGCTCTTGCACAGTTTACCTGGCAATTTCTTTTTCTGGGTGATAAATTATGGTGGAACAGAAGGAAGAGCAATCCTCAGTATTGCCTCACTAATTTTGTTTGTAGAGCTGTTTCTCTAATGTATCATTTTCAAATAGGTCCATTATACATCTGCTTCTCTGCCTGGGAGCCCCAGCCACGCCAGGTGCAGTGCTATCAATGGCACACTTTTGCCTGATGGCACCAAGTGCCCGGGAATGGGCTGACAAGAAAGGGGAAAGTGATGAACGGCGCTTTAGAACAACTCCAGGTTGTTTCCGCTTTGGAGGGGTCAGTGTAAATATTTGGGTTCTTGTGGTCTGTTCTGGGAAAAGTGATGTGAAAGCTGAGAAGGGATGGTCTACTAATTCATACAAGAGGACATGAAGATCTAGTCTTGCCAAAATTTCGGACTTTAAAGGTCTCCTCAGGTAAAAAAAAAAAAAAAAAAAAAAAAAAAAAAAGATTTTGTTTTAGCAATGGTCTCTGAGAACATATACCAGGGGCATTTGCCTGAGTATAAAAATACATATGTACGTACATACAAACACTAGGTTTTATTAAAAGGTAAATTTGTGCTTGGTTTTTCAATTTAAAGTTTTGATACAATAATACAAGAACAGGTAACTTGCTAAAGACTCACGATATGTATGGCACTGTTTTTATTTGTTTTATTTTTTTTTTTAATTTACTTCTTTATTTTGAGAGACAGATTGAAAATGCACGCAAGAGCATGCGTGGGGGAGGGGCAGAGAGAGAGGAGAGAGAGAATCCCAAGCAAGCTCTGAGTGCTATCAGCGAAGAGCCTGATGTGGGACTGGAACCCACAAACCCTGAGATCATGACCTGAGCCAGAATCATGACGCTCAACCAACTGAGCCACCAGGTGCCCTGAGTAAGGCACCATGTTTTATATGCATCATTTTCTTTAGTTATTAATTGCCTAGTGAGTATCAGCATCTCTATTTGCAAATGAACAACCTGTGTCTCATGGAGTTTCATAATTTGTCCATGTTCACATACCTATTGCAAGATGAAGCCAGGAGGAGAATTCAGCCCTCTTAGACCCCAAAGTTGACCCATAGCTTTATAAAGAGGTTTCCGCTCTATAAAGAAATTGAATCAAAAAGTAGGGACCTAAGTATGATGCCTACACCTATGGGGTTCCCATATTGTTCATGTCTGTGGGTCCATGAGTCAACATAAATGGAAACCCTGATAGAAGGGTTCTTTGCCACTCTACCATGCATATGGTGCACACGCACTCTAGCTGCATGCAACAAGTTGGCTTGATGTGAGGTCATTTGGAGATACTATTTTTCCTGTATCATTTCAGAATATGGCATTGTCTCTCATTAGAGTATCCCATCAGTAATATTTGAGAGTATAGGTGTAGTTGTGATCCATTCAGAGCTCTGTGTGAAATTTATCACCCTAACATTTAGAATACAATGCATATTAAAACATATTATTATTACCAATAACAACAACGACAGTAGTTTAACTCTTACTGGGGCTTGCTATGTACCAGGCAGTATTTGAAGTTCTTTACATGTATTATTTTATTGAATCTTCAGGATAATTTTGTAATATCCCTGTTATTGTCACAACATTGCAAATCAATCCTGATGCAAGATTAAGTAACTGGACTCTGAAATGACACAATTAATGTGTGTGGAACTAAGCTTCAAAGTTAGGCCTTTTGATTCAATGTTTGCACTCCTAACCAATACATTTCACTGTTTCTGGAAACTAAGTATCCCTAAAGTAAATGAATTATTTATTTTAGCTTAGTGATGAAACATTCCCCTGCTCTAAATATCTTTTCAGTTTTTATTCTCTTACTTTTCCTTAGAAGAAGTTCAGATCAGAAGACATATTGGTAAGGGGAAAGGAAAGAAACGAGAAAGGAAAAACCAATGTGTATGGATACTTCTATTTCAACCCTTCTGGCAGTGGTAATCTTGCTGTTGTTCCAAAGCTCTAATACATCTCCACCTGCCCTCCACCCCACCAGAGAGAGAGCCTGTCCCGCATCCTATCCTAAATTTTATTTTAATAATAATAAGAACAGTTCGCTTCAATGAAAATTGAACAGATAAGTACTAAGCTCTTCTTTGAAACTGAGGCAAAATGTCCTTTCACACTTTCAAAGATTCTTCACCTATGTCAAGGATGCTTTTCCTTCTGTACTATCTAAGCAAACAAAATAAAAGAAAACAGGTGGTGGAGGTTCTGGGGCAAGAATTTCTATGAAATGAACATTCCATGTTAAAATGAAGTGATCCAGAAACACTAAAACTTGAAATAGGTCACAAACAAGGGTTGAGCTTTTCCAAAATGCAACTTTACCAAAGTGCATCTCCCCATTTGTGCAAGTCATAAACATCTTTAGAACATTTCAGGACTGTGCGTTTGATTAAGGTTCAATCAGGTGGAGCAAACTACAATCGCATTCTTCAGGGAAAGATTAGAATCAGTTTAATAAAGATTTCTAATCCAAAATGGAGGGGCGAGTTAAATATAAGTGAAGCTCTGTTCAGCACATTATAAGCACTGTTTATTCATGTATTTAAATGGTGTAAATATTAGCTAAATTTTTTTTACTAGATTTGTGATCTTAGATAAGGTAATTAACCTCCTTTTCCTCTTCTTTAAGATGGGTATTTCAATTGACATCTCACATGGAATTTTCTTGGTTTGGAGAAATAGATGTGTCAATGGATATAATATTTTGGATATGGTAGTGAATCAGTAAATGCTAACCATTATTTTGGGATTCATGATAACCATAACTTAAATACTTTATGTATTACATGAGTAAAACAAGAAAGGTTGAATAGCAGAGAAAGCTTAATACTACCTTGAGTAATAGTGCTTTCTTTTCTGAAAAACATTCCAAGTTTCATAAACTGATTTATGAATAGGCTATAATCCTCAAATTTGACTGAGAACCTGGGAATGCCAGTATTTCGCCATAAAATCGAAATACCTAAACTATGATCTTTAAATCCGATAAATTTTGTTGCACTTCAGGGATAGAAGCTATCTAAATTCTGTGTTTGCTAGAAACCCGTGCATGTACAACCAAGGTCTCTAAGTAAAATGCGCTCACATATTTTCTGAATGAATATTTCACTACTATTCCATTTATGCTGAGTCTCATCTAATCTATTCTCTGTGATAAGTTGTAAGAAGGTCAGTATAGGTTGCCTAACAAAACTCATAAAAGTATACTATAGTGTATATTGGTCATGAATATATAAAACACATGGTAAAATAATGTTTTTCTACCTTTTTGATATGTTGGAGTGAGGCTGATAGCTTTAAATGTCCCTTCTCTGTAGATCATTAATGCTTTAGACCAATGTGGGGCTATATATTATCAAATATAATACTCTCAATAACTAGCTGCTAAATTCCCTATTATTGTGAAACAATATTGAATGAACTTTTCAAATTTCTTATGGTTTGGAATTGCAAGAAGCAAATGTATTCTATGTTTAATCATGTGGTCATTCTGGATTTTTACAGCACAATGATTATTTAAGGTCCTCCTTCTTACCAATTTAGAAATCGTCTTTATGCATTAAGAGAAATATTGAGTTCCATCAAATTGAAATTTAATTTTAAAATAAAGGTGGATGAAAAATGTAAATAAAATAGAAGTGGATATTTTGCATTTTTGTTGGAATATTCTATTAATTACAAATGTTGTCAGTTAGTAAGTGCTCAAATACATTGCTTGATCAAAGAAGCCTGTGGCTCAGTTCCAGCTGACCCCTTTTTCCATGAACAACACACAATTTCATGCCCTGATATTTCATGTCGTCCCTTTATTGATCAAGATTAAAAGGTTTGGTGTTGAAGTTACTTTTGCCTAAAACCTCACCATACTGTATTTTGTTGCAAATAATCCTGCTAAAGCAAAAAGGTTATCATTAACTCATTTCATCAAATAATCACATTCCAGTGCATTCTTCCTTGTTTATATTATCCAAATTATACTACAGTAATAGTAGTTTGAGAACCTAATGTATATATAAGTAGGTCATGTTTTGTTAGTTGATTTGTTCATTGAGAATCTAGAAAGGTGACACAAGGAAGCCAGTGTTACAGGATAATGCAGACTCATAGAATTACATTAGACTAGAATGTAGTTTCTACTGAATGATAAGGAGAGGTTGGAATATTCATACAAGATTATGCCCCAAACATTTCTATTAAATCGGGAGAACATGTAGCATGTGTGATGTTAGTCTGCTTGGGCTGCCATAACAAAATGTCATAGATCAGGTGGCTTAAACAATAAAAATTATTTTCTCACAATTCTGGAGGTTGAGATACCTAAGATTAAGGTGCCCTCTGATTTGGCTTGTAGTGAGAATTGTCTTCCTGGCTTGCAGATGGCTGCCTCCTTGCTATGTACTCAATGGTAGAGAGACAAAGAGAGAAGAAGAGCTATTTCTCTTAAAATACTAATTCCTCTCTGATTAGAACCCCACCCTTATTACCATATTTAACACTTTCAAAAAATCAGCTGTATTGAGATATAATTGGCAAAATCATAAGATATTTGAAGTATACATTGTGGTGATAAACATGGGAGTGCAGATATCTCTTTGATAAACTTTTTAATTTCCCTTGAATATATACTTAGAAGTGTGGGGTTATTAGATCATATGGTAGTATTATTTTTAATTTTGGAAACCTCCATACTGTTTTCCATAGAGGCTGAACAAATTTAAATTCCCAGCAACAGGGCACAAAGGGTTCTACATTCTTGTTAACACTTGCTATCTCTTGGCTTATTGATGATAACCATTCTAATAGTTGTGAGGTGATATTCACTGTGGTTTTGATTTGCATTTCCCTGATAATTAGTGATGTTGAGAACCTTTTAACATACTCAACATTGGACATTTGTATATTTTCATTGGAAAAATATCTATTCAGTTCCCCTGTAGATTTTTTGATTGGGTTTTTTAGTTTTTGCTACTGAGTTATGTGAGTTTTTATATATGTCAGATAGTAATCCTTTATCAGATATATGATATGCAAATATTTTCTCCCATTATATTTGTTGCATTTTCATTTTTTTGATGATTTCCTTTAATGTGTAGAAGATTTTTGGTTTGATGTGGTCCCACTTGTTGATTTTTGCTTTTATTGCTTTTGTCAAATCTAAAAATATAATTTCTAAAAGCAATGTCAGGGAGCATACTCCCTTGTTTTGTTTTGTTTTGTCATCCATTTTGAGTTAATTTTTATGTATGATGTATGGTAGTGGTCCAATTTCATTGGTCCATTTCCACCACCATTTATTGGAGAAATTATTATTTTCCATTGTATATTCTTGTCACTCATAATTTAATTGACCATATATACATGGGCTTATTTCTGAGTGCTTTCTGTTCCATTGACTAGGTGTCTGTTTTTATGACAATACCATATTTTTTTATTACTACAGCTATGAAGAATAGGTTTTTTTTTCTTCTTTTTCAACACTGCTTTGGCTATTTGAGGTCTTTTGTGGTTGCATGCAAATTTTAGGAATGTTTGTTCTATTTCTGTGAAAAATGCCATTGAACTTTTAATAGGGATTGCATTGGATCTGTAGATTCCTTTGGGTAAGTGGGCATTTTAATAATATCAGTTTTTCCAATCCATGAGTATAGAATATCTTTCTATTAATTTTGTCTTCAATTTCTTTCATTGATGTCTTATGATTTTCAGTGTACATATTTTCACCTCCTTGGTTAAATTTATTTCTGGGTATTTTATTCTTTTTGATGTAAATGTAAATGAGATTGTTTTCTTAGTTTCTGTTCCTGAGGGTTCACTGCTAGTGTACATGAATGGTATATATTGATTTTGTTCCATATAACCTCACTGAAATTATGTATTAGTTCTAAGAGTTTTGTGGTATAGCCTTTAGGATTTTATCTATATGAAATAATGTAATCTACAAATAGAGAGAGTTTTACCTCTTCATTTCCTTTGGGCACCTTTTATGTATTTTTCTTGCCCAGTTGTTCTGGTTGTTAATTCTGGTACTGTGTTGAATAAAAGTGACAGGAGTGGGCATTCTTTCCTTTTTCCTGATCTTACAGGAAAGCTTCTGTTTTTTACCATTGAGTATGTTGTTAGCTGTGGACTTGGCATATGCCTATTATATTGAGGTATATTTCCAAAATGCCCAGTTTTTGAGAGTTTTTATCATTAATGGATGTTGATTTTTGTCAAATGCTTTTGCAGCATTTATTGAAATGATGATATAATTTTTATCTTTTGTTTTCTTATGTGGTGTATCACATTGACTGATAATCAGATGTTGAACCATTCTTGAATCCCTGGAAGAAATAGCACTTGATCAGTATGATCCTTTTAATGTACTGTTAATTTGGTTTGCAAATATTTGGTTGAGGATTTTTGCGTCTGCATTTTACAGGGATACTGGCCTATAATTTTTTTTTTCTTCTTGTAATTGTCTACTTTTGGTATCAGGAAATGAATATGTTTCCTCCTCTTCTATTTTTGGAATAGATTGGGAAGCATTGTTATTAATGCTTCTTTAAATGTTTGGTAAAATTTACCAGTGAAGGCATCTGGTCCTGGATGTTTCTTTGTTAGAAAGTTTTTGACTACTGATTCAATCTCCTTACTAGTATTTTGTCGGTTAAGATTTTCTATTTCATCGTAATTGAGTCTTAATAAGTTGTATGTTTCTAGGAACTTACCCATTTATTCTAGGTTGTCCAGTTTTGGGGCATATAATTCACAGTAGTCTTCTATAATCATTATATTTGTGTGGTATTAGTTGCAATATATCCTGTTTCTTGGCTCATTTTATTTATTTGAGTCCTCTCTTTTTCTTCTTGGTAAGTCTAGCTAAAGGTTTGCCTATTTTATCTTTTCAAATAACAAGCTCTTAGTTTCATTGTTCTTTTCTATTTTTTTATGCTCTTTTTAATTTATTTCTACTCTGAATTTGTTATTTTCTTTTTTCTACTAACTTTAGTCCTTGTGTTTTGTTTTTTTTTTTTTTTTTTCTTTTTAAAATAATGCCTTGGGACACTGAGGTGGCTCAGTCGGTTAAGCATCCAACTTTGGTTCAGGTCATGATCTTGCAGTTCATGAGTTCCAGCCCTGTGTTGGGTTCTGTGCTGACAGCTCAGAGCCTGTAGCCTGCTTCAGATTCTGTGTCTCCCTCTCTTTCTGCCCCTCTCCTGCTCATGATCTGTCTCTGCCTCTTCCTCAAAAATAATTAAAAACCTCAAAAATTTTTTTTAAATAAAAAAAAAATGCCTTGAGATTTAGTTAGGTTGTTATTTAATTTTGTTTTCTTAATGTAGGCATGCATTACTATAAACTTCCCTCTTAAAACTCCTTTTGCTGTATCTCATAAGTTTTGTTATGTTGTATCTTTATTTTCATATGTCTTGAGATATTTTTAAACTTATTTTTTGGTTTTTTGAAATTTCTTTTTCAATCCATTGGTTGTTTCAGAGTGTCCATATCAATCTACACATAGTTGTGAATTTTCTAGTTTTTCTTTTGTGATTGATTTTGAATTTCATACCATGGGGGTTAGAAAAGATGCTTAATAAGATTTCACCTTAAATTTATTAAGAATTGTTTGTGTCTTACTATATGATCTGTTCTGAATAATGTTCCAAGTATACTTGAGAAGAATGTGTATTCTACTGCTGTTGGAGGAAGCATCCTGTAAATGTCCTTGAATTCATGTGGCCTAAAACGTAGTTTAAGTCTAACATTTCCTCTTTAATTTTCTATCTTGATGATCTGTCCATTATTGAATGTGTAGTAGAGAAATCTCCTTCTATTGTTGTATAGCTGCCTATTTCTCTCTTCAGGTCTGTTAATATGTGCTTTATGTATTTAGTTGTCCTATGTGGAGTGCACAGATATTTACAAATGCCATATCCTTTTATTTGGATTGACCACTTTATCATTATATAATGACTATCTTGTCTCTTTTTACAGTCTTTGGCTTAAAGTCTCTTTTGTCTTATATAATTATAATTTCCCCAGGCTTTAATTTAGAATCAGTTTGTATGAAATATCTTTTTTTCCCCATTCTTTCATTATCAGTCTGTGTGTTTCCTTAAAGCTGAAGTAAGTGTCTTGTAGTCTTTTGTGTACTCTTAATCCATTTCATCTATTTCACCCAATCATCCACCCACCTGCCCTCTGGCAACCACCAGTTTGTTCTCTGTATTTAAATCTGATTTTTGTTTGTCTCTTTTTTCCTTTGTTTTGTTTCTTAAATTCCAATATGAGTGAAATCATATTCTGTTTGTCTTTCTCTGACTAACTCATCTCATTTAGTATTATCCCTTCTACAGCCATCCATGTTGCAAATAACAAGATCTCATTCTTTTCTATGACTGTGTAATATTCCATTGTATGTATAGAATACATCCTATTCATCTACTGATAGACATTGGGTTGCTTCCATGTCTTGGCTATTGTAAATATTGCTGCAATAAACATAGAGTTGCATATATCTTTTCAAATTAGTGCTTTCATTTTATTTGACTAAATACCCAGGAGTAGAATTACTTGATCATATATAATTCTATTTTTAATATTTGAGGTAACTCCAAAATAGTTTCCACAGTGGTTGCACCAGTGTGCATTCCCAATAGTGCATGAGGGTGTCTTTTTCTTCACATTCCCACCAACACTTGTTTCTTGTGTTTTTAGTTATTGTGATTTTAGTTATTCTGACAGGTATAAGGTGATATCTCATTGTTGTTTTGATTTGCATTTTCCTGATAATTAGTGATGTTGAGCATCTTTTCCTGTGTCTGTTGGCTATCTGTAAGTCTTCAGAAAAATGTCTCCTGTGTTCCTCTGACTATTTTTAAATCAGATTATATGTTTTTGATGTTGAGTTGTGTAAGTTCTTTATATAGTTTGGATATTAACCCTTTATTGGATATATCATTTGCAAATATCATCTCCCACTCATTAGCTTGCCTTTTTGTTTTGTTGATAGTTTCTTTGCAATGCAAAAGCTTTTTATTTTGGTATAGTCTCAATAGTTTAATTTTGCTTTTGTTTCCTTTACCAGAGGAGATATATCCAGAGAAATGTTGCTATGGCTAATGTCATAGAAATTACTGCCTGTGCTCTCTTCTAGGATTTTTGTGGTTTTAGGTCTCACGTTTAGGTCTTTAATAAATTTTTAGTTTATTTTTATGTATGGTGTAAAAAAGTGGTCCAATTTCGTTCTTTTGCATGTTTCTGTCTGATTTTCCCAACACTATTTGTTGAACAGACTTTTTCCCTATGTATATTCTTACCTCCTTTATCATAGATTGATTGACCATAAAATCATGGGTTTGTTTCTGGGTTCTCTATCCCATTATATTGATCTAATTGTCTGTTTTTGTGCCAGAACCATACTGTTTTTGTTACTATAGCTTTGTAATACATCTTGAAAAGTAGAATTGTGATACATCCAGTTTTAATCTTTTTTTTTTTCAAGATAGCTTTGACTATTTGGGGTCTTCTTTGGTTTTACACAAATTTTAGGTTACTTTGTTGTAGTTCTGTGAAAATGCTATTGGTATTTTGATATGGATTGCATTACATGGGCAAATTGCTTTGGGTTTTGGTTTGCTAATATTTTTGTTAGCAGTTGCTGGCCTCATAGAATGAATTTGGAAGTTTTCCTCTGTCTCCTATTTTTTGGGGAATATTTTGAGAGGTATAGGTATTAATTCGTTAAATGTTTGGTAGAATTTACCTATGAAACCATCTGGTCCTGGACTTTGTTTGTTGGGAGTTTTTTGATTACCGTTTCATTTTATTTTCTGGTTATCAGTTTATTCAATCTTCTATTTCTTCCTGATTCAGTTTTGGAAGGTTATATGTTTCTAGGAATATCCATTTCTTCCAGGTGGTCCAATTTGTTGTCATACAATTTTTTATATTTCTTATGATCCTTTGTAGATCTGTGGTGTTATTTCTCTTCCTTAATTTTTGATTTTATTTATTTGAGACCTCTCTCTCTTTCTTTTTCTCTCTCTCTTTTTAAATGAGTCTGACTAAAGGTATATCAATTTTGTTGGTCATTTCACAGAACTAGCTCCTGGTTTCATTGATGTGTTCTATTATTTATTTATTTATTTATTTATTTAATTTTTTAATCTTCTAGTTAATTTATCTCTGCTCTAATCTTTATTATTTCCTTCCTCTTGCTACCTTTGGTTTTCGTTTGGTCTTGTTTCTAGTTCCTTTAGGTGTAAGCTTTGGTTGTTTATTTGAGCTTTTTCTTGCTTCTTGAGGTAAACCTGTATTGCTATAATAATCATTCCTCTTGGAATGGCTTTTGCTGCATACTAAAGATTTCAAACCATTTTCATTTTCATTTGCCTCCATGTATTTTTTTTTTATTTCCTATTTGATTTCTTGGCTGACCCATTCATGTATTTGTTTAGTAACAACAAACAAATAGTAGCATATTATTTAGCATTCATGCATTCATTTTCTTTCCAGATATTTTCTTGTGTTTGATTTCTCATTTTATTCTGTTGTGGTCTGAAAGGATGCATTCTATGATGTTAGTATTTTGAATTTGTTGAGACTTGTTTTATGGTCTAACATGTGACCTATTCTGGAGAATGTCCCATTTGCACATGAAAAGAATGTGTTTTCTTCTCTTTTTTGGATGGGATACTCTGAATATATCTGTTATATCCATCTGGCCCAATGTGTCTTTCAAAGCCATGGTTTCTTTGTTGATTTTCTGATGGTTGATATATCTATTGATGTAAGTGAAGTGTTCAATTTCCTTACTCTTTTTATTGTATTATATAGATTTCTTCCCTTATGTCTGTTAAATAGTTGTGTTATGTATTTAGTGCTACCATGTTGGAGGCATAAATACAATTGTCATATCTACTTGTTCAGTTGTTTCATTAATCATTATGTAGTGTTTTCTTTGTCCTTTATTATAGTCTATGTTTTAATTTCTATTTTACCCAATTTATATCAGTATGGCTACTCCAGCTTCCACTTGCATGGTAAATATTTTTCCATCCCTTCACTTTCAATCTACATATGTCTTTAGGTCCGAAATGAGTCTGTTGTAGGCAGAATATAGGTGGGCTTGCTGTTTTTTATCCATTTTGTCACCCTATGTCTTTTGATCAAAGCATTTGGTCTATTTACCTTAAAAGTAATTATTGGTAGGTATATATTTATTGCCACTTTGTATACCAGTATATTTTAAGTGGATAATAATCTGTGTTTCAACCCCCACAAATGCTCTACATTTTTACCTTCCCCTTGACATTTTTCAGATGCAAATGCTGAAATACTGGCCTGAGGGGCCAGGCATGTGCATAACCTCCCTCCAGGGGGACCCCAGTGACTTAGAGTGATCCAGATGGAGAATGTGGAGATGGCACTACATGGGTGCTAAAATAGAAGCTTGACCCTCATGCAGCAACTTTTAAAGTATGCACACAGGCTTCTTTCAGAGGAAAACTGAGAGATAGGTGTTTCTGTCTGCTCTCTCTGCACTGAGCCCCAGGGGATAGTTACCACAAGTCTTCCAAAGCCCATGAAGAACTATTTGTTGGCTGTAGTCTGTGGGGCTCATGGATGCAAGCCATACTGGCTTTTAGAGCTAGATGTTTTGGCACAACATCCCTCAAGGGGATGTTATCAAAGATGGGGTGTTATATATTGGATCCAATACCTTTATTCCTCATGGAAAAGGTATGAGCTGTGAGTTCTCTTCTGATGTATGTCCCTGTGCTGGAGTGGGATTTATGGTAAAAATGTATCTTAGCCTTTCTTACCAATTTTGTTTTGGGTATTTTCTCATTTACCAGATGTGTAGGAATTGCTCAGCTATTTTCTGGATTTCTTTCAGAAAGAGTTTCTCCATGCATAGCAGTAAATTTTGTGTGTCCATGGGAGGAGGTGAGTTCAGGAACCTCCTATATGTTACCATCTAGAACCAGAACTCCCTCATTTAGCCTTAATTACCAAAGATCCTAAGATCCTGTCTGCAGACACAGTCACATTGTGGGTTAGAATTAAAGGAATTTTGAGGGGATACAATTTAGTCCATATCATAAGGGCAGGCAGATGGCTGCATATGTCAAGGAAGTCAGTGTGAGGAGAACAGAATTTAAGGAAAGGAATCTAATCGCTGTTGCAACTTGGCATGATTTTCAAGTGCCTGTTGGAGGACCTGGAAGAAAAGGTAGTAATTAAGTCTCAGTATTATTGAATTGGATGAAACCTTACAAATCATTTAGTCCAACCCATATACTGCACTAAGCTTTGAGCTCAGAGAAGTAAAGTAAGTAGGATAAAATTATTCAGGATCAAAGTTAACATTGAATATTTAGTCTCCTGACTTGTGGTTAAGAAGTTCTCTCCACTATATTTTATGTTGGCTTCCACTTATAGATCAGAAGTCAGAGCACAATATGAGAATATGAGGAATCTAAGGGGCTAACTCAGTAACACACTGGCAGGGGAGGAGACCCAATGCCAAACCAGTAAGGTACCTGGCAGTGATGCTTCATCAGTCTCCATGTCTATACAGGACAGGTTCTAGGTTCTGGGGTAATGAGGACCCGAAAGGCGTGGATAGATTGGACACTGCCACAAAGGTTAAATAAATTCGGGGCTGGGATCCAGGAAGGACATTAGATGAAAATCTCTGGAAAGCTCATAGATGAGAAATGCTATAAATCAGACTTCCTTTTGTCAAGTCTTTACCAATATCCAGTCATCTTACAGCCTACTTAGTTCCAATAAAGAGCTACAGGTTATAGATGTGACAAGTTGATTCATAATGTCAGTCATGTTTTGTATCATCTCTCTGATGTAGGATGGAGAACCAAACTCTGCTGAGGAGAGCAGAAGTAATTATGTATTCTTTTCCTGATGACATTCAGTTACTTGCAGACTCACTCAGGTGCTTTCGTTTCAGGTGGTTTAGGGAGCATGTTTAAGTATAGAAGTTAGGAAATGAAACAACATTCAGATTCTGGTTTTAATGGCGTCAAATACTCCAGAATATAACATCCAACCAAATTTGGAAATTATTTATTTTTCAAACTTGCCCCAGGGATAACTGTGTTACTTCCATTACAGTTTTCTTACTGATACTGCTAACGACCATGTTTACCCTAAAGATCTTTTAAGAATCCTTGGTAGAGAACTTTATTCAGCAGCATCCCTTCTTCTAAATGTTCTTGTTTTCTATTAAACGTGCATCAAAAGAGCCCATAGATGTTTTTTTCCTTTTGATATGGGACATAAAATCTGAACCTGCTTTGATTAAATTGGAATTTCTCTTGTATTCCTCATTTTGATTATTGTAGCATGGCAAACATGTGTGCAAAGTGTTATGGTTTATTAGATCTGTGGAATCAAAGGAAATGATAGTCATCTTTGTAGAATCTTTTAAAAAATGTAATCACCACTTAAATGTAAGCCAACAATCAAATAGAATTAAAGTTCAGTTTGTCCTACGTCTTCAGTTTTAGATCTCTGTTTTCTCAGTGACGAGGAGGGCAGGTAAACAGCAGTTTCCTGGGGTAGGTGCAAGTAGGGAGCAGAAAGAAATTAATGCTATTTTCTACCCAAAAAGGGAGAATGGAACAGAGAAAATCATGAGCATTTTACTGGAGAATTACTGGGATAATCTCATGAGTCTTGAAGAATAAGTATCAATTGAAGAAAAGTTCTTGGGACAGAGGCATTCACAAAGGCATGGGGAC
This sequence comes from Panthera leo, assembly GCF_018350215.1. Classification (NCBI taxonomy): domain Eukaryota; kingdom Metazoa; phylum Chordata; class Mammalia; order Carnivora; family Felidae; genus Panthera; species Panthera leo. The sequence goes on along the minus strand of NC_056689.1, from coordinate 26,748,217 downwards.
ATGCTTTGTACTTTATGCTATGAGCAAGGAATTGCAGAAAACTAAGGTTGGCAAAGTCACTTGAGCATAAGGCATGCTCAATACTCATGACAAATTCTGTGGGTTTTTTAAAAATTCTTCTATGTTGATGGTAATCAAACAGGAAAGGAACTATCAGAATTATATTTTAGAAAGATAATTCTATCTTCACCTGGAGGGTGCACTAAAGAAAGGATGACAACTCTGGGGGACAATTGGGAGCCTATTTCAATGGTTCACATAAATGGACATTGAATTGAATTAATAAAGTGGATGTAAAGTCTAAGAAGGGGTTTTCAATTTAAGAGAGATTTGGGAGATAGAATGAATACATTTTGGTGACTGTGAATAGAGTGTGCACAGATTTGGAGGTGGTGGCAGTTAAATATTTCTGTTAAGCGCACACTATGTGCCAGGCACTCTTTCAAGTGTTTAATATACATATACATATATAATTCATAATTTATTTGTCATGTGAACTTTATTAGATACAATTATTATGCCTATTTTTCAGATGGGAAAATTGAGACACACGGAGATTAAATACATCATCCAAGATTACTCAGTTAATAAGCGACAGAGACAAATTTCAGGAATAGACCATTTGCTTCTAAAAAAAAAATATATATATATATATATACATATATATATATATACACATATATATATTTATATATATACACACACACACATATATGTTTCTAATCACCACTAACCATTAAGCGGATCTACCTAGGGAGAATATGGGGATTTAGGTATAGGTTACATTTAAAGTTCTTACAGTACATCCGTGTGTAAATGTCCAAGAGGTAATTGGAAATATGATAAAGGAACCACCAAAACATATCAAAGCTAAAGATAAAGGATATGGAATACCTCAGCATATGAGTGTTAATTGAAATCATAGATAGGTCCAAGAAATGATGCAGACTTCTATTGACCCAAATGAGAGAAGCAAGGAAGTTAAGATAGCTTAGTGGCATCAGGAATCTCTACATGTAGGCCCTTTCATAATATTAAAACAAATAGTTTATTGGCTCATGAACAAGTTTGGTTTTATACTTTGTTATGTACAAACTATTTGAAATAGTTATTTGACCAAAATATTTGAAAATAGGTGGTACACACCTGCACTCTAATTGCATTAATCTCAGACACTAACAGCTAATTTAAATAGGTTGAGAATACTTAATTAATTAAGCTATGATTAATATTTAGCTATGTCTCAATCTAGATTTGAACTACCAGAGTCGTCTCCCTTCTAAATCCAGCTGTAAACTCTCTAAACAAAGTTTTACTGTTGTTATAAGACAACTGGAAATAGCCATTTGTCTTTCCTGGTGAACAAACCTTTTAGACAATAAATTGCAAAGTCTGGGGCCATGGTATGTTAGATATCTGGACAGAGGAGCAGAATTGATACTTTATTTTCCTTGCTATTATAAAACTTCATTATCTAAATTCTTTACTGTTCCACAGCCCACCTTACTTCTTTGTCAATTCCAATAAAATAGGCATTCGTGAAGGCTGAGTTATAACTTGTTTGTATCATTACCAATAAAAGTTTACCCAATGGAGATATCCTAGCCTTCTATATACAGCTCAAAAGCTTTTCCATAAATTGAAATGGACATTGCCCATGAACCTGAGATAGAGCGAATCATTTTGTTAAATGAAAGGACAAAATTAAAAGCTATGAAATGTTAGAATCAACTAATCTTATTACTTGAGCTGCATTATCTGTACCATTGTTAAGGGACACTTTCCTTCCATGAAATAAGATTTTGAATAAGAATTCTATAAAATAAAAAAATAAGCATTTTCAATTTGCCAAATTTCTGGTACAGGATCAGCTACCTTGTCACTTCTGCTTAATTCAAACAAATGAACACAATCAGACATAATTACCAGATATCTTATAAGAGAAAAATTAAGAAATATGACATGATCCTAAGCAGAATCATGAAACAAAGAAAATACAAATACAAGTTTGAACAGATTATCTCTGTGGAATTGGTAGATTCATTCCTGAGAATCCTGAACATAAAGGGAGCCTAGCAAAGTATATTTTATCATCTCCTTTCAAAACAAAGTTTTTATTCTTCCTTTAAATTGCATATTTTCTTGTGCTCGCTTCAGCAGCACATATACTAAATTGCATATTTTCTGAAGAATTGAGGATAGGTTCAAAGATACCTTCTTAAGACAAAAGATTAGTGTTGTAGCCCAACATTTCCTAGGCCTTAATAACTAAATGTCATACATATAGTGTTACATTGACAGAAATAACTCAAATTCCACTGTCTTTCACAACTCTTGTAACTTCAGTTCTTATGGGAGTGTACAGGAAGTGTAGTCATATATGTTCAAAACAAGTATAAGTCTTCCAGCATTGCTACTTCTCTAGTTGGCCAACTCTTCTCTCTCGGTGATGCTGTGGTTCTATTAAGTAGTGAGATCTTCAGTTCTGCAGGGCTAGGGTCCAGTCCTTGCTCTAAAAAGTAACACAGTTCCCTAAAATGAATGACTACTTATCTTTTCCAGATGCCCAGTCAATGTTTTCCAAAGGTGAAAATTCTGACCTCTTGCTACCTAAGATGTTTCATTCCTAAGTGAGCTTGCCTTTGTCCCTCAAAGGCATTTATACCTTGATGTCTGTCCATTCTCCCAGAATGTTATCCTCTCATTTTTCTGTGACTTCTCTGCCCATGTTTTTTATGTCTCTTTTTCAGAGTATTGTTGAACAATATCAGAATATCTTGCTGATTTGATCATACATACAGCCACAGTTTTCGTTGAGATAGTAGATTATTTTACCTTAAAACCTGGATTTTGGAGGTAGACATAGAAATGAATTGAGTAAGTATGGTGTAGTTCCATAGGTAAAATAATTTAGGATTCAAAGTGCACAGGCATGGTGAAGTTAAGTGTAGGTGAGTAATAGCAAATGGGGTGGTCATGCTTAAGTAAAGATATGACCTGGGAGATTAATAAGAAGCCAATGCAAAGCATAGTACTCATGGTATCAGACCCATAGTAAGGAGTGTCTGTATGTTTTGTTTTGTTTTTTTTAATTTTTTAATGTTTATTTTTGAGAGAGAGACAGACTGTGAGCGGGGAAAAGGCAGAAAAAGAGGGAGACACAGAATCTGACCCAGGCTCCAGGCTCTGAGCTGTTAACACAGAGCCTGATGCAGGGCTCAATACCACGAACTGTGAGATCATGACCTGAGCTGAAGTCAGACACTTAACCATCTAAGCCATCAAGGTGCCCCTGTATGTTCTTGAACAAATAGTGCTAGAGGAAAATAGCTGCAACCAAATTTTCCAAGATGGTTGGCATGTGGAATACAAGCTACAAGACTGATGACATCATCTTCCTCTGAACTATTTTAGGCTGGGCATAAAAAATTGGCAATAGAATTTGAAAGGAAGCATGCTGTTAATTGCAAGTAACAAAATTTACTATCAATGATTTAAACCATAACAAGCATCCCAGATAATGGTTGTTCCAAGGTTTAATGATATTATTAAACTTGGATTCTTTCCATACTTCCCTCTATCATCGTCTATATCTTGTTGTGTGCTCTTGTAATCTCAGTATAGATGCAGCAGCCAGATTTCAAGTGTTTACACAACTACTTTTTAAGAAGCAAAGAATGAGATTTCCCTTTATATGACATGATCTTTTATTAAAGAAAAGAATCTTTTCCAGAATCACCCCAGCAGAAATTCCCCTACCCTATTGGTCAAGACTAGATCATGTGAAACACGCCTAGAGCAATCATTTATAAAGGATAATAGACCAATCATGATTCATCCCTCAAGGCTGGGTAAATTTCTGCCTGAATAAATTTAGGATTTAGTTATCAAGAAAGAATGGGAAAATGGCTATGGGACATTCAGCTCCTAATGTCTGCCATAGAAATCACTGTGGAAAATGAACCAATACATCGTTTCAATTCCTAAAGGAGAATATCTCAGACTTTCCTTTTCTTTTTTTTTTGTCTGCAATGACACAAATTCACATGCAGAACATATTTCTAATGCCACTTCACTGAACACTGTATTGATAAAGTGGGCTAATAGCTTGATTACTAGGAAACTAGTTTTAGCTCTCCTCTTTTCTTTCCCACTCCAGGAAGTGTATCAGAATGCAAGTGAATGAAAGCATATAATTAGAGGGATAACCTTCATGCAACTCTAATTTATGGCAAAACAGTAAATAATTCTCAAATTTCAGTATTTGAACTATTATTATTACCACCAAATTGTGGACCCTGTGACACATGTCACAAGTAATTGAAATGCAACAGTGTGTCTAGACCTCTAGGTTAAAAGCTTTGATCTAGAGGATAACCCCCTTCTTTTTTTTGTAGCCACTGTGTTTTGTTACTACATTGTTACATTTAGTGGACCTATGAATGTTCAAAATTGAAGGGTGAGGTTAAAGAGAGAAGAGAAATCTCTTGGCATGTGAGGTGGGCAACACACACACACACACACACACACACACCATAACAGCCCATTGACTGTTAGGCATATTGACTAATAAGCACTTAAAAACCAGGGTCTATAAGTACAAAGATTTACCAGTAAATTCAACAATTTCTGTCAGAAAAGTCAGTATTTCTTTTGGGTAGTTACAATTAAGATGCAGGAGGAGAGTTATTGTGTAATTACATTTGGGACTTGTTTCTGCAGGACAAGAGTTAGACTGGGGTATGCCATTCAGAGATTGTGTGAAGATTATTAACAGAGTGTTCAGGGATTAAAACAGAAAGGCTCCCCAACCAAAGAGAATAGGTACCTCACTGCAAAATAGTTCAAGTAAAATAAGAAGAGTGGGCTGGGAGATCTCAACCCCAAATGAGAAGAGACTTTTCACTAAATTATAAAACATGTCCTCTTTTTTTGAGAGCACTAGATGATTGAGAGCAGACGATTTGGAGTTATGTAGATTTGGTTTCAATACCAGCTTATCCCTTACTGCCTGTGTGACCACACACAAGACACTGAAATTCTCTGAATCACAGTTCTTCAATAAATGGGGAAAATGACACCTACCTCACAGAGTTGTCACTAGGATTTTAGATAGTATTTGTAAGCGTGTGGACTTGACCGAAATGTACAAAATGGAGGGGCACTATTATAATTTCATCTTTCCTCATTCTTTTGCTTTTTGCAATAACCATTAGGAAAGAAAGGTTGTTGTTTTCAAGCCCTTGATAATCATAGTAGTGCTAGTGAATCAGTGTATATACAGGGCATTGTGCTATGTATTTAATCTGTCCTTATGGCAATCCTATGAGGTAGACCATGCTTTTCCATTTAACAGAGGAAAAAACCAAGACGTAGGGAAAGAATTTATTTGAATTCATGTAGCTTGTCTCCAGAGCCCATAGTCTTAACCACTCAGCTCTGTTCTTTCCTCCCTTCCCCCTACACACACTCACACACCTATGGAGTCAACACTGACCCTGTGGGCTTTTTTTTTTTCATTTTTTTAAACTTTTTATTTTCATTACAGTTAGTTAACATGCAGTGTTATATTAGTTTCAGGTGAACAATTGTGATTCAACATTTTCATACATCACCCAGTGCTCATCATGACAAGTGCTCTCCTTAATCCCCATGATCTCTTTCGTCCATCCCCCTACCTCCCCTCTGGTAATCTTTCCTGGTAATTCTGATTTTTCTCTCTCATTCTTTTCCCTTTGCTTGTTTGTTTGTTTTTTAAATCCCACATATGAGTAAAATCATGTGGTATTTGTCTTTCTCTGACTGACTTATTTCACCCAGCATTATATTCTCTAGATCCATCCATGCCATTACAAATGGTAAGATTTCATTCTGTTTTATCGCCAAGTAGTATTCCATTTTATATTGTATATAAAATGTATATGTGTATATTTATACACACATACCTATGTCTTCTCTACCATAACTTCTGTATCCAGTCATCAATTGATGACACTTATTCCATTTCCATATCTTGGCTATTGTAAATTATGCTGCTATAAGCATAGGGGTGCATGTATCACTTTGCATTAGTTTTCTTGTGTTCTTTGGATAAATACCCAGTAGTGAAATTGCTGGATCATAAAGTCGTTCTATTTTTAACTTTTTGAGGACCCTCCATACTGTTTTCCACAGTGGCTCCACCAGTTTGCATTCCCACCAGCTGTGGAAGAGTTCTCCACATCCTCACCAAACCTTGTTTCGACTTTAGCCATTATGACAGGTGTAAGGTGATATCCCATTGTAATTTTTATTTGCATTTCCCTGATGATTAGTGATGATGAGCATCTTTTCATGTTTCTGCTGGCAATCTGGCTGTTTTTTTTGGAGAAATGTCCCTTCATGCCATCTGCCTATTTTTAATTGGATTATTATTTATTTATTTTTTGGTGTTGAGTTCTATAGATTCTTTATGTATTTTGGATACTAACCCTTTATCAGATATGTCATTTGCAGATATCTCCTCCCATTCCATAAGCAACCTTTTATTTTTGTAGATTATTCCCTTCACTGTGCAGAAGCTTTTTATTTTGATGTAGCCCCAATAGTTTATTTTTGCTTTTATTTCCCTTGCCTCAAGAGACGTATCTAGAAAGAAGTTGTTACAGCTGATATCAAAGAATTTACTGCCTGTGTTCTCTTCTAGGATTTTTGATAGTGTCAACTCTCATATTTAGATCTTTTATCCATTTTGAATTTATTTTTGTGTATGGTATAAGAAGGTGGTCCAGTTTCATTCTTTTGCATATATTACTGTCCAGTTTTCCCAGCACTGTTGAAGAGACTGTCTTTTCCCCATTGGATATGATTTCCTGCTGTGTCAAAAATTAATTGACCATATTATTGTGGATTAATTTCTGAATTTCCTCTTCTGTTCTATTGATCTACATGTCTATTTTTGTGCCAGAACTCTATTGTTTTGATTACTACAGCATTATAATATAATTTGAAATCTGGAATTGTGATGCGTCCAGCTTTGGTTTTCTTTTTCAAGATTGTCTTGGCTATTCCCAGTCTTTTGTGATTCCATACAAATTTTAGGATTCTTTGTTCTTGTTCTATGAAAAATGCTGTTGGTATTTTGATAGGGATTGTACTAATGTGTACATTGCTTTGGGTAGCATAGTCATTTTATCAATATTTGTTCTTCCAATCCATAAGCATGGAATATTTTCCCATTTGTTTGTGTCACCCTCAATTTCCTTCATCAGTGTTTTATAGTTTTTGTAGGGTACAGGTCTTTAACCTCTTTGGTTAGGTTTATTCCTAGGTTATCTTATTATTTTTTGGTGCAATCATAAATGGGATTGTTTTCTTAATTTCTATTTCTCCCAATTCATTTTAGTGCATAGAAATGCAACAGATTTCTGTACGTTGATTCTTCATCCTATGACTACTGAATTCATGTATTGGTTCTAGCAATTTTTTGGTGGAGTCTTTTGGGTTTTCTATAGAGAGAATCATGTCAATTGCAGGTAGTAAAAGTTTCACTTTTCTTTACCAATTTGGATTCCTTTTATGTATTTTTGTTGACTGATTGCTGTGGCTAGGTCTTTCAGGACTGTGTTTAATGCAATTGGTGAGAAGGAACATCTCAGTCTTGCTCTTGCCCTTAGGGAAAACCTCTCAGTTTTTTTCCCATTAAAGATGATCTTGACCGTGGGATTTTCATAAATGGCCTTTCCTATGTTGAGGCATATTCCCTCTCAACCTACTTTGTTGAGGGTTTTTACCATGAATGGATATTGAACTTTGTCAAATGCTTTTTCTGTGTCTATTGAAATGATTGTATGATTCTTATCATTTTTATTACTGATATGATGCATCATATTGATTGATTTGTGAGTACTGAACCACCTTGCTTGTGATGTGGGCTTTATTTTTTAAATTAACACAGAGGCTAAGATCACAGTGATTAAAAACCACATATGGCTTCCTACTTCTACTGCCTGCTTAATTCCAGTGCCTGGGGGATAGTTTAGATGCCTACTGCTTTGGGTTGGGGCTTGCTGCCAGTGAAGTTTCCGGCATTCCAAGCAGCTGGGAGGGCAACATGCAGCTGCTCTGAAATGTGTTTGAACTTCATCCCCTCAACGAGGAGACAGCTGTGCTTATCTATGGAGAGACTCTGGAAGATTGTTTTGCATTTTATAAGACACTCTAGGCAGGAGCAGAGTGATTTCTGATTTGAAAAGAGACTAAATTCAAGAAGAGAACTTTCTAGTATTTCCCCACTGTGGACACTTTCCCAAGCTCTGATATTCTCTCAGATACAAAGCTTGTGAGTCTTAAATAAATAGAAGACACTCGTTTTAAGGACACTTTGTTTTTCCTTAAGGTGCATTTTTTTACACCTGACATATTCCATGCCTCACATCTGAGGTAACAGCATTTTGTTGCTCCAGACTTCTGGAATAATTTCTGAAGCACTGTTTTGTCTCGTTACCTGCTGCCCTTTCTTTCTAGTGTGTGGATCAAACAATCATACCAGTTAATACTGCTGCTGCTTATCCTAGATTTAAACCACTGGCACAGTACATAATTGTAATGTCTGTAGGCCACAGCAGGCATGGGGCTGGGGTAGCACCTACATGTACCAGCTAAATGAGACTATGGGAAACAAAAGATATTAAAAAGGCACACAGGGTCCAGAAAACTCGCAGCTTTATCATATATTTTGTTGTAGCAGTTGTCAAAACCAGTCATGTTTTTATCAGAGCTCTTATTAGATGATTGTGAAATTAAGTTTTAATTAAAGCATAGAAGCCAATGCTATATTTCATAGAGTCATGATGAACCACGATCAAATCTTCAAAAACTCTGGAAAAGCTGGGTTACAAAAAAACCCTGCAACATGGGGCAGAATTTCAGATGTACTTCAACAAAACAATCAGGAAACTGATATTTTGTTTAAAATCAGAAAACCACATTCCATATATAAGTATACACAATGTGCATGCTTATGTATATAAGAGATAATTTAAAGTTTATTTATGAACACTTTTTACTTCTGTAGCCTTCATTTTCCTAACAAAATACCAGAATTTTTCTGGAGAAGGATAGGCATGTTTGACAGGATATTAAAGATCCTAAGTATGTAAAAGCTATAAGAGTTAAAACAGCAATCACTATCCCATATTTTATTTTACTAAGAATAGAGGTAGAGAGTATAAGAATGCAACTGATTTCTGTACATTGATTTTGAAGCAACAGGAAGACAAATAAAGAAACTGATCCCATTCACAATTGCACCAAGAAGCATAAAATACCTAGGAATAAATCTAACCAAAGATGTAAAAGATCTGTAGGCTGAAAACTATAGAAAGCTTATGAAGGTAATTGAAGAAGATATAAAGAAATGGAAAGACATTCCCTGCTCATGGATTGGAAGAATAAATATTGTCAAAATGTCAATACTACCCAAAGCTATCTACACATTCAATGCAATCCCAATCAAAATTGCACCAGCATTCTTCTCGAAGCTAGAACAAGCAATCCTAAAATTCATATGGAACCACAAAAGGCCTCGAATAGCCAAAGTAATTTTGAAGAAGACCAAAGCAGGAGGCATCACAATCCCAGACTTTAGCCTCTACTACAAAGCTGTAATCATGAAGACAGCATGGTATTGGCACAAAAACAGACACATAGACCAATGGAATAGAATAGAAACCCCAGAACTAGACCCACAAACGTATGGCCAACTAATCTTTGACAAAGCAGGAAAGAACATCCAATGGAAAAAAGACAGTCTCTTTAACAAATGGTGCTGGGAGAACTGGACAGCAACATGCAGAAGGTTGAAACTAGACCACTTTCTCACACCATTCACAAAAATAAACTCAAAATGGATAAAGGACCTGAATGTGAGACAGGAAACCATCAAAACCCTAGAGGAGAAAGCAGGAAAAGACCTCTCTGACCTCAGCCGTAGCAATCTCTTACTCGGCACATCCCCAAAGGCAAGGGAATTAAAAGCAAAAGTGAATTACTGGGACCTTATGAAGATAAAAAGCTCTGCACAGCAAAGGAAACAACCAACAAAACTAAAAGGCAACCAACGGAATGGGAAAAGATATTTGCAAATGACATATCGGACAAAGGGCTAGTATCCAAAATCTATAAAGAGCTCACCAAACTCCACACCTGAAAAACAAATAACCCAGTGAAGAAATGGGCAGAAAACATGAATAGACACTTCTCTAAAGAAGACATCTGGATGGCCAACAGGTACGTGAAAAGATGCTCAACGTCGCTCCTCATCAGGGAAATACAAATCAAAACCACACTCAGATAGCACCTCACGCCAGTCAGAGTGGCCAAAATGAACAAATCAGGAGACTATAGATGCTGGCGAGGATGTGGAGAAACGGGAACCCTCTTGCACTGTTGGTGGGAATGCAAATTGGTGCAGCCACTCTGGAAAGCAGTGTGGAGGTTCCTCAGAAAATTAAAAATAGACCTACCCTATGACCCAGCAGTAGCACTGCTAGGAATTTACCCAAGGGACAGGAGTACTGATGCATAGGGGCACTTGTACCCCAATGTTTATAGCAGCACTCCCAACAATACCCAAATTATGGAAAGAGCCTAAATGTCCATCAACTGATGAATGGATAAAGAAATTGTGGTTTATATACACAATGGAGTACTACATGGCAATGAGAAAGAATGAAATATGGCCCTTGGTAGCAACATGGATGGAACTGGAGAGTGTGATGCTAAGTGAAATAAGCCATACAGAGAAAGACAGATACCATATGTTTTCACTCTTATGTGGATCCTGAGAAACTTAACAGAAACCCATGGAGGAGGGGAAGGAAAAAAAAAAAAAAAGAGGTTAGAGTGGGAGAGAGCCAAAGCATAAGAGACTCTTAAAAACTGAGAACAAACTGAGGGTTGATGGGGGGTGGGAGGGAGGGGAGGGTGGGTGATGGGTATTGAGGAGGGCACCTTTTGGGATGAGCACTGGGTGTTGTATGGAAACCAATTTGACAATAAATTTCATATATTGAAAAATAAATAAATAAAAAATAAAAAATAAAAAAAAACTTGAAAGAAAGCTATTGAGGAAAAATAAAAGAAAATGCTACTTACAAAAAAAAAGAATAGAGGTAGAGAAAAATAACTACTTGACTTTGTTTGAATGATAGTTCTTTGATTAAATGAGAGTGCAGACATATGAATTTCCTTTTAACACACACAATATTATACTCACAGAAACGAAAAGGTAAGGAGTATGAAATTGTATGAATGAAACCATGGCATGTTGTAATTGGGGAGACAAGTTTGCTCAAGAAAAATATCTCATCTTGCTAGTTATGGTTACTATTGTTCTCAGAACCTTTCTTTACCAAAGAGATTTTGACTATGCATTTAGAACTCAGTTTAAGCAATGGGAGACAATTTGCAGACTCTTGGCAAGCCATAATCTACTTTTGGTGTGTGAGCTACTTTCATGGCTTCATCTTTTTTATTTCTTTTAGTACAAGGAATACTAACAGTTCATGCTGCTGCTGTTGAATTGAGGATTACCTCATAATAATCAAGCTCCTGTATTAAATTTTATGTTTGAAACACCTGGAATAGTTTCTGTTTTCCTCACTGGACCCTGAATGATACTTTCACTTAAAGGATTGTAATAAATGGAACTGGCCTCATGCTAATTTGAGAAAGATGGGGTGTGTGTGTGTGTGTGTGTGTGTGTTGGGATGAGAAAGAGCTATAATACTTGTCTCTTCACCTCTTGTCAAAAAATGCTCTTTTGGGGGTGCCTGAGTGACTCAGTCAGTCAAGCATCCAACTCTTGGTTTTAGTTCAGTACAATCTCATGCCTCACGACATTGAGCCCCTTGTCAGGCTCTGCACTGAGCGTGGAGCCTGCTTAAGATTCTCTCTCTCCCCCTCTCTCTCTCAGCCCCTCCCCTGCTCATGCTCTCTCTCTCTCTCTCTCAAAATATATTAAAGCAAACAAACAAAAAACAAATTTTCTTCTGCTCTTCCTGGATTTTCAAACATGGGTAGAATTTGTCTTCAGTTTTGTTCCATCAGTCTCCAAATTCTGTCGTATTATTTACCAGGTCATTTTAAAAACCTATAAAAGCCATACCTTAATTATGCACATGTGTACATGTATATGTAAAATCCTACCTTAGTGTGTTATAAATGCTATTACACTTACTCTTAAAAACCAACTCCAAAATGTATTTTTATTATAATTACACTGAAAGGAAACAAAAACTCAGAGAAGCTGATTAATTTCTTCTCAGGCTATATATTTAAGGTCTGTCAGAATTAGGGTTCAAACATACATTGTCTACTATAAAACCAATGTTTTATTTTTGAGCTAATAGATGAATTACTTATTGATATATTACAATAAAATTATTTAGAGTAATATTAATCTAAATGTGGGAATTTTGAATTCTCTGACAAGTATGTCTTTCAACAGATTCATGTTTAGAGTTTTAAACATAAATAATGATCAACCAAAGTATGGAAAAAACCCAAATGTTTATTGACTGATAAATAGATTAAAAGATGTGATATATATATATATATATATATATATATATATATATATATGTATATATACACACACAATGGGATAATAGTCATCAAAAAGAATGAAATCTTACCATTTGCAATACTGTGGACGGAACTAAAATGTATTATGCTAAGAGAATTAATTGAGTAAGAGAAAGGCAAATATATGATTTCATTCATATGTGGAATTTAAGAAACACAACAGATGAACATAGAGGAAGGGAAGGAAAAATAAGAGAAAAACAGGGGAGTATACCATCAGAGACCCTTAAATACAGAGAACAAACTGAGGGTTGCTAGAGGAGTAGGTGGGTGTGTTAGGTTAAATGGGTGATAGGCATTAAGGAGGGCACTTTTGGGGATGAGCACTGGGTGTTGTATGTAGGTGGTGAATCACTGGGTTCTACTCTTAAAACTAATACAACACTGTATTTTACTAACTTGAGTTTAAATCAATTAATTAAGCAAAATAAATAATGATAAGCATGATTAGATTAAGGATTTTGTCCCATTCCTAGATGCCAAAAACTTTGTTTTATGGAGCTTGCATATGGTACATATGGGAAATATTGTTTTGGGGTGGAATAAAAATGGATAAGTGAAAGAGTGTCTATCTTTGGAAAACTTTTGCATATAGTTTCTTTACTTACAGCTCCACAGCTTATATAAATATTACTTCAACTAATTTATTTGCATGGCAAGTATCTCCTATAGTTTGTCTCAAGCAATTAGACAGGATGAGGAAGACAGTATTATGTTTTCTACATGGATCTTATTGCCTTATGATGACTCTAATATTAGATGAAATACAGATTTCTGTAACAACATATAAAAAGGTGATTACTCCAGGTATCATTGACTGCTTCCCTGAAAAAATGATATTAATGTTAAACCTAACGGGAAAAGGAGAGTCTCCCTGATGAAAAGAGAAGAGGTTATTTCCAAGCAAATGAAATGGATTCTGAACAGGCTTGGGGGTGAGAAAAATTGGTGGCGTATTTAGAAGCTAAAATATTTCAATCTAGTTTAGTTTCATTTTATGGCTGGGATACATAATATAAAAGCAAAATAAAATTGATTAAGCAGAATGAAACTTAGATTAGTTAAAACTTTGTAACTTGTAACAAAAAGTTTAGAATGAAGACAAATTTTAAAGACCAATGTAAACCCAATGTAAAGTCCAATGTAAAATCAATGTAAAATGAATGGAATTTTTTGAGAGGTAATTTTTGCATTATTGTAGAAAATGGACCAGAGAAGAGGGAGAATACAAAGGTGGAGCCCAGAAACATATTGCAGTTGTCCAAGTTAAAGATAACGACCTGCTCTAGGGTGGTTATTGTAGAGAAGCAAAGACATTTTAAGGATTAGATGAGGGCTGTGGTCATGGACTAGATGTGATTGGTGAAGGAAAATGATGAGTCAAAGGTGATTTTTGTTTTTTGCTTAGGCAGTTGACTGGTTGATGTTTCTTGGTTAAGGTAAGGAATTTTAGAGCTCAGATGATGAAATTTTGAGAACCATAATCTTTAGCAAGTTAATGGTAATCGTAACCTTGGAAATTCATGAGTGGACTTATACTGAAGTATAAGTATGCTCCAAGTATAAGTATGCTCCACCAACAGCAAGTAGAAAAGCCAGATAAGAGACATTTAGAATAAGCACGAAATATTTAACATGGCTGTATTTGGACCTACCCCACCAAAAAACAAAAACAAACAAACAAACAAACAAACAAAAGGAAACAAAAGCAATATTCAAGGAAAAAATTGCCTAGAATTTTCCCTAATTGACCAGATCAACTCACAAATTCAAGAAGCTCAGTGGATCCAAACCAAGATGTGAAAGAAAAAAAATCTGACAAGGTACATCGTAGTCAAACTGCTGATGAAAAAGAAGTCAGCTAGTATCTTAAAAGCAACCAGAGAGGAAAGACCTGTTTTCTTCAAAGCAAATTCATGAAAACTTATAACTGCCTTCGCAAAAGAAATTATGGAATCTTGAAGAAAATGGAATGATTTCTTTAAGGTGGAAGAAAACAAATGCCAGTCTAGAATTCTATTAAGAATAATATACTTTAGAAATAAGTCTAAAATGAAGATCCTTTAAGAAAAATAAAAACTGATGGAACTTCACACCATCAGGTCATTTAAAAAAGAAATACTAAAGGTAATTTTGTATGTAGAATGATAGTTTTTAAAATGGAAACATGGAAATGCAAGGGGAAAACTGTACATATGTGAGAAAATAAAAATAAATTCTGACTGTACAAAGTAAATTACAATTGCCATATTGAGTTTAAGATATGTTTAGAAGTAAAATTCAGGATGACAATATTATAAAAATTGAAATGAGTAAGGGGAATTCGAATTTTCTATATGCTAGTATTACAGAAGAATGATAAAAGTAACACTTTATACTAAACCTTAGTAAACCAAAGGATGTTTTCATCTTTAGACTAACTAAAGTAGTGAAAATATGAACTGAGGAGGTACTAAAGAGGGAAAATAGAAAAATATAAAATATTTCATTAGCCCAAAAGAAACAAGAATGATAAAGATAAATAATACATAAATATGTCAAATAAAATATGAATAGTAACATAGTTATAAACATAACCTGACTTAGTAATTATTTTACATAATAGGTGAATGAAGGAGCCAGTAAAGGACTACAATTTCTAAACTAGAATAGGAAAACACCATACAATACTTAAAAAAGAAACATATATTAAATGTAAGGATGAATAAAAGTAGAAAGTAAAAGATTTAAAAAAGAGATGTGCTTTTCAAACACTCATCAAAAGGCTGTTGATAGAGTAGAAATCAAGACATAATTACTACACATGAAGAAGAGGATTTCATAGTGATGAAGACGTCTTTTTAAGAAGACTGTAGCATAATTATAAATCTCTATGAACCCAAAACTATAATGTAAAATGTATATACTTTAAAAAATTTGACAAAACTCGACTTTGCTTCTTACCATATTGTAGTAACTGAGACTGGGCTTTACTTGATACCCTAAACAACTACAATACTGAATGAAATATATATTACAACTATTTTCCTATTTTCAGATAGATACTGGAAAATAAGTGTTAGAAGACTGTAAGTCCTGAGAGAAGGGAAAAAACATCCCAGATTAACTACATCCCAGATTTCTTCCTGGAAACAATTTGTGGACTGCAGAAATGTTGCAAGAAACAAGACCAAAATACAAACAAAACAAAGGAAAACAAACAAACAAAGAAAGAATTGTATTTCTATATATTAACAATGAAAAATCAAAGAATAAAATTTCAACATAAATTTTGTAGTAACATCAAAAATGAAACATGAAGGGAAAATTTATTATCATATATGCAAGATTTTTAAACTGAAAACTACAAACTCATGTTGAGAGATATTAAGCACTAAAAATGGAGAGCTGTACTATGTTCATAGATTGAGAGTCAGTATTGTTAAGTTGAGATTTCTATCCAGATTGATCTATATATGAAACATAATCATAATTGATATCTCCACAGACATTTTTGTAAAATTTATGAAGCTGATTCTATAAATTATATAGGAATCCAAATGACTGAAAACAGTCAAATCAATTGTTAAAATATATATATATATATATATATATATATATATATATATATATATATATAATGTATTTTATTTCAAAACTTGATATAAAGTTATAATATTCAAAATGTATGGTACTGGTGTAAAGACAGAAAATAGATATGGAAATAAATTGAAAGTCCAGAAATAGACCTATACATATACGGTCAATTTAATTTGACAGTGGTTTCAAGATAGCTTAAAAAAGAAGAGAAAAAGATTTTCACCAAATGGTACTTGAAGAACTGGATATCCATATTAAAAAAACAAGTGTATTACATCACTCCACAAACAAAATTCAATACAAAGTTGGCCATAACCTTACACATAAATCTAGCACTTCAAAAATCTAGAAGAAAACATAAAAGAAAATTTTGGTAAATTTGTGGTAGCCAAACATTTTTGGACAGGAAAATAAGTTATTAACCATAAAGGGAAAAAAAACTGATTATTGGACTTTACCAAATTTTAAATCTGAGCTTTTTGAAAGGCTCAGTTAAGAAAATGAAAAGAAAAATTGCAGACTGGGAGAAAATATTTGTATTTCATATATTTGACACAGGACTTAATGTAGAATATATAAAGAACACTAAAATTGAATAGAAAGAAACTGAGGCAAAAATATTTAACAGATATTTCATTAAAGAAAAAAATGTGAATGTTATCAAGTACCCTAACATATCCCCAATATAATTAATAGAGAAAAGCAAACAGAAAACACAGTGACATTACATTTCACTTTATACTCATTAGAATGTCTAAAATTTAAAAAGATAGAAATTACAAAGTACAGCGAAGGAGGTAGAGTAATTTGTAACTCCCCTATCATTGCTGGTGGGAATTGAAAACAGGAAAATAGCTTTGGACAACAGTTTGATAATTTCTTAGGAAGTTAAACATACACTTAAAATACAACATAGCAGTTTTACTTCTAGATATTTTCCCAAGAGAAATAAAAACTTAAGCTATGAAATAGTGCAAGAATGGCCATAGCAGCTTTATTTATAATAATAAAAGATTGTTGGGGCGCCTGGTTCACTCAGTCAGTTAAGTGTCTGACTCTTGATTTCAGCTCAAGTCATGATCCCAGGGTCATGGGATTGAGTCCTGCTCTGAACATGGAGCCTGCTTGGAATCCTCTCCCTCTCTCTCTCTCTCTCTCTCTTTCTCTCTCTGTCTCTCCTTCTCTCTCTCTCTCCCACTGTCCCTCTCCCCAACTTGTGTCTGCTCTAAGAATAATAATAATAATAATAATAATAATAATAAAACTGTTAACAAATCAAATGGATTAAAAGTTGTGGTATACATATAAAATTTAATATTCCTCGATAATAAACAGAATAGACTCCATGATACATGTAGCAATATGGGTTAAGCTTACAAATATAGTGCTGAGTGTAATAGGCAAAACACAGGAAAGGACATACTTTAGAATTCTATTTACATGCAACTCTAGAAAAGTTACATCGAATCTGTAGTGATACAAAGCAGATCAGTGGTTGCTTGATAGCTGGGATAGGAATTCCAGGCTTGATTGATAAGAGGCTCATGGAAACTTGCTGACATAACACAATATTGGTTTAACAATACTGAAATTTACATTCTTTTCTTGTGTACCTGGCACATACCAAGTTTAAGCATATGTTGGGTCATAAAAAAGGCCTAAACAAATACTAAATTTCTGAAGCCATTCAGTTTGTTCTCCATTTACAATAGTATGTTAGGTGAGAAATCAGTAATAAAAAGAAAAATAAGAAATCCTCTCTTACTAGAAAATTAAAAAATAATAATAAAATAAACACCTCATCCATTAGGCAACTAAGTAATAAGTGATAAAAAATGATGGGGCGCCTGGGTGGCTCGGTCGGTTAAGCGTCCAACTTCGGCTCAGGTCATGATCTCATGGTTCGTGAGTTCGAGCCCCGCATCGGGCTGTGTGCTGACAGCTCAGAGCCTGGAGCCTGTTCCGATTCTGTGTCTCCCTCTCTCTCTGCCCCTCCCCTGTTCATGCTCTGTCTCTCTCTGTCTCAAAAATAAATAAACATTAAAAAAAAATGGGAAACATTCTCCCTGAGGTAGAAGATGAATCAAAGACACCTGTAATCACCACTTCTCACTGTTAGTTCTACCTAGTGGAATAATACAAAAGAAAAAAAAAAAGACAAAATAAGCAAAAAGAAGACATGTAATTGTTAGTATTTATAGATGACATGCTTGTATACATAGAAAACCAAAAGAATCTAGAAAAATATAAAAGAATAATTAAGTGAATTTTGCAAGGTCTCCAGATGCAGGATAATATTAACAGAGGACAGTATATTTAGCTTCATTAGTTATCAGTGAAGTGCCAGTTGAAATCTCAACTATAAACCTGCCAAAATGGCTAAGGAGAAAAATAGGAGGAAAAAGTGTAAGTGATAATATAGAGCAATTGGACCTATCATGCTGGTAAAAGTATAAATTGGCAGGAGTACTTCCACTTTTTATGTGCAAGTATCCAATAAAACTGAACATGTGTATTTCTATGATTCTGTAATTGTGGTCTCAGGTATATACCCACAAAAATTCATATATTGGTTCATCAAAATACATGTAACAGAGTATTCATGAATTGCTATTCATAATAGCCCTAAACTACCTTAAAGTCCATCAACAGTAGAATGGATAAATAAGCTACGATGTTTTTACATAGTATATCAGAATGAGAATTAATTGACCTTATAAATGAAATTTGATTGAAAGAAGCCTGATATACAAGGTTCTATATTGAATTATTTAATATAAATGTTATATATTTAACATATATATTAGAGAATATGTATTGTATATAAGTATATTTAAAGTATATATAATTATATTTAACAAATACATCAATATCAATATTACGTATAAGTATTATATACTTATATATGTATATATGTATACATATGTATATATTTAATCTAGATTGTGCACAATATGTTTAATTATGCATAATATATATTATATATTATATCAACATCTATTAGAAAAAAGAAAAATTATTCATATCAAAATAAATTGCTTGAGAAGTGAAAAAATAGCATCAGAGAGTATAGCAAACCTTTAAAAGGCTGCGTTTTAAGATAGGATTTTATGAACATTTAAATACTACAGTGAAACTGTCCGTAAAAAGGAACAGGATAAAGATGCAGTAGTATAAAAGAATTAATGAATTAATAATTGTGCACAGTTGCCAAGAAAGCAGGAAGAAATAAAATCTAGAGCAGAGTGAGAAGTATTGGTTATCAGCAGAAAAAGAGATCATTCTTTTATTTTAATGGAAATTGCTAAGAATAAAGGTTAAATTCAAGCAGGTTCATTTTGCTGCTTCTATTTTTGTTTCTGATTCATTGTTGCTATTGTTTGCTTCCTTCCTTATTTGTTTTATATTTATTTTAAGTGAAATATTCTGCAGAGCAAGTTAGAATATGAAGTGCTAAAAGTTTGATGAGAGTAGACGTTTGAAACAGTGTTTGGGTACAATGAGTGCAATAATTGGCTAAGGACATAGCACAGCTATGTCAGCTCCAGGCTGGTGTCTGTCGACTTATCTAGAAACTCATTTGCCCAAGGAGGGAATTTTCCAGAAGTAGTAGAGAGCCACCTATGGATCAGTGCTAGGGACATAGACAATTCTCTTCTACTAGATGTTTGTAGCGGAGAGAAATGAGCTACGAAATACTAGTTGGGGCCAATAGAGGGATTAAAATGGTAGAAGGATGATCAAGAGAGATTTGAAAAATAGTAGGAATGTGAAAAGATCTGTGGACTAGAAGTCCTTGCATGAATTGGAAAACTGATGCCGTTTAGATTTTTAGCTTCACACAACCTAGTTTTTCCTTACCTTTGGTCGTGCATGAGATGAGTGTAGGATCTAGGGCGAAGGCTGGCATTTCCTTGCTCTCAGCCCAGATTTCTAGCAGCCATGATCAAAATGTCAGGTTGAATTCTCTCAGTAGATGTCAATGGACAGGGCAGACCTCAGTGCCCTGTCTGATGCCGCAGAGAAGAGAAAGCACAGGTTGAAACACTGGATGTTGAGAGAACCATGCCAAACCCTGCCCACTCCTGCTAGTTCTTCTTAGGAAAAAATATACTAATTGTTCTGAATTTGTGGAACTAGTGCCCGGGCTGTAATCATTATAGAAAATTAGTTCTTCAGCTAAGCATTTACCTTTAAGTCAACATGGTTGCAGGATAGCTAATCATTAGTATTGCCAACCATATTTTTATAACAAGATATTTCAAATAGCATTAAAAGGCATTCTGAGTAGCCACCTCAATTGGTGTCATGTTTGTGATTATTTCCTTTTTCTTTAAATGTTTATTTTTTGAGAGAAAGAGAGAGAGAGAGAGTGGGAGAGGGGCAGAGAGAGAGGGAGACACAGAATCTGAAGCAGGTTCCAGACTCTGAGCTGTCAGCACAGAGCCCAACACAGGGCTTAAATTCATGAACCACAAGATGATGACCTTAGCCGAAGTCAGAAGCTTAGCTGACTGAGCCACCCTGGTGCCCCTGTGATTATTTCCTTTTAAATTGATGCATAATATTTTTGGCCTAGAAGATGTGCTTTAGAAAAAAAAATTAGCTTTGAAAATGCTTTTTGACAGGACAATATTACAACCAAATAAATGTCATATTTCATTTTATGTCTGACTGTCTCAGTAGTGTTAAATTTCTTTAGTTATTCCATGCATTGATTTTCTCCCCTTTCAACTTAAGTCGTCCTTTTCTGTTGTCATGTTCTTTTTTTTTTTTTTTTTTTAAATTTTTTTTTTTTTCAACATTTTTTATTTATTTTTGGGACAGAGAGAGACAGAGCATGAACGGGGGAGGGGCAGAGAGAGAGGGAGACACAGAATCGGAAACGGGCTCCAGGCTCCGAGCCATCAGCCCAGAGCCTGACGCGGGGCTCGAACTCACGGACCGCGAGATCGTGACCTGGCTGAAGTCGGACGCTTAACCGACTGCGCCACCCAGGCGCCCCTCTGTTGTCATGTTCTAATGGAGAGTTGGCAAAGGACAAACTTACTGTGTGAATCCTATCGTTGGCCCTTTGGAATAACTTTTCATATTCAAAGTGGAGCCACCTTCTCAATTTAATTATAAGCTTGACAATTTCAATTTGGATATGTAACTCCGTTTTGACTAGCCTTAACAAAGTCCCTAATTTGATTTTCCCATTAAGCCAGCTTGACTGTTTAGCATTTTTGAATGCATCAAAATGCTTTCAATACAGGCTATTCTTCTAAAAAGCTGTTCAGAAACAAAAGAATATGTTATACAAGTATTGGGATGAAATTAGGTCCTCAAGAGAGAGGTTCAGGAAAATCAAAAACATATTGAATTGGATGATGTATTTTTGCTAACAAATATATATTTAAGCCTTTCCAGTGATGCATAGCTACCATGTTAGATCAACCTAGAGATGAAAATGACACTTGTTAAGTTATAAAGACTATAAAAATTTTTAAGGTTTTTTTAAACATTTTTTTAATCTTTATTTATTTTTGAGAGAGAGAGAAGCAGGCTCCAGGCTCTGAGCTGTCCACACAGAGCCTGACGCGGGACTCGAACCTATGAACTGTGAGATCATGACCTGAGCTGAAGTCAGACACTTAACTGACTGAGCCACCCAGGTGCCCCCAAAATTTTTAAGTGTTTCAAAAATATATTTATGCTCTTATTTGTCATCTACCAACGCACATATATAATGCCCTTTCACATTACCTATGGTGAACTTATTTCTGAATAATTTAACTGAGAACTTTAAAATTAAGTAAGGGTGAAATAGTACCTGAAGGGGTAGGGGACCAAATCCTGGGTTGTTTGTTTGTTTTTAAATCATTTTCTTTTGTTCTTTTGTTTTTTATCATGGTTAGTGTATTCTTTAATCTCTCTCCCCTATTCCCTCCATCCCCTTTGGTAGCCATCACTTCGTTCTCTATAGTTAAGAGTCTGTTTCTTGGTTTCTCTCTCCCTCTCCCTTTTTTTCTTTCTTTGTTTTGTTTCTTAAATTCAACACAAGAGTGAAATCATATGGTATTTGTCTTTTTCTTACTGGCTTATTTCGCCCAGTATTATACTCTCTAACTCCATCCATGTTGTTGCAAATGGCAATATTTCATTCCTCTTTATGGCTGAAAAATATTCCCTTGTGTGTGTATGCATATTCATGTATATATATGTATGTGCATATGTGTATATACATGTATGTGTATATACATATACATATTATATTTCCTTTATCCATTCATCTCTGGATAGACACTTGGGCTGCTTCCATATCTTGACTATTGTAAATAATGCTGCAATAAACATAGAGGTACCTTTATCCCTTTGAATTAGTGTTTTTGTATTTTTGGTGTAATTACCCAGTAGTGAGATTCCTGGATTGAAGGGAAATTTATTTTTAACTTTTTGAGAAGACTCCATACTGTTTTCCACAGTGGCTGCACAGATTTGCATTCCTACCAACAGTGCAAGAAGGTTCCTTTCCCACCACATCTTTCCCAACACTTATTTCTTGTGTTGTTGATCTTAGCCATTCTGACAGGCGTGAGGTGGTATCTCATTTTAGTTATGATTTGCATTTCCCTGGATGAGTGATGTTGAGTATCTTTTCATATTGTCTATGGGCCACCTGTATGTCTTCTTCGTATAAATGTCTGTTCACGTAATTGGATTATTTGGTTTTTTGTGGGGGTATTGAACGGTCTCAGTTCTTTTCCAATCCTAGATTCTACTGCCAAGGCAAACAAATTAATTTAATTTTATTTGACAATCAGAAAAAAAATTGGTTTGTATTTACACTATGACACATTTTAAAGATTAAATAATGTCATGCAATTCTATGTCCTAGAATCTATAATACAATTTGTTTATGTTTTTTATCTTCTTGAAATCTACATTTTAAAATTTAAAAATGTTCTATTAAAAAATAGTGTTAATCTAAAAGTTTTTAAATTTTTTGGAGCCTATGAGGAAGACTGACTATTTCTATTTGCTATTTCAAAATAAAAAGTGCTTCTTAGAAAATGATGGAGTACAAACATTATCAAACCACCATCCTAATAAAATACGTTGGCAAGTAAGATAACTTCTTTTTTCCTAGTACCAGTATACATTAAAAAATTCTATAACTGTCATGGAATCAGGCTGGAACACTGGCGGAAAAACCAAGCGGCACTCAGAGACCTCGGTGGATTGGAGTTTTATTTAACACCGGTGGGCTCAGAGGAGACCGATTCTCCAAAGATCTGAGCCCCGAATGCGAGCGGGAAGGGTTATTTATAGTTACCAGCCTCCATATTTGTGTGTGTGTGTGTGTGGGGGGGGTGGTTTTCGCTCGCACAGCAAACAAAGGAAGAAGAACCAGGAGGAGGGGTCTCTAAGGCAGAGACTAGAGTTTGTTTTAGTCCAATCAATCATCTTTGGTGTACTTTATCCACTTCTCCAACATTCCCCGTTTTGATGCCTTTTATAAAAAACTTAGTAGGCATCACCTTTCAGTTTTACAGGTTGGTACTCTCAGAAGGCTAAGATATGTGCAGTAGTTTGGCAAGCAGAAGTGTTTTCTATAAAATGTATCATGGCATTCAGTATACAGGGGCCGATGGATACAAGTAAAATTATGGAGAGGAGGGGCCCCGCCAGGGCAGGCAGCCAGGATGCCCAATCTGTGAGATCCTATCCTTTCCATTGATTGATATTTTCCTGTTGTCTATGTTGAATTCTTTCCTTGAGCTCCTTAACCTTAGCTGGAACTGTTCCTGACAGGTTTACAAAATAGCAACATCCCTCTCCCTCCCCAAGAAAGATGCAAGTCCCTCCTTTTTCTGAAGTGAGGAGGTCAAGGGCTTGCCTATTTCGGAGGGTCACTGCCACCAGAGAGTTTATTTGGCTTTGTAAGGTTACCAGAGAATCCGCCATCTGTTCCATGTCTCCATTTAGCTCTTGTGATATAGTCCTTCTGATGAACCTATACCCCTTATTCCAGTTTCTATTCCTGTCACAATTCCTGCTCCAATCAGAACGGGTAGCAGGATTTCCTGTTTAGTCTGGGATTTGGGGCTAAAGGCTGTTAGGAGCTGATCTCCAGTGTATATGGATATCTCTGGGGTTAGGAAGACGGAATAACATATCTGAGTCCAGTCGGCCTTTAAGCATCAGTAGGCGAAACTAGAACATAGAACACCCCAGGGGTTGAACATAGGGTTGTATTCCTCTTTAAGGTTATATTTCTTCCGTATAGAGAGGTACCATTCATATCTTCAGGGACTGTACAGATTAGATTGTTGGCATTTGTGAGACGGATCCCAGTGGCCAGGGGTCCAATTAAGACAGAAGTGTTGGTTTTGAGATTTTTAGGAACTTCCCAGGTCAAAGGGATAGGAGTGGCTAAGTAAGCCCTCAGGCTGAGGGGCAAGCACATCCAGTAGGTTTGGGTGTGATTATCTATTTTATGGAGGACTTGTAGAGTAATGTTAGTCCAACGCTGGAGTGGGGAATTGGTAAGCATCTGATTGAGGGCTGAAAACTTCAAACCCTGGTAGGCTGCCATGGGAGTGGTCGCCTTTATGGCTTATATTACCTTGTCCTGGGTATCCTTTATAACCTTTTGAAGGGCCCTGTCCTGCATCCCTTCCCCGTCCAAGATCCCCCATTGAGGAAGGTAAGTGTAGCAAGCTTCCCTTTCTGGAGGCTTTGTTGTGACGTGGGTTCCTGACATTTTGGGTTATCTCTACAGTCCAATACTTAGTCCTTGGGGCACTGGGTGACTAACAGAGAGTGGGTGTTTTTCCCTTGTAGCTATCTTTGTGGAAGGAGGTGAAGGCGCTGAACACCCTTGACCCCTTTATTGTCATATAACAGTCCTGGGGGCAAAGTGGATAAGCGGCAGTTGTGAAGGTGAGAGAGGTTATCACAATATGCAGGCAATACTTAATAATCCTCCCATCCAGAGGAGGTATGTGAGACACAGCATGCATCTTTTGTCCCATGTCCAGCTTGTTGGTGCAATCTCTATCAGCCAAACAGTAAGAAGTAAGATCAGGGCTATGACACCAGTGAGGGGCAAGGGCTGGCAAAGTTGCATCCAAACCCCTGGGCTCGGTCCACATGTTGATTTCTCAAGCTTCTGCCATAAGCGGGTTGACTGGATCTGGGTCACTTCTCCAGGTTGAGGGTTCCTCTGATTTGGCATTCTTAGCTCTGGAGTGATGGACCCATGGGGTGATACCTGAAACTGAATCTGCTATTTAGTTGTATGTCTGTAAAGTCCACCTCCAAGTCTTCGAAAGGGGCAGGTTTCTGATAATTGTCAGATCAGGTTTAGTGAAGATATGGTTTGCATATTTAGAGATCCATCCTGTTTTCCAGTTGTTTAAATAATCATATGCCCATGGGGTCTTATTATCCCTATAGTATAACAAGCACAGAAGATTGCCTATATATGAAATACTGTGACAATTTTCTGAAGTTTATCTCAAGTTGTCTAGTTTAGGCAAACAACATTTAAAGGCAATCATAACTAGAATTTAACATCCATAACGGTGCATTGTTGAAACATAGCTGTTCTCTCTAACACCCCCCCCCCCCCGCCCCTTTCCAGAGATAGCCAAATTGAAACCAATGCATTTGTAGAACAAATCCAGTCTTAACAAATCTGGCCTAATTATTTACATAAGCTTAGCAAGGATAGCAATTGATCATGAGGATCTTTTAAAGTTTGCTTTGTTGGAACCTTTTATAAGGAATCTCCGGGTTGAACTTTTGGTAGCCTCTCCAGGCCAGAAGCCAAGCCAAATACTTGCCATCAGACAGGCCTGCAATACCTGTAGAATTGGGTGAATTCCTCTTCATGAGGCCCCCGAGATATCCTGAGGTTCCTGCACCTGCCAGGAAGTGACCTTCTTTACTTACCTGGTGAGGCTGCTGGGAACTCTGTAAGCAAGGCACCAGGCCAACATTTCCAAGGGGCTTTATGACTCCATGTTTTATAAAGCCAACCCTAATTCCTTAAATCTGTCTGGTCATATCTAAGTCTATGAATGTCATCCTCAAACATGACATTCCAATCAAAGCCTTGGTAAAATAACCAGTATTTCCAATGGTGATCTGTTATAAGATGAACAGATTCTTACTGAACTTATGCAAACAATTGTAATTGCCATGAAAGAAAGAATACTCATTGAAAGTTTTGAATTTCAGGGGAATTATGTAGAGAGAAAAGATAAATGCTTCAGTTTACAAATGCATACTTTATGACATTTTTGTATATCATAGATATCTTAAAAGAAAGTTTCCTTAATCTGGAAGAGGAAACATTAGGGAACCAGCAATATTTTCAACAAGAATCACAAAACTATAATCTTCTTCAGTTCATTTAATCCCATGTTCCTAATTCTTGTTCAATTTGAATGCAGCTTTTTAGTTCTGGAATTTTTTTACCCATTTTAGTATTAATCTTAAAGATGTCGAATACCTGTATTTATCCCCAAAGTCCTTTTTATAAATCTCCGTGAAGAAAAAACACATTTTGTGAGAGAATAAGAACAGTTATAAATGGCAAAATATCAGAAATAGACATCGTTAAAGATCTGATGAGAGTTCATTATGATGCAATTGACAAAGAAATTTGGTTATTTCTGTGACACATAACATCTCAAGTAATCAGAATATTAAGTGATGACCTTATATCAAAACGTTAAAATTTTAGGAATTGCATATATTCGGACATTTACAGCATTTACCTGTGCAATACAATCTTAAGGTTTACCATGGTATGACAGAGCTTTTCCAAGTAACTTAACATCCCAAATAAAAGGACCTAATTGGTCAAGAAGACTTCATTTACCATTTAAATCCTGAGAAGTTTGTTAAAACCCCAGAAGTCATAAATGCATCCTAAGTAGGAGTACAGATCATTACAAATCTTACAATTTTATATATTCAACCAAAGTGGCAATAAAAGATCCCAAAGATGAATGTATAGGATTATACTGTTGTTATCCAAACCTAGCTCCTTTAACATTCAGAAGTTTTAACTAAGTAATCAAAGACCTGATAGAGAAGAGACCTAAAACTTTGATTTTCCCAGAGGGTAAACCTTTGTTTGCATTGTCTTATCAAAAGCAGATCAACAGTTCAAGAAAACTTTGTCATTTGAGCAGAGAGAAAAGCAGGATTTCAACCTTATACCAGTGTACTTTTAAAATTCCATTCATCTCAACCTTCTATAGTTTTCTTTTGCTTCTAAATTTTGTCCCAAGGCCATTTCTTTCCAAATAACCAGTCTCATTTAGGACAAAATTACTTTCTTCTACCCTCAACAAAACTGTATTTCCATTCCTTATAACTTTCTTAAATATCTCCTATTTTCCTACATACAGAGTTGCTTTCTTTATTTTCATCGGTCTTGAGTACATTTAGCAGAATTTTAAATCTTAGGAAACCTTAGTCTCCAAGTGAGGACTTAGTAACCAACTGAGAGGTGTTTACATCAGAATTTTCTTAGATGGTAAATTCATGAACCAATTAAGTACAAAGCATGTTTTCCAATAGGTCCAAATAGCCTTAATTTCTCAGCAACAAGAAGTTAAAAACACAAACCTCTGTTCAATAATCAAAGTTTTAGCATTCCATCCCATTTGGAAAGTTTTAGGTTACCAAGGACCTTGAAAGTTATCTTAACAATTACCCATGAAAACTTTGAGACAGACAAAATTAACTATTATTAACAAATTGCAACAGAGATAACATGAGCTTATTTGACCTTTGTTGATAACTTTAAAGACAGGTCCAATAAACTTAAATTAGTTTAACCATCGAATATGTTTCACCTGCATCCACCTAAAAGTCAATCAGTTTTTCCCCATTGTCAGTTTTTCATTTGGGGCACCAGTGGAGATATCTGAAATGGGTGGTCCAAGGGGGGATACACTTTGCTCCTTGACCTGGAAGGTGAGAGGAGGAACCAATGGTGCCCGAGGCACCGAGGATGGTATAGGACCACACCCAAGTTGGTCCAGAAACCTGAGGGGGAGGGGAAGGCGGAAGCAGCAACTGCTTGGGAATGTGCCTTAAAGTCCCTGTCCCGAGGTAGACTAACCACAGTTGGCTCCAATTATAGCTATTAACCTTGGAAATGAGGGAGAATCCCTCACATCTATTAAGCAGAGGAACAGGGAGAGAGAGTCAGTGTCCCCTTTTAGTCTGGTTCTATCTCGGCTAGACCAATAAGGTCCCCTTCTCGAGGTTCCTCCTGGTGTCCGCTGGGTTTTTGGGACTTTCCCTGGTTGGGACATTTATTCTTTTGAATGTACTTTCCCCTTGCAGTAGGTTCATTGACCCCTTGCTAAGGAGGTTCTGGGACTCCCCCCTTGCTGCTGGGCATATTTATGGCCTTCTCAGCTCCCTGTTCTGATCCCCCTGAGAGCCTCTTGATATTAGCGGATGTGGACTGGCATCTGGAAAGTGCCTGCACTTGGCCGAGGGCCCAATCTGGCTGCTGGGCCTTGTGCGGGAGGGTTCTCTGGCCTGGGATGGGAGGAGAAATGGGCGGCTGCCCTGGCAGCACCCTGACTGTGGCAGCCAGTGGTGGCAACAGCGGTGGCAGCAGCAAGTCTGCGGGGGGAGGAGTTTCAAGCTCAGGGGAGTGGGGAGGAAGCCTAAATAGTCATAAAGAGGGGAACATTAGGGAAGGGGAGGTGGGTTGCTTCTTTGGCTTCCTGGGTGAGTCTCCAGATAAAGCAGCTAAAACCTTTGCCTGGCTCTTGTGGCTCTGTCCCAACCCCACTTTGCTCCCGTGAGGTGGAGTCACAAAGACAGAGGGACAGGGGCGCCCCCTCCAATGAGGAGACTAGCCAGATGCCCGCCTGGCCATGTCCTGAAGGAACCCAGGCGACGCTCAGCCCCACAGTTCCCAGCCCTGTGACCCACGATCAGAAACCATTCTGATATCGCCACAGACCTAGTGCCATCCATCATGGAATCGCAGAAGGGCCCACTCAGACTCCGTGGGGACCCCAAGGGCGCCTGCCTGTGGAGCCAGAGTATCGAACTCGGCAGGCAAGCTAGACAGAGTTGCACATTCACATTCACATACACACCAGAGGTTATTATATTCCCTACCATAGAATCCCTACCTGTGAGACTTCTGAAGTCTCAGGGAGTGATCAGGTCCCCCTTCCACTCTTGCGAGTGGGCCTGACTAGATTGGGCCCCAGCCTTACTGGGATCCAGGTCCTCACCTGCCAAGTCTCCTAGAGTCTGGTGGGAACGGCGGAGTGGGGGCTGGCCTGAGGCAACCGAGGAGGAGACTGCCGAAATTCAGGATCCCTCATTCCGTCACTGCCTCGCTGTTTTCCCAAACCGGTGGCAACAATGGGCCAGTGCGGCCGGATTTTCCAGTCAGGGAACCAAATTTGTTATGGAACCAGGCTGGAACGCTGGCAGAAAAACCAAGCGGCACTCAGAGCCCTTGATGGATTGGAGATTTATTTAACACCGGCGGGCTCAGAGGAGACCATTTCTCCAAAGATCTGAGCCCTGACTGTGAGCAGTAAGGGTAATAAATTTATCAGCCTCCATATTTGTGTTTGGGGGAGGGGGATTGTTTTCACGCGCACAGCAAACAAAGGAAGAAGAACCTGGAGGAGGGGTCTCTAAGCTAGAGACCAGAGTTTGTTTTAGTCCAATCAGCTATCTTTGGTGTACTTTATCCACTTCTCCAACATAACCTTCCACAAAGCAGTTATTAGGTAGTTAATTTTTTAATTTTAGACATTATATTAATGTTAGTGCAATCTTTTCAACTATTCATTATCTGAAAATAAACTCACATTGGAAGTGATATAGTACTGAAAGTCAGGGTGTATAGTGGGTAAAAGCACCAGGTACTTGAACTAGACTGCCTTTGCTCAGATTCCAACCTTACCATTTAATGGCTGTATTGCCTTGAGCAACCTACCAAATCTTCCAGTTCCTTTGTTTCTTCATCCATGCAATGGAGATAATAGGAGTACTTACCTCCTACTGTTGCTGTGAGTTAATTTCTGTCAGTTACTTAGAACCTGGCCAACATCTAGGAAGCATAATTGGAGCCAAACTCCACACATTTGCTTTCAAGTATTGTTTTGTGCAGGTGCGATATCCACCAGGGGTCTTTATGTTTAGGTAAACATTGGGACTCACAAGAATTTCATAGTTTGCACTCGGCACCAGTTTACCCAGAAGGTTATAGGAAAGGAAATACATATTTTCAGGCAACATCAGGTTTCTCTCCTCACAGGAGTCCCAGTGGCAATAGTTTGCAAGGTGGTTCTCGCAGGGGTTGGGAAACTATGCTTTCCTCAGATGACAGCCCGGGTGCGAGAGCATGAGATCCACATCAGTGGGAGTGAGGTTCACTTCCTGAGCATCCTCATGTAGAACATGTATCTGATAGAGGTCTTGTATCCAGAATGTGAAGAGTTAGAATAGTATAGTAGAAGACATTCTGGTGTTCTGACATAATGTAGACAAGAAACTTAGAAAAGTAAAAGAAGGAATAACTACCATGTCTTTTCATTTTTCTTGGCTATCAGTATTATAATAGGATTTTGACAACGGTTTGCCAACAGGCATTCTACCTTGACATAGTTTTGGAGGACTTACATCATGGGTATTTAACATTGGCTTTTGTTAAAAAAAAAAACAAAAAAAACCTCCAGATGTTCTGTGTATAGTAGTCACATGGATGAAAAGTTGACATTTTGTGAGGAAAAAGAAAACATCTTTATTGTTGTTGAACTACTCTTTTTCCATAGCAAAGAGTTATAGGCATATCTGAGTAGGACCAAACCTTTTGTCTGAAAACAGTTTTAGAACTGGACGAATATGCACTGTAGCCTAACTGAAGTCACAGACTTACATACCGCAAAGCACAGCAGAGAAACTAAACTAGTTACACTAAGGTTCCTATAAAATGATAATATTGAGTAGGATCCTAGATGGTCATAATTTGGATTGTTTGCAAAATGCATCTTGCAGTTAGGGTAAGAACTAATTTACCAAACCCAATCTCTTTATATTTATTTAGATCTTCAGAAAAAATGAGGCAGAACTTACTAATTTATGTTTGGACATATTGAGAAACTCATTGTAACATTAGTAGACCATGAAGTTCAGTTATTTAAAACCACACCAGTGTTGTAAGAATAAGCACAAATCAGCAGCCCAGGAAAGGTGGCTATCTTTCTATTTACTGTGGTAAGAGAGCAGACTTCCAATTTATCAGAGCTCTTTCATTTCAGTCAGAATCCTCTTTGGAGAGTTATTTAAAACCTTGTCCTCTGTTATGAAAAGGGGGGGGATAGAAGACTGCTTTTATATATATATATATGCAAATGTTTACATATTTGAATGCAAATGTTTACATATAACCTTAGGAGGTTTAAGGCCTTAAAAGCCATTTTTGTTCTCAGTTGATTCCTTGATCAAGAACACTTCATCAAGATCAGAGAGGAATGTTACCAGATGTTAGGGAAACCAGCTCCTTTGGTAAACAAGTTGCATAGGCCTAGAAGAATGTTCAGTTAATCGAAGTGATTTGTCATGGAGAGAATTTTGGAACTTGAGTTTTATAGTCTGATTGGTCTACTCTACCAGGCTTTTAGAGTATATTAACATCCTTGTTTTGCACAGGTGCATTTGTGAAATTCAGAAAACTTTGTTCCATAAGTTGAACACAGAGACCCCAAAGTGAGGCATTGCCTGACTCAAATTTGCCTGTGTTTTCACAAAGAAGGTTCTATTGAGTACTTCCCTGGAAGGATTTTTCATCAAAGTGGATCTGGATGAAAAGACATAAAAAGGTTTTGCAGACAGGAAATTGTGCAGTTACTCTCTATGAGTAGGCCTGAGCCACTGCTTGGCCTCAAACAAAATTTCCTACCATTTGTTAGGCTTGTCTGTGCCTCTTGCTTGTGTAGCCAGTGATTTGGCTAATAGCAGAATGATGCATAGCACACATAGCTTTCTGAGACTTCAAAATCCTTATAAAATGCCTTACAAGCTTTCATCATGAAATAACAGTATTCTTGTAGCAATTGTACTAATCTGTCTGCAAAACTAGTCTTCATGCTCTCCTAGGGGGATAATTTGTCCTACAGTTTTTCTGAGTCACCCAGAGGAGAAGTTTTACAACAGCCATTTAGGATTTGAAAATAAAAGGCTTTGTCAGAGGCCAGCATTGGAGATCACAATGGCACAGACAGCACTTTGCTCATTCAATGAGGAAAGAAGACAAGCCCATTTCTCCATTTTAAGGCACGGATTGAACTTAAACATCCTCTCTAGGCTACTGGTTAATATATATCACTTGTGTGGAAAATCAAAAGGAAATGAAATAAATACAATCTATACATGACAAGATTACAAAGTCAAAAGGAGAAGAGGGTAGAAAAGCCAAAGCCACTGGTGAAATCCTAAATGATAGCAGGTCTCTAGAGCCTTCTGCCATGGAAGACTTTAGGGTAGTGCAGAGCCCTTGGAGTAAAGCAAATATTAATGTTTGAGAGAGAATACTACCGACTATCCTCAATACTAGTCATGTTAATTCATCATTTAGAAAAAAACTTTCTTCTTCCTATGGTGAGATTGGAAATTATTTTCAGGATCTAACTGGCTCCCCAAAGTTTTGAATAAAAATTGCTAATTATTGAAGGACATATTTTAGCCTACAATCCATTCATAGAGGAACACTAGTAATGAAGGGTGGTATTCTATTCAAAATCTAGTGGCTTTTATTTTTTTAAGTTGTGTGCAGATTCTTCTGAAATAGATGTGAGTGCTTCATGAGATCCTGTTTAATGTTTGCAAAGCATTTGTCATTCCTGCCACATGTACAGATTTTACATTTCTGGCTTCAATAAGTGAAATGACTTAAAGATGTGTAGTTGCCAAGTACTACTGCCTTTCAAATTACATATTTGGTGTTACCTTTTCAAGGATCTCAGGCTTGGCATACAATGGAGCTAATTAAATTTTCTTACTAGGAAACAGCCAGCTAGACCACTGCCCCAGGCACATAACCTCAGCTTACTACTTTCCTTCACTCATTTATTCTGTGTGTGAGATGAGACTCCTCAAGCTGCAAAGGTAGAATACTCAAGCCATGCAACTGCTGATGGATTTTAGCAACCACAGAGCTGGTGTTTGAGTCTCAGCCCTGACAGCACACATCACAGAGAGGTGACAGTGGAGGCACATCTTCTTGGATGAGTTGACTGTGGATGACAATCTACCAAACTGAAATAATGGAAGAGGCATTAGTTGTATAAAAATGAACCAACTTGGCTTAGCTCTAAGGTGTTTTGCAGGATTCTAGGGCTATCACTCCATTTACCCCTGAGATTATGTTTGTGAACATAAAATTAAAAAACATAACAATTAAAACCAAAACCGTGTGGGGAAAAATTTGTTCTAGTAATTTCATTAATGCATCTTTTCAATTAAACAATTTTCTCAATCTTCATAAGAAACAAAGGAAATGGGGCACCTGGGTGGCTCAGTCAGTAAAATGCCTGACTCTGGATTTTGACTCAGGTCATGATCACACAATTTGTGAGTTCAAGCCCCGTGTTGGGCTCTGTGCTGGTGGTGAGGAGCATGCTTGGGATTCTCTCTCTCCATCCCTCTCTGGTCCTCCCCTGCTCCCTCTCTCTCTCTCTAAGTAAACAAATAAATAGAAAGAAACAAGGAAATGTATTCAACAGCAATCAGCTATCTGGAAATCACTATATTAGGTTCTTGGCACATATTATTTAACTTTAATAAGCATTTTTTCTTCTATTAAATATCTGAGAAAACTAGGATGGAAATGGTTAAATGATTTGCCCAAGTTCTAAAGCAGACCTGGAATTTAAACCCAACTTTATTTGACTGAAAAGCCTTGGCTTTATCTACTTTAACACACTGCATGATAGGTTTACAGGTTCTGTGTTTAAAAAAGAGACATTTTTAGGTAGAATTATTTGGGAAATATTCATGAAAGTGAATGGTATACATGCACATGTACACCTGTGTGTGTGTATGATATTTATCTTAAACTGTAAATTCCCTAAAAGGAAGAATTTTCAGTTGTTGTTCTCAGAAAGTTACTTATCCGTAATATAGCTTTTATTGTGGATAGTCATCTTCTATAGAAAG
The DNA here is from genome assembly GCF_018350215.1 of Panthera leo. Lineage (NCBI taxonomy): Eukaryota > Metazoa > Chordata > Mammalia > Carnivora > Felidae > Panthera > Panthera leo. The sequence continues at coordinate 26,713,801 of NC_056689.1, read as the reverse complement.
GGCTCAGAATTACCCCTGGAAATAAGGAGATCCATTACAAAGAAAGCAGCGGCCATTTGGATCTTACAATATTATATAGAAGTTATAGAATCCATCTCATTGGCACCAAGAGATGGAAATTAATCTCTTTAAAATATCATTTTAGGAGATAGAATATGAATATATTTATGCATCAGATAAATACATAAATGATAAATAAGTATATAGATTAATGTAGATAATTTACATAGATACACAAAATAGGGATTAATTTATTTCTGGGGTAAAAACAAAATGGAGTATTCCTGTCCATAACATTAAATCTCTTTAAATTCCTGATTGCACTCTTGAATAATAGCTCTTTTCTTCCCCCTGCAGTTGGACAGCGTCACCTCCCTGATCCAAGCGGCCAAAAATTTAATGAATGCTGTAGTGCAAACAGTGAAAATGTCTTACATTGCCTCAACCAAGATCATCCGAATTCAGAGTCCTACTGGGCCTCGGCACCCAGTTGTGATGTGGAGAATGAAGGCTCCTGCAAAAAAGCCCTTGATTAAAAGAGAGAAGCCAGAGGAAACTTGTGCAGCTGTCAGACGAGGCTCAGCAAAGAAAAAAATCCACCCAGTGCAAGTCATGAGTGAATTTAGAGGAAGACATGTCTACTGAAACCACTCTTCTTCTCTGGTGTCCATATTACAAAGTCCTGGCTAAACACACTGCTTTACTTTTACACTTGATTAGTTCTGTAAGTTCACTAACTTTTAGAATTTAATGCACAGATAGTGTAAAACATTGGAAGCAACATATATTTGGGATCATGTCATTGTCATCTCTGTATGGCCAGCACCTTATAAGTAATCAATATATGCTTGTTAAATGAATGAACCCTTTAGGTGTCATTTAACCTTTCCTACTGTAGACAGTATCTTACACTTATTACCGAGTGAACATAGGAGACTCTAGGGAGTCCTGTTCATCTGTAACAACTTAAGTACACTCACCTTATCATTTTGAATTAGAGCTTTGACAGGAGCTCTTGACTTGGTTTTCAATGAAAGCAAAAGACTTCATAAAATGCTTTCCCATTTGATCTCCGTATTTTCTTTATCTGACCCAATCTGACAGACATCTGTGAATCTCTGTGATTCACCTGTATCTAATGTCAATTGATTAGGGTAACCTCAGAAACTAATCAAGCTCAGCAGTCAAGTTCAGCCTTGATTATTAATGAAGTATTTTTTTTTAACATTATAAAGATTACAGTGAATTTTGATGCCACAAGTGTACCTTTTAAGCTTCCATGGTGTTCAGAAGTTCTGCACATTGAGTATTAGATTTAAATGGGTCCTCCACAATAGTATATGGCAGAAAAGTTATCACTCGTTGGGGAAATGAGACACCTATCTATATTCCTGAGTGAGTCATGATAACAGAAGTAGAAGGAGTTCTGCCTGACTCTAAAAACCCATTTGTATTAGCTTGCAATTGTAATTAAAAGGAAAAGGCCACTTTGAAAAACATTTTGGCATCAAGTAAAATATAACTGCATCAAGTATATCATTGAACTATAAAGTAGAGTTAATGGCAAAGAAGCTGGAGTGATTTTGATAACATGATTTAAAATAAAAGTCGTTGAGGTCATTTTATGACTTCAATCGCTGTACTTATCCTTAGTTAAGTTCATGAAGGACTTCATAATAGTCTTAGAGTCCAGTGCATTGCCCCCTCCCTCTATCCTCCCCTCCCTCTTTGCAGAAGTTAAGTTTCACTTTTCTCACACATAGAATTCTCCTTCACAACATTATAAACATGTATTCCCTATTCTATTTTATCAAAATTATACTGTAATTTTAACTTCACTTTGTACATACTGCCATTAATGAGTTGTTTCAACAATTATCTTAATTTGATGAAGTAAAATTCAAACATGCAACATCAGTTGATGCCAGAAGGACCAGTTTGGATAAAAGAATGTGTGAAACATAAGAATGCACAAAGCCGAGAGTATCATGTGTGTGTTACCTTTGGCAAAATGGTATGGGAAAAGGATTTATTTCATAGATAATTATCAATTATATGGAAAGTGTTCACTTTTTATTGTAATGAATTATTTTATTCTTCCAAAATGCTGAGTTGCCTTGGCTCGGCATATAAACATCCTAGGAGGTGAAAGCCATAGGTCCTTCCTGCCTTGCACTCTGCACTGGCCCACAATAATTATTCCAGACAGAGTCCACTCCATAAAAGAGAAAGCAATTCAAAAATGAATTAGGGAATCCAGATAATTCTATTTTCCAGGACCATCTAGATAAGAAGGCAAAAAAGGGAGTTCCTTTCGTTGAAATGCTACCATTGCTTTCTGTTCTAAGGTTAGATATTACAAGAGTGACATCTATGACCGTTGTTATCTTAGATAAAAGGGTGAGTTTATAATTTAGTTGAGAAAATAGATTTTTTTTAAACACCAAACAACTAGCTCAAAATCATAAGTCTCATTTAGAAAATCTAATGTCTGTTTGATCCTATGTCAGCTTTCCGCAGTTGGAGTTTAGAATGCAGTATTGATGCCAAAAGAACAGAAATAACTGGAAATTATACAATTACCAAATAACCTCTACGTCTTGAAAAAAATGACATTTTATCCCACATGAGGTGTGAACTGGCCTCTCCTTCAAAGTAGATTGATTTCCAGCTTAGCTCAAAGCGAATTGCAATTATACAAAACTTAATTTAAAAAAATAACTTGGAGAATGCCCCAGGAGTAAAGTCCACTGTAGCACTCAAAGGTGTAATAAGAAAGAGATGCATAGAGGTGAGAAAGACATCTGTCCAGCTGAGTGAATTCCTGTAGTAGGCAACATTTTGAGACTTAGTTGGACTCAAAACCACTAATAAGTGCTTATACACAAGAACGACTAGCAGCAAATGCATTAACAAAACTTTGTACTATAAAGCATAGTTAAATGAAATTTATTAGGAAATAAGAATGTACATATGTGTTTATATTTAAGCTCTTCTGCAGGGAAATGGTAGAAATTTCTTAACGAGAGTGTTGGGTTGGTGGCCCATCCATGCACCTTTTAAAATTGCATCACAGATTTTGGTGCTTCTTCCAATGATACATTTGCTTTAACCTGCTAATCAAAACTCAAACTCACCTTTTTCTTTTAGTGAAATTGATTTATGCTAATTTATGTAGGAAAAAAAATCCTTGAGAGGGAGGAGTGGGTTTATACCACCTACAAGGATAGTTCCATTTTACTTAGTTGCCAGCATCATAGTCAAACATCAGACTAGAATCATAATGATAACTTAAAAAATACCCATGAAATCATAATACACCAAATATTCTTTTAATTAGAAACACGGGAAGGTTTTTATCAAGCAGGAAGAATGACAAATATAAATGTCTCCATTTTATTTATCACAAGTGGAAATAATTAGATTAAAATATGTGTTCCTAATGGAGTTTCTGGGTACAACTCAATGAAGGAGTCAGGAGAAGAATTCAAACCCTGAATTGCTAAGGTAATTTGTTAACGATCTACTTTCTGTTTGTCTTAGAACATGAGTGAAAACAATGAAAATTAAAAAATATAATATGCTTAATTATGACTTCTGGCCTTCACATACCTCTTAACTTATCAATATCAGTATAACATATGTTCCCCATAAAATGCCTTCTGTGTAAGGGCTAAGGACTCCATAGCTACATAGAAAGGCTTTTTCAGTCTGGCATTCACTTACCAGCTTCAAAGGAGAACAGTTTCCAAGTCATAATACAGGAAGATAAAATCACGGACATGTAGATAAGTGCCCAATTTGAGCCTCAAACGCAATAATTAGTGCTCCTCACATTCAGTAATGAGTGGTTGAAAAGACACTACCAGAAGTATTTTTAGTGACTTTCTACACCTTGACTTTCAGTGTGGTCTTTTCACCATCCATCCCTGGGCTAGGGATCCTCCCATTAACTGCTGATGGTTCTCTCCCAGACTGATACAGTCAGGGATGTTCATCCCAGCCAATTATGCCCAGTTAACATCCATTCCTCTTGGTCCATGCCCCCAAAATATCCCACTCTCATTTCTCATCTCCTTAGGTGTCTATCCCACATATAAATTGGTCAATATATTCTATAGCGTTAAAATTATAAATTTTAATTCCCAGCAGCTTCCTTCCTTACTTCCTTATTTTTTCTTTTCTTTTTTTATCTTGTTTCTATTCCAGAAAACATTCTTACCCTTTTTGGTATCAAATGCACACTTCCTGATAGGGATAGAGGTTCCCATGGATACAGATTTCTGTATAGAGATAGAATGAATGGAATGAAGGAATGAGATCTGAGATTTTCCTGATGATATTTACCATTCTCCAGTGAATTCTTTGCAGCATTGCTCTCCTGTTTCAGTATCATTGTAAGTAATTCTCTAGGTCAGCAAAATACGCACCAGAATACCAAGTTGAATGAAATCTGTACTTTGTTTTGTCAGCCTGTCTTTTGTCAAGACAGCCTGCCTATTGCATATTCGCCATTTTTTTGTTGGGATAGTCAGAAATATTTCCCTTTGACTTGATCAGAAAGTTTAGGGTCATCTAATTAAAAGGTTGTGAGTGCATATTATTTCAAAAATCCTTTTAAGTACACTGGGAAAATTTCTGCAACCTGAGAAATCTATATTTATATTTCATTTTCATTTAAATATCACATATCAGGAAAGAACACTTACAGAAAAAAAACGCTGTAGCATTTTTGTCATAATTCTCTTTCCATATTGTTATGATATCTTTAATATCAGTATTTTGCATGTTACTATAACAAAAGCCAGGCTTAATGGAAGAAACATCTACATATAAAGTTTTAATTTTGATGTCTTGGGTCTATTAGGAAAGAAAATATAGATGTTACTAAAACTGAAGATGTCTTAATCAAAGCTATAACACTATCCTAAATATCTACAAGAGAGAAAAGAAGACATTTAAAATTTTATATACACTTGTTGCCATTTTTAGCCAATTCACAGGAACAAAACAATTTTCTATTAGAACAAAAGAAACAGTAGTTTACAACAGTCATCATTTTACATGTGAACTTTTCCCCCTACCAGGATAGATAGGATCTATTCCTGAACACTTCAAAAGAAGATAATTAATACTATTTGAGAGAACCATTTCCAAATGGAACCCAACCTTGCCAGAATCCTGTTTATGGGCAATAGATAGTTTGTAGGGCTGACCTTTATGTAGATCCTAGGACAAGATATTTCATGGCTGCAGGCTGGCTTATGGCATCCAAAAGTCCCCATTGGCTTTATGGGAACAAATCACAAAGACTACCTTTCAACATGAGTTTGACAAGAAAAAGCAATATATACAGAGCAGTTCTAAAGGGATGTGGGTAAGAAAGTGACAGAGATGGCAGAGGAGGAATAAGAAAAGTAGTTGCAGAAGCAGATAACTTATAGCCAAACAGAGGAAGAGGTTTTGGTTCTACACAGATTGGGGAGCTTCCTCTTGAGGAATATTTTAAAGATAGAATAAGTGTACTTATCTTTGGTGGTTTGGGTGAAGTCATGTTGGAGGAAGGAGGATGAGCTATATAAATTTTGAGGATGATTTGATGATATTGTTTGTAAGATGAGAAATGGAAATTCTAGCTGCTGATGGGTGAAATTCTTCCCAATATCAGAGCTCATCAAGATAATCACACGTTAATGTATTTAACAAATATTTGTTGAGTAACAATGATCTCTCCCAGGCACTTCTCCAGGTTCTTAGAATACATGAGGTAAAAAAAAAAAAAAAAAAAAAAAAAAACACAAACAGTGGTCTTTACCCCATGTGGCCACTTAGTGCTAAATGCTATTACCTTATTTAACTCTCTCAATAGTCCTGTGGGATAAACATTGTTAGCTCCGTTCCATAGATGAGGAAACTGAAGCTTAAGTAGGCTCAAAATCTAGCTCAAAAATTCATCGACTTTACAGTTTTGTTTGTTGCACTCTAGAGGCTGAACTTTAGCCATTATACCATCCAGACTTCCTGAAAAAAGAAATGAGATTTGCTCAGTTTAAAATGAAATACATATTTCGAATGCTGGCTCCTTCCTATGTAACAGCAAAAAGATAGAAACTTAAAAAAATGATTAGCAATCCATAACTAGACCATTTAAAACTGATAAAAGAAGTAATTAGGTGCATATTCTCACCTCTAATAATCTCAATTAGAATATCAGATATATAAGTAATGGATATTTCATCTATATATCTGGAACAGGATGAAAATTCTTGACAAATTACTTTTACTATTATAGAGGAGACATCTTCAGTGGAAATGCCTGTTCCAACCCATCTTCAGCATGGGTTGTTGCTGAAAACATTTGTTGGCACCACATCTTTCCTATTTCATTGCTAATGTGTGTCTGTGTGTTTAAAGTTATGGATCCCAAGGTACTGTTGGCCAAGGATTATTGGAATAAGATATAGTTTCTTTGTATTCCCAAGAGACCCAAACTAGAGCAAATGTATGTTTCCTTCTTTATGGAGGTCACAAATGTATGGGGTATATGCCTGTCTTCAGGTGTGTATAGTCCTTCAACTCTACATCATCCTTCTTCCTATAGCTAACTAAAGGCTTGAGTCCTCTTTTTGCTCATGTTGCTGGATAGTCATCCCTATCACAGGCCTGGGGGAATTTAATGATTTTCTGATCTTTCTTAAAATGGATTCACAGATATTTCCTCAGACTGAGAATGTGTTTACTTGGGGTCTTCACTTTTGGGTACCTGGCAGTCATGATGATTTCTGTCCCCAATGTAGGAAAACGAAGCTCTTGAGAAGGAATTTCTCTTTGAAAAAAGCTCAGATTTCTAACAATCCTCTCCATAAATCTCTTCAAAAAGAGATTTAATTTTTTTTTTTTTGTAAAAGCTATTAGCATTAGTCCTTGCGTTTTCCTTTCAAATGAGATATCATCTACTTCTAAAGTTTTCTTTCCTTTGCATTTTCAAGACGAATGCTTATTTTTAATTCTGTTTATTTGAACTTGGAGGTATGCAGCCCCCTTTGATAATTAAATCACGTATTACACAATCCCAAGCCAACTGCTGTCAGTCACATCATTTTGCCATCTTTGTGAATTAGGTTCAGATAAACTCTGGTATTCACCAAGAGTCTTAGACAGGTTTTCTTGGCCTAGACTTCTAACATCAAATTTAGACTGGAATGTTTATTAATAAAGCAAAGGGGCAAGTCGGAGATGGTGCATGCTCTCAGTTAAACAGGACTTCCCTTCTTCCTGACACTTTAAACATAAAATTGATTTCAAAAACACTATAGAGATAGTGTTCCATTTTTGCCAAAACTCACGCCATTATGGCTCTGTGTTTTTCTGTGTTGGTATACAATGTGTCCATGTGGATGTAAATATGAGAATTTTAGCAACTTTCTTGCAGGGTTAAGCTGTCCTTCTTACTAGTTTTGAAATTTTTCTTTGTGTGGTACAATCCTTCCAAAGAAAAGGTCATTGGACCTAAGTGATAGCAGTCCCTGAAAACAGAGGTAGGCATATGTTATTCCCCATTTAGTACCTAATAGTTGGGACTTAAAGTCTTAATTTTTTCTTGGGTAAGTTGGTGATTAAATATGAACTAAAACTTCATGAAAGAATTCCATTTTGATTATGTTTTAGTTCTATCGTGACTTGGCAAAAGAAAAAAAAAAAAGAATCTGTTACTTTACCTTATGTACTTTTACAAGCAACAACTTTAACAGTTTAAACTTAGTGACATTTCTGAAGGTGATATGTGCGGTATAATTCAGGATGAAGGGCAGATTTAGACAAAGATAGCCTGAAGTGAAATAAAAGTAAGCAAAAATAATAGTCATGTTTATTGCAGCAGTATCTTGAGAGCTTATGTTTAGTGGCATTTGAGCTATTTCAAACCACCTTGCTTGTACAGCTTACCCTGCTGTTCAGAAGGCAGAGTGAGGTCAAGTGAACCACTCGCTATAATAATGGCCGATTCAAGGCAGTTTTATGGTTTGGATATAGACAAACTTTGGCAAAAGCACTTGTGGCTCTTTCAGACCCATATTTATCCTAAAAGTCAATTTTACCAATCACTAAAAATGAATTATTTATCCAAGGATAGAAAAAGCTCTTCAATCGTCTCATGACATTGACATAGAATCCCAAATACTCCATGTTTGAGATTCTGCATGCCTTTTGTGCTTAATTGAACCAATGAAAATTTTCTTTCATTTTGTCCTCCAAGAGTGAATTATTTCACAAGTGTAACCTGGGTTTGTTTTGAAGTTATGTAGTATTATTTGAAACAATGTTTTAATTTCAACTGATATCACTCTGTAGTTTATTCATAACTTGCTCAACTGATAATTAAACTATGTTAAAGCAACGAAAATTTGTTATGCATTTGGCATTCATCTTTGGTGGTATGTAGTTTAGATGGGGCAAAAAAAATGAATAAATAAGAGGTTAATATCTAACCATGTGCTTCTAGGTATGACCTTCATTCCTACTTGCCTTCAGTTACACATGTTACAGTTCAGGGAGAGTACCTTTGCAAACTACTGCATATACAAAAGTAACATGCATCCTATCTGGTAGCATTAAGTTCTTGGTTTAAGTGGGCATTTTTTGCTCAATGTGGAAATTTGCCTTTTAACCCTAATAGGTTTATGTAGTTGAAGAATTGTTCTGTAGATTAGAATTTTATGAAAATGACCAATAATTTTTTTGAGAATGTGTGAACACACACTCATGGTCGGCATAGACCACCATTGGCTCCACCAATGTTTCTGTATCTGAATATTGGTGGGTTCTGTACATCCATTCTTTTGGCTTCCTCATCTCCACACTGGTAATAATCCACTTTCAGTGCGAATCCTTATAGGGATAGTCTTTGATACTTTTCCAGGACTTACACATTGCTTTGTCTGTTCTGGGACATCATTTCCTTCCTTCATGGCCCTACTGCTTCAGAATGCTTATTGCTAAGCCTCAGTCTGTTTTTATACTTTCTCAAAATGCAGTCTCCAAGTCTTTATCACTTAGTTTCCCTCATTCAGTTGTGCCAGACGCTGGCCTCCTCTTTGTTAATGAAAATGCCAGTATGAGGTTGCCTTTCTGGGTCAGTCCCTCCTGGGCCCCAGGAGCCCATATTTGCTCTGACAGCAGCATTCTCTCCACCTTGATTTGTTTGTCATGCTCACTGTGGGGGTGGAAGTGGAACTAAAAGCACTCTTGGCAAGAAGAGTCTGTACCTGCCTGGAGGCTGAGCTGATGTCCTGACATTTCCTGGGCAACACCATTAAACATTTCATCCAGGAGCAGTAACTCAGAGATTTAACTTCCAGTCATCGCACAACTAATATCCTGTGGCTTGTGAGGGAAAAGCTACTGTTGTCCTTCATTGTCAAGGAACTCTGACTTCCTCTCCTGTCTGAATCCCTTTTGGAGCGGGCGGGGCGGGGGTGGGGCGGGTGGGAGTGGAGGAGTGATTCCTCTGAGAAAGGAGTTCTCATGGAGGCAACAGGAGTACCAAACCCGAGGGAGATGGCAAGGGGAGGGTCTGGGTAGAGTGGATCACTCTTGGATTTATATCAGATTGCCCTTTGTCCCTGCAGATTCCAACGGAGCCTGGAGATCTGTATCTGCTACTCTGAGCTCCACAGAGAGGTGAATGAAACCCCTTTCCTCTGGCCATCTTTCTTGCCTGCTCATTATTCCTTCTAGTTTTTGTTGGGGACAGATATTAGGTGTGCAGGTAAATTCTTCTGGTCACCCTTTATAACAGCAAAAAAGACAAATCCCAACGGACAAAAGTGGGTTGTCTTCCTGAATACAGACCTAAAAATCTCACTTGGTGATGTGCCCTCTGTAGGCATTGATTCAGAGCAGGCATGAGCAAAGAACCAACAAAGGGTTGTTGTTTCTGTTTCTTCGGCTTCAGAGGAAACCTGTGTGATAGTGCTGGGGATCCACAGCTGGGTTCTGGGATGTCTCCATCTGTCCATCAAATACTCATAGCATCCCCTATCCACTGAGCTAATCCATTATGTCCCCCCTAACTCTGAGGTTTATTGCTCTGGCCCTAATGCTGTACCAGAGAAATGTTTGAGTTCCTTAGGTCTATTATTCTGTAAAATCTTCGGAGCAATGAACATACCATGTTTACTTTTGTATCTCCAACCCTAGCACAGTGATTGACATGGGAATAGCCCAACTGATATTTTTAGAAGGAATGAGAAAATTCGTCAGAGTTTATTTCAAATGAATAAATGCAGAAATCCACTCATCCGTGATTCAGGTCCTCTCTGAACTATCTCATCTGAAATTCCGGGAGTTTAATTCTCAATATCTCCTCACAGAGACCGTAATGAGTGTCAGGGACAGGATTGTAAAACTCCCGATTCTCCTGGCCACTCTTCCAAAACCATCGCCCCTGCTTTAGATAAAGGAAAGACACTGATGAGATAAAGCCAGCGGATGCTTTTCACTTGTTTGTTTATTAAGCAGTCAAAAATATTTCTTGACGAACTGTCATATGCAAAGGTGTTATCGGTGATAGAAAAAAAACATGAATGTTTTAGAATCAAGATTTGGGGATCTTCAAGTTAATTAAAGTAAATAGCAGAGGAGGAAAGGAAATCAAATTGCAGCTCTTGACAATCCCACACAAGGTGCAATAAAGCACATAGGTTTCAGTGTTAGAGTAGGAGGGGGCTTTGTAGAGGTTCTAATAGAAGAGTAGGGTTTATCAGGTTGGAGAAAGACAATGTTCCAGGGAGACAGACATGAGCCAAGTCCCGAAGGTAGGAATGAGTATGCCACATGCAGGGTTCAACTGACTAAAACAAAGTGAACTAAATAGCTACCAGTAGGATGGAACTCAGACAGACAAGAGTGGGTTAGATGATAGAGGTTCTCATGTCAGGCAAAGGTGCTAAGGCTAAGTGATTAATTGAAATCAGTTGCAATAGTTCTGTGTATGCTAAAAACAAATGCCTGGGTGAAATTACAGGTTTAGGAATTTTGAAACTATTTTTGAAATAAACGATAAAGCAGCAAACACAAGGTATCGTATTAGGTTCCTCATAAAGGGGATACATTTGCATTCAGCTATTTAATATATGCATTTCTTTTAACAAAGTATAGTTTATTTTACTCCATAGGCAATTCCACATTTTCCTGTCAAATGGTGGTGGTCAAGTGGGTGGCACCATGTTTATCCCATGGCTTCACATGCCCTCTGAGATCTGGTGGGATGGCTGTATCTGATTTGAGGAATGTAGGAAGAGCCCCAATACGTGACTGTCACTGGGTGGCAAGATGACACCACGGTCAGGAGCATGGGTTCTGTCGTCACCCTGCCTGGTTTGCATCCTGGCTCTGTCACTTTTAGCACCTGTCTTGCTGACCAAGTTGCTTAACCTCTCATAATCTCATAATTCTCATTTGTAAAACAGAGATGACATTTCAGAGTTCAGTTAACAAACTAAGGATGTGTTTTGTACTTAGATTTAATGAAAATGAAATAAGATAGAACCGAGTTCGCCGGGTACAGTGGGACGGGAAGAGTGTCTTGAGCAGAGTTAATAGCCTGTGCAGGGCAACTGTGGGCCAGGGAACCCAGAACACCATACTCTGAAAGTAGGCTGGTGGAGAATATGACACTAGGCCTGGCAAGAGAGGAAGGCAGAGAAGTAGCCAGGTATCAGGTGGTCATGGTAGAGAAGACGATTCTAAGTACGATTCCTGCCCTCATAATTCCCCCAAAGGCAAGCAAGGCAAGGGGCAGTTCTTTGCCTCTGTCTCCTCAAGGCAGCTCAGCCACTGCTTGGAGTCCTTCCTCCACCCCAGGCCTCTCTGCCCTCGTGCCAGCCTGATATATTCTTCTCCTGAGAGGGAAACAAAGTCCTTAAGTTCCATATTTATGAATGAATAAAGTACATGGGCTTTCTGCTACTCATTTTGTGGAATGTGGCAGAAATATTTCAAACCAAGTGGGAGGCACAATTCTTACCTACAAGGTGTCTGTGTGAGATGGATGCTCACAGCCTCTGCTTTGGAGACTCCTTTCTCTGTTCAAGCCTCTGTCCTGTCTATACCAGCTCCTCTGCTGATTCCTGCACAAGGGCTGTCTATCTCTCACAGCTGGGCTAGGAACGTGATTTCCAGTTCCTTTGTGGAAAGAATGTACAAGGATTAATTTCAATTTTGCACACAAAATATTTAGCACAGTGCCTCATCCATAGTAACTGAGCATTGAAAAACAGCATGATTGTCAAATTTGTAATATATGTTATATTATATATGGAATGTGTGTGTACGTGTCTGTGTGTATCTGCCATACACCTACTTCATCCTCTTCAACTTTGCTAAGATCTCTTCTTGCTTGGGGTCTAGTTGTATGTCCCTCAGCCGGGCCCCCAGAGTTATTGTGATCAGTATCCTTTTGCATCTAATCAAGTACTGTGTAATCGAAACCCCTCTAAAATGGAATCCAAGTTGTGGCGATCTTTGATGAAAACCTGATGATCAAAGTGATTTTTGTTATCAGTGAATAGCTAATATCTCACTCCTCTGTTTCCTCCACTGCTAAACTGTCTTCTTTTCACATTCACTTGAAAGAGATGCAATAACAGGTAGCATCGTCATCGTCATCATCACCATTGTTGTCCCTACACCAAGCATTACCGAATAGTTCTTCCACACCAGGCATTGTGCTGCATGTTTTATTTTATTTTATTATTATTTTTTAAATTTTTTAATGTTTATTTATTTTTGAGAGAGAGAGATAGAGACAGAGACAGAGACAGAGTGTAAGACGGGGAGGGTCAGACAGAGAGGGAGACACAGAATCTGAAGCAGGCTCCAGGCTCCGAGCTGTCAGCACAGAGGCCGATGCAGAGCTTGAACTCACAAACTGTGAGATCATGACCTGAACTGAAGTCAGACGCCCCACCGACTGAGCCACCCAGGCACCCCAGTGCTGCATGTTTTATATACCTTATCTTATTCTTCACAAAAATGCCATAAAGCAACTCAGCCCACCAGATGGTAACAAAATTGAGGCTAAGAGAGATAACAAACTTATCCCATACGATTATGACTAGTAATAATAAGATTCATAGTAATAAGATTCCAGTGCATATATTTTAACTCTCTAGTGCTAAAATAAGTCTACATAAACTAGCACATAGATTTTTCCAAAGGATATGTCTCTTAAGAGCAAAAACTCTTTGTGAATCTCAACCGGCGTGTTGCGTATTAGATGACTGCAGGTGGCACTGACATTTTTGCATTATCCCATTTTCCAATGTTTATTGCTTATGTTGTCCACACTTGCTAGGATTGGTTGCAAAGTCCCAATTCCCCCACGACTTCAGAACACCTGTGGTAAAGGCAGGACATTTCAAGTGTTCACTGAATGTTAATCGAAATAAGTAAATGGATTAGATTAAGTTCCAGCTGCACTGATATAGCTGCAGGGTCTGTATATAAATGACACTTTTAAATAATTGGTGAGACTGAGAATGAAATAGCCAATTCTGGAGACATGTTTTTTTCTTCATTACATCAAGACGTAGGAGAAAACACAATTGATATATCATTTGATCTTTTAATATCAGAGCCCATAACTCTTCTCAGATGTGCTGATAGAAGTGCGGGAAACAGGAAAGCCATGGAAGCACCTCTATTTACTAGAACATGCTTAGGTTGTGAATTACAAGATTATAGCGAGAAAAGAATTCCGGTGGATCTTTCTAACCAGGAATCTGGTGACTGCTGAGATCTCAGTGAGGGCCATGTCCCCAGAGCACTCTGACTTCACATTTCATTTTCCCATTCCAAATCTTTGCTTTTCCAAGAAGAATGGGCCCATTATGGACTCAGTAGAAACACTGACTGTGAAGACCACACTAACCTCCCTTTAACCTTTTTAAATAGATGATAAAGTTTTATTCTGTTGAATGAAAATTGTAAGTAGTCGTATTCTTGGTCACAAATACCCAAGTGGTAGTCCTTCCTCACTAAATTCTTGAGAGAGTAATATGAGAGTACATGTGGCAGTGTTTGGGGAGCGGGAAAGTGTAGGCTTCCCTTATAATCAATCTGATGAGACAGTCTTGCAAGACTGTAGAAGAGAGAATCACAAACTAGACTTCCTTTTTCGCCACAGAACTCTGTTTTCAAATAATACCTTGTGCGGTCTCAATATGAATGATAGATGAAATGTAAAGCTGCTTGAGTCCAAGCCAGAAGCTCTTCACCTTGAGACTTCCACCCTCTCTGTGTTTTCACAGAGGCAAGAGGAGGCACAGAAGATCAGAAACCCCAGATGTAGGTCATGGTCTGCAACCTGGAAACTATCTGCCTTCATTTATATTTTACTTTGCCTGTGTTTTCAAACGATCTGAGTTGTAATGCCTTTAGGAAGGTCAAACAACCCTTTCTATTGTCTTGCAAGAGGATGATGCTAACATTTATCATTATATTTGAATCTGGGCCCTTTTGTAGACCTTTTGTGACTCCTCATGTTTTTTAACTGAAATTACCTTTAAAGTGCCTGCTTTCTATTTTTTTCCTTCTGGAAGGAATTCAGAGGAAAGAAGAAGGCGAGGCTGAATGAAATGCAGATTTACTTGGAAAGAAATGGTGATGAAGCAGAAGAAAGTCTGGGGAATACACCCAGAAGGACTTGCGCACTAAGACTGTTCAGGAAACAGTGTGTCTTCAACATCTTGCTTGAGAGAAAACCAGATACAGTCAAAGGAAACAACGTGATCCAGCCAGATTCCAGGAGGGTTCTATCCCTTATCAATAGCACAACTGACTTCTAATCTTTATGTTCTTATCATTTCTTTACCAATCCTTGTCTCCTGAGAGGCTCCGGACATTAAATGTTGGAACGACATGGAAATCTTTGCACTGACTTTCCTCACTGCTTTTAACCCGAGGCTTTGTGGAGAGTAGGTGGCTGGGTAGTGTTTCTTGAGTACTTGCCTTATGGTAGATGGCATAACAGAGTCTCTCCAGATTCTTTGATCTTCATACTAACATTGTTCACTCTGACTTACTGAGGTTCCTGGACTACACCTTGCTGAAGACCACAGATGCCAAGACAAGAATGTGGATTCTCTTCTCTCGACTCCGCAAGTCATGATTTCTTGCCGCTCAAGTGTGGGTATCTTCCTAGCTCCTAGCACACACTTGCCCAAACCTAATTTCAAGCCTTCCCTTGCCATCTGTCAATAACACTCATTTTTCCAATTTTTTTTTTTCATATCAGTAATTTATTTCTTTCTGCTTTTATGGGGATTTTCACTCTTTTTGGCTAATCAGCATCTACACCTCTTTCGGTATTGGGTTTCCGTGCTTTTGGGGTCTGATGGGACATGGGGGAGACTGTCTGACTCTAAAGAGAGAGATGCCATATACTCTCTTATCTAGATTCTCCTGAGGTTGGACACAGGCAGCACCTTTGGCTCCAGCACTCAGACACAAGTGTGCTGGTCTTTGTCTCAGAAGCAAAATGCAGCAACCCCCCAGGGCCTACGTGGCTGCTCTCTACTGGCGGTAGTAAAGGCACAATATTCCATATCACACCAGGTTTGAGACGAGGTTTGGGTCTTTTCTCCTCTCTCTAGCCAAACCTGGCTTTCTAGCCCTATCTAGTGACTTGAGCTGCCCAATATATATATATTTAAAGTTTATTTATTTATTTATTGAGAGTGGGGGTGTGCAGAGAGAGAGAGAGAGAGAGAGAGAGTACCAAGCAGGTGCCACACAGTCAGTGCAGAGCCCAACTCAGGTCTCAAACACATGAATCGTGAGATCGTGAGCTAAGTTAAAGTCAAGAGTCAGACACTTAACTGACTGAGCCCCCAGGAGCCCCTGCCCCAAATATTCACAATAAATTATTTTAGGCTTGAGTTACCCTGAATCAGCTTCTACTTCTTAAAACTTCAACTTGGGCAGATACATATTTTTATAGCTGTGGAAGTCACTCAGTGGTAGTTATCTCCCACAAAATTCCAAATATACATCACGTGTGTAGAAACACATACAGCACACAAACACAGAGCTTGCTGGAAGGCACCTGACTGCTTAAGGAGCACCTTAACTCCACTGCCCAGACCCACTTGACATTGGGTACATACATCATAGTGCTATTTTAAAATCATGTTAACCCATTACACAAAAGATTATTGTGGTTCTCTTTTCTTTCTATGTGAAACATACTGCTCAACTTTGAGTCTTTACCAGTCCCATTTCCTTCACTAACCAACCCAACCACCAAACGTTCATAACCTAGAGGTCACATGCCCTGAAACCCTCCTTACTCTTAGCCTGGGAAAGCCCATGCCTCCTTTTCCTCTGCTTTTGCCCATGACCTATTGATTCCCCTTAAAAATCCTAGCCAGCCTCACCTCCTTGAACACTCCCTCTCTGATTCACTTTTCCTAAGCCCCACCTTCTCTCTTATTTTATTTTAGTGCCCAAATGTACGGTGCTGTCTACATTAAAAATTCTAGCTTTGAAGAATATATATGATATTTATGAGATATCATACCTTATATATATGACATATAAAATATATATGATTCAAATACATATGAAACCATTAAAATTATTGTGTTTTTTTTCTGTGCAATATTATATATCCCTATCTTCTTGAACTTGAAAGTGGTCATTTGACTTACTTTGGTAATACAATGTGAGTTCTAGTAACGTGTGTCATCTTCAGGCAGAGATTTTAAGAACTAGCTTGTGTTACACCATGTTCCTTCTAATTCAAGCCCAGCCATGTTCGAGATAAAGCCTGTTCCGTCCCCATCAGCTTGGGTATTGAAGTGAAGACCATTTGTAGTACAGTCATAGTCTCTCTCTCTCCTCAGAATATATATTCTGAACAAGAAAAAGTCCTTTATTGTTGTCAGTCTCTGATATTCTAGTCTCGTTTATTACCTAGTTAGTCAAATAGATGCAAACGATGAACAGCAAAGTGCTTCACTCCTCGAGAAAGACAAATGTGTGGTCAATAAAAATGACTCATTGGGGCACCTGGGTGGCTCTGTCGGTTGAGCATTTGACTTCAGCTCAGGTCATGATCTCATGATTTGTGAGTTCAAGCCCTGCATCTGGCTCACTGTTGTCAGCTCAGAGCCTTCTCTGGATCCTTGGTCCTGTCTCTCTGCCACTCCCCAACTCAAGCTCTCTCATTCAAAAATGATTAAACATTTTGAAAAATGAGTTATTGATATGAAAATAAATGTTAAAATTGTGTGGGAAAAGGGAAAAAAGTCAAGTATGGAGAGGGAAGAAAAGCAGATTTTACAGAGAAATGATGAAAAGGGGAAAATATGCCTCTCAGAGAATATTCATTAGTTAATATGAGATCTCACTAGTTAATTAAATATAAGGGATGAAAACATCAATAGACTTTCACATTGTTTTAAAATGAAAAAGGATTTGTAAACAAATCTATTCATTTGAAAGGAACAGACAGTAGTTGTTTTCTTGATCACTGTTCACACAAGCTGGGTTCTCAAAATTTATTTAGAGATGAATTATTTCTCTGGCACAATCAGATTTTGCTTTGACAAGTATGAATTTTTTTAAGTTTGTTTATTTTGAGAAAGAGAAATGAGCATGAGCTTGGGAGAGAGGGAGAGAGAGAGAGAGAACATCCCAGCAGGCTCTTCACTGTCAGCCCAGAGCCTGATGTGGGACTCAAACTCATGAGATCACGACCTGAGCGGAAACCAAGAGTCAGAAGTTTAACTGACTGAGCCACTCAGGTGCCCCGACAAGTACAGATTCAAAAAAAAAAAGTTTCTGGGAAAGTTATTGTCACTTTATTATTATTTTTATTTTGGGGGAGGATGTTTATTTATTTATTTATTTATTTATTTATTTATTTTTGAGAGGGGGAACTATGAAACTGACAAGAAAAACAGGCATTCCTATAGCAATAAGGTAGACAGAGAGAAGAGGTGAATTTCTTAACTCTCAGATCCCTAGAGAATTATGTATCCACTTCTAACCCCTTCCTCTGAAAGCAGAAAGTAGAAAATGTATAAGTGGGGGAGGGTGAGAGTCCAGCATGAATTACAAATGAAGAAAAAATTAAAACAGAGTATCTTTTTCAGTTAAAGGATAAAGCCCTGTTAGCTGGCTACCCCCTTCAACAAAGTTTAAAGAGGAAAATAGTAGTCCAGACAGGAGAAAGCCATGAGAACTTTCAGTATCAAGCTTTCATTTCTCTACTTGTTTCTAATTAACATAGCTCCATTCCAAAATTTGTTATCTGTGAAAAGAAAAAGAAAAACAGTAAAATGACTCTATTACTCAAAGATAACTTCTGATAATATGCTAGTGTATATCCTCAAATGTTGTATTTCTTTCCTCCTTTCTATTCCATTCCCCAAAGAAAAATGACTACATACAACCTTTATGATCACAATTTTCCTTTAACAAAATATTATGGAAATTTTTCATGTATGACAATATAGATTTACAGTATCAGTGTATATAACTGCATAATACATTATATATTTAAACTATCACCTACAGACTGACTTGCTCTAGGATTTTGCAAAAGATGCTTAA
This sequence comes from Panthera leo, assembly GCF_018350215.1. Classification (NCBI taxonomy): domain Eukaryota; kingdom Metazoa; phylum Chordata; class Mammalia; order Carnivora; family Felidae; genus Panthera; species Panthera leo. The sequence continues at coordinate 26,695,183 of NC_056689.1, read as the reverse complement.
CTTTAAATTGCAGAGTTAGATGTATCCATTATCTGTGTTTCAAAGTAGTTGTTTTGAGCATATCTTGAGGACAGTGCAGATCATGGCTCTTAATTCTAACCTGGTACTAGGAACACAAGGAAAAACTGAATGGTTGTGTTGTTTCAATCACTTATCCATTAATTCTTTCATATAAGAAATGTTTATTGAATGTCTTCTTTTTGTAGTATGGTATTCTAGGTGTTAAGGACACTAAGTATCATTATTTTTCAATAAATAAAGCACCAACAAAAAGTTTGTGGCTATCAGGGAGAGACAGACAAGAACAAATACTTTAAATGGTAATACTGGGAGAGGAGAGTAAAAGGACAGGGAAAGAGCCATGCCTATTTGGAAGAAGAGTATTCTAAGATGACGAAAAAGCAATGTAAAGGCCCTGAGGTAGGAGCTGCTTGAAATAGAAGCCAATAAGGTTGAGGGGAGGCAAATGATAGAAGTAGAAAGAGATGGGGGTCTAGGAGGTTAGACTGTACAGGACCTTAGAGGGGTCTGGCTTTTTTCTTAAGATAACTCACTGAAGGATTTTGAGCTGAGGAATGACATAATCTGGCTTATATTTAAAAGACTTTCTCTGACTACTATACTGAGAATAGACTGAATGGAAACAAGGGCAGAAGTAGAAAGACAAGTTGGAGGATTATTTC